>NW_004444001.1:12883044-12954087 GCF_000243295.1 Trichechus manatus latirostris | reverse complement strand
GTTAACCAATGTCATAAAACAACATGTGTAGTTCTGTTTCATGAGAAACTATTTGTTCTGTAAGCCTTCACCTGAAGTACAATAAAAAAAAAAAAATGTGTGGACACAGTTTGGAGTCAAGAAAAGTAGCAGTAAATTTTGGCTAGCACACATGCAAATATGGATTTATTCATACCTAAGAACCAGAGGTAAAAAAGTAAATAAATAAAATCACATTAAAAATGATGTGGCAACCAAACACTTCGAGGGACAGAGTAGTAGGAGCTGGGGTCTGGGGACCATGGTTTCAGGGGACATCTAGGTCAATTGGCATAACAAAGTTTATTAAGAAAATGTTCTGCATCCCACTTTGGTGACTGGCGTCTGGGGTCTTAAAAGCTTGCAAGTGGCTATCTAAAATGCATCAGTTAGTCCCAACAAACCTGGAGCAAAGGAGGATGAAGAACACCAAAGACACTAAGAAAATATTAGCCCAAGAGACGAAAAGGCCACATAAACCAGAGACTGCATCAGCCTGAGACCAGAAGAATTAGATGGTGCCCGGCTACCACCAATGACCGCCCTGAAAGGGAACACAACAGGAGAAAAGCGGGGTGCAGAACTCAAATTCATGTAAAAAGACTAGACTTAATGGTCTGACTGAGACTGGAGGAACCCTCGAAGACATGTTCCCCAGACGCTCTGTTAACCCAGAACTAAAACCATTCCCGAAGCCAGCTCTTCAGACAAAGATTAGACTGGACTATAAAACATAAAATAATACTTGTAAAGAGTGTGCTTCTTAGTTCAAGTGATACACCAGACTAAATGGGCAGCACCTGTCCGGAGGCGGGATGAGACGACAGAATGGGATAGGAGCTGGTTGAATGGACACAGGAAATCCAGGGTGGAAAGGGGGAGTGTGCTGTCACATTATAGTGATTGCAACTAGTGTCACATAACAATATGTGTATAAATTTTTGTAGGGGAAATTAACTTGAGCTGTAAACTTTCACCTAAAGCACAAAAAAAAAAAAAAAAAAAGAATGTGGCACATTTATGAGAAAACAAACACACTGAACCAATATGGAGCATAATTAGAAACATACATTTGGACGGGTTTATCCATATAGGACCATCATAACAAAATGTGTGCTTTTGATACTCATCTTGCAACTTGATTCTTTCTATAACTTTTTCTTTAGCAAAAGAAGTTAATGGAAAGCGAGTGTGCTACAAATATAGACACAATTTCACGGCAAACTCAACTCCCTGGTGTCCAAAAAATATTGAAATGTTTTGTCACTTTAAAAATGTTGCCAATAATTCAGTCCGGAGTCCGTCCATGAAGCTTGATCTGGTTTCTGGTAAGGGCATTTTAAATTACTTTAAAGTGAAAAAAAAAATTACTTTAAAGTGTTATAATCCTGGGCAGAAATTCATTTATTCATTCACACTGTCATTCATTCAATAAATAAATATATGCTGAGCATCTTCAACGTGGCGGGCCTTGGGCTAAGCATGGGACATTTAAAAGTAAACAAGCCATGTTCCCCTGCCTCATCCTAGAGGAGAGATGAACATGAAAAGAATGTTATCATACATAGAGTGGCGCATGCTAAAGTAGAGATGTTACAGGCAGCCAGGAGAGGAGGATTCAATTCTGCTGGTGAGATAGGCGGGGAGGAAGTGATCAAGAAATCCTTGAAGATGAAATCATGTTTTTGCTGAGCCTGGGAGGCTCAGTATTTCACTGGGCAGATAGGTGTGGACAGTATCTGTGTGTGGCTGAGACTTTCCCTTGATGTTGCAGCAAAGGAAGGGTGTCTCCACTGCCACTGCGTTCCTGAGACAGGGTTGCATGAAAGGAATGTACCTATAAGGAATAGGCAACAGTCTTTTCCATCTTTTGTCATCACTGAGTTTTTTCAAGGTAAAAGGTCATGATTTGTGGAGCCATTTCTGTAATAATTCATGCTGAAGAGCTCTCCTCAGTAGCAAGAGAGGTAACAAGGGGGTAATTGATCATTCTGGACTTCTGCCACTAGCAATCCTCCAGAAGTCTCCCCAGTCAGGGATCCCTGATATCAGAAGGATCCCATGGCTCTATCACCCAGCTTATTGAAGTGTCCTATATGATTTGTGGTCATTCTAACATGATTGGTAACTGGGTCCTAGATACCAAAGCAGAGAGCAGTTTAGAGTTCCTCTGTCTCTGAGTCACTGTGCTCTGACTCCCTGCAAGGGACTCCAGGTTACCTCATTTTCCCTCCAGCTTAGCCCAGGCGTCAACATGTTCTATTCACTTGTCTTTGTTCTTCTCCTCTTTCTTCATACAATGTCTAATTCTCCTTCCTTTTCCCAGCAAAGCATACTCATTCATTTTAAGATTTTTACACAATGGCTGAGATTTCAATTAATGCTAAATAAAAAAGTCAGTGGGGGTGGGGGTGGGGAGGTGCTGCTCCTTCATCAGAGAGCAAGGGTTTCCTGGAAATCCAGAGACTCTGCAACAAATGTCATTTCCCCATTCAGGTCTGGTCTTGAGTAAAAATGAAATAGAATCATCTTTAAGGGAAGCCAGAAGGAACAAATGGTTAAAGAGATTTCCTGGAATACTCCGATCATTAAACAAACAAACAAACAAAAAAAACCAAACCCATTGCCACTGAGTGGATTCCAACTCATAGCGACCCTATAGGACAGAGTAGAATTGCCCCACAGGGTTTCCTAGGCTGTAATCTTTACAGGAGCAGATTGCCATGTCTTTCTCCACGGCGTGGCTGGTGGATTCAAATCACTGACCTTTTGGGTAGCAGCCAGGTGCTTAACAACTGTGCCACCAGGGCTCCTTCATAGGTACTTGGAATTCCTACTGCTAATAATGTCTATGGGTTGAGGCAGTACCTCTGGGCCTTGGCTGCACATTGGAATCATCTGGGAAACTTAAAAAAATGCAGATTCCTGGATCCCACTGCTAGAGATTCTGATTTGCTTGGGCTATAGTGAGCCTGGATAATACGGGGTAGGGGTGTGGTAGGGGGAAGTTCAAAATCTTCCCAGGTGATTCTAATATGCTAGAGCTGAGAATCCCTGAATTAGGGCATTATGTCCTTAAGGTTCCTGTTACACTGAATGTTTCTCATCCGGGTGGGCACACATTAAACTCTTATCTTCTCTCATGGTTTTGCTTTCCCACAGAACAAAAGAAGATTCCTGGGGACTAAGGGTGGGATAAGACATGGAGAAGATAAATTCTGTTAGGAAAAGCAACTACAGATTAAGGAAGTCAAGTTTGTGTAGAAAGCAGTGACGGGCTTTGGAAAATCAGGGGCAAAATAAAGAAATAGGGACACTTGGAAAAGATCACTGAAAGTACAGAGAAAAAATGAATTCAAATGTCAAAATAGACCATTATCTTTCCTCCTCCTCTCAATTGTCCCTTTATTTCCATGTTTCCAATGCAGGGAGGAACGTCATGTGCCTAGATCCCGTAATAGGTGTTGGGGAGCCTGGGAAAGTCATCCAGAAGCTATGCCAGTTCTCACACATTCCTAGCAGCCCTGACAGTCTCATTGGTGGGGTCATCACTTACAAATGCGAAGGCTGTCAGTGGAAGGTGAAGAGGAATGACTGCATCTCTGCTCCAATAAATAGTCTACTCCGCCTGGCCAAGGTGATCCTTAAACTTTGACTCTGAGTTCCCTGGGGATATCTGAGTTGTCATATTTCCCAACCGTTGGGAAAATGGGCCTTGGGTTGCTTTATGTTGCTGTGAAAGCTCCTCTTATTTGCACATTTCCAAAGAAGATGCAATCCTAGAAATGCTTTAAAATGTTTACATGTACATATGATGGCAACAAAGTCTGTGTTCTACTCTAGGACCAGCCGTATACCTTGACTTAACTTCTCAGTACCTTCTTCTCAATTTCTCCAAGAGAGGGATGGTATGTTTTGAGATCAAACAAATAGCTCTAACCTTTTTAGCACGAGGAACAATATATAAAATAAGGTTCATCAGTGCAAAAAATAAAAAGTTGGGCTTTATACTTTCAGAGGTCTGAGATTCCTCAATCGTTACAGCTGACCAATATTTCTATGAAACGAACTCCCCTGCCTCTCTTGCCTAGAATAGAGGTTACTGCTACATGGCAGGAGAAAATTCCTTTCTTTCCATCAAAAATAATTAAATGTCACATTACACTTCATTTGTTGTACATTAGAGACTCCTAAAATTCCTTGAGCTGCAGTAAATAGATACTGGTGAGGCAACCAGTAGGGTTACAGTGAATGGTGACATCCTCAGACAAATAGTACCAAATCCTCTCACCAATGGAAGAAGAAATGAAGAAAAGAGATGCTATTGATTTTTGTTTTATCTAATTATCTTCTGTCTCCCCTCTGGTCTCTTACTAAATTCACGAAAATACCTAATATGTATAAGGTATTCTTATGGTGCTGACAGGTAAAAACGTAAATCAGAACTTGACCTCTGATTTCATAGATAATATGATCCAGTTGGGTAGATGTACACATTAGCTTTTGGCTAGGATAATCAGGAAATTCTGCTTGAAAAACTTGTCATTTGAGTTGGACCTGGATGGATGAAACACAGGGGATATAAATTATTTTAATTGAGAAAGATAGAAATTATAATTTGAATTCAAAGTTGGGCCCTGATGCCTATTCTAGGTGCCTATTATGGAGCCCTGGTTGTGCAGTGGTTAAGAGCTCGACCGCTGACCAAAAGGTCAGCAGTTCGAATCCACCAGCTGCTCCTTGGAAACCCTATAGGGCAGTTCTACTCTATCTTATAGGGTCACTATGAGTTGGAATCAACTCGATGACAACAGATTTGGTTTTTGGTTTTTTAGACACATTTTCAGTGGATTAGGGCATACTGGTCTATCATGCTTTATTTGATTTATTCATTCAAGGCACATTTACTGAACACCTACTACGTGCCAGATTAACTGACTTGCTCTGTGTTAGACTTTATGGGGTATAAGAAAGATAAAAAGAAATATAACACCTGGTCCATGCTGTTAAGGAGCTTGTAATTGAATTGGAGAGAGATTGAAATTAAAACACAAGACGACGTTAGTAGAAATGTCACAGATGTACAGTATGTTAAATAAAACAAGTACTTTTACATTCAGAGGAAGGAACGCCTCTGGGTTGGAATACTCATCAAAGGCTTTGTGGAGAAGACAGAACGTGAGCTCATTCTTCTATTATAAGCAAGAGTTAAATGGAGTCCTGGGTGGTGACAATGGCTAAAGTATTCGGCTGCTAACTCAAAGGTTAGAGGTTCAAGTCCACCCAGAGGTGCCTCAGAAGAAAGGCCTGATGATCTTCTAAAAAAAATCAGCCAGTGAAAACCCTGTGGAGCACAGTTCTATTCTCACACACATGGGTGGCCATGAGTCTGAATCAACTCGGTGGCAGCTGGAAAAGGAATTAGATAGTTAGAAGACACAGGTACGGTATTTATAGATAGGGTGACTATGTAATTATCATCCAAACCTGGACACTTTTGAAAATAAAAGTGGGGCACTATTAATGATTAGGCTAGGACAGAACTGTTCCAGGTAAACTGGGATAGACAGTTAACCTGATCATCAGCAGACTAAGTAACACGAGAAACAGCAAAGAGTGACAGATATGCCTCCATGCAGACTATCCAAGTGACAATTTTTCTGAACTTTAATCTAGTTCTCTAGCAATCACATTTACCTGTATTCTCTTTTCAATCAGACATCGGGTTGACATACATCTTACTATTCCTCTTCTATGTGTGAGGTCTTAGGTAATATTTCATTCTGAAGAGCAGGCACAGACAGGTAGTTTAAGAGATAAGCAAGTTATTCCAACAAAACATGAGGTGCAACCACAAGCACATGCCAAAGGGACAAAATAGGCAAAGAGTTCAGACGAGAGGATGAGCTAGGTAGGTTACCTTGGAAAGACTTCTCAGGGAAGGAGAGCCTTGGAACTGGGTCTTGTTAGCCAAGCAGCATTTGGCAAGGGGACAGGGGGCGGAGAAGCATTCTAGATGGTCGAGGGCATGAATAAAAACCTAGAGGTGAAAAAGAGCCAGCTGTGTTCTAAGGACAGTAAGTGGACCAGTTTGACTAGAGCAGAAGCTTCAGAGAGGTGAGTAGTAGTAAGTGATGATAATTTGAAAGGTAAAGATCAATTCATCAAGAACTTTGAATTTCTTTATCAAATCTGTATTGAGCATCAGTTATGCACCAGGTGTCAGGCTACTCAAAGGTGAGTGAAACACAGGCAAAAAGGTAGTGGTCTTTCCCTATGGGGATAGGTAAACCGCTGAATAGCAAAGGAGTAACATGTTGTTGTTGTATATATCATGAATATCCTCCTGGTGAGTTAGATGAGGGAGAGATTGGAGAGATCTAGAAAGCTGAAGTGTATGTAATAAGCATTGACAATGGGAATGGAGAAGAAAGGAAACTATGGATGTGAGGTGTCATGGATGGATCAACAGAATTTGATGACTGGACTGATGGGTAAGGTTTTTTATTTTTGCTTTTGTTTCACTAGGCTTTGATCAAGAGCCCCTCTCAGGATGAGAAGCTCCTTACATACCTTCATCATCTATCTGTTAGCACCAGCAATGTGGAACATGAAATCAGCTCATTTCCTGGTAATCTGGGAGCCATTATTAACATCCTTGATTTGCTCTCAATGGTTCCAACCGAAGTGAATTTAAAAATGATGACGGTGAGTTTATCCTGGCAAGAGTTTTGGGCCTCGCCTTTCCAGCCTCAGTACTTAAAGTCAAGAAACATCATTCATCACCATTGCCGCTGCTTCTCGAATTTTTCCAGAGTAATGCAATGCTGTGGCTAGTGCAGCCATATAGTCACATCACATGCTCTGCCAGCTACAGCTTTAGTATTGGAGAATGTTTCCAAAATTTATTTTGGGAACTTAAGATTTCTTTAGTGAATCTCTGCTTTGGTTTCTTCATTAAAATAAAATGAATTTTCATCCGCTTCCAGGAGAGCTAAGGATAAAAAGTTTTCAGAATATGTATGAGGTGGGATTCTCAAAGGTCTAGCACTAAATGTGAGCTTTGAAGTCATCAGAGTTCAGGGAAGAAAGAGAATTCACCCACAATTGTTCAAATAAAGAGGCTTTAATGAAGGGATACTTATAGAGGTGAATCCAGCATTAAAGAACAAACAAGGGGTGATGAGGCACCCAGAGGTCAGCAACATACGGAAGCCATCACTACCTCCAGGACTAAAAGGGAAAGCAGAGGAAATAGTGCTGCTGGAGCCAAGTGAGAGATGAAGGTTTGGAGGAGGGACAACTCAGCAGGAGCTGTAGTCTTGGAAGAGCATAGCTATTGCCAGAGATGCAGTGAGGAGGCTGGGGATGGGGTTGCATAGTGTGAAAATATATTGAACTTGTCTCTCCTCCTACCCTACCATCTCCTGCCAGTGCCTCCCATTGGTAGAACCCTACTAGAGGCCAACTGGCAACCTAATTGGGTAACAGAGCCCAAAGGGGTCATCCTTCAGAAGACAGAACAAGGCAAAGAAGGGCCAGGCACAAAGGGAAAACATGAGCCCAGGTTTGTAGGAGAAACAATCAAATTGTTTGGCCAAAAAGAAAGATGCCTTTGATAACAATCACATAGCTCATTTGATGCTCAGGGTTTGAGATGGTCATTTGAGAGTTCCTCACCCTTGCAGGTAAAATCGCATTTACCAAAAAACCTTTATGGGCTTGAGATTGAAAAAAAAAAAAAAATACTACTAATAAAACATTTGATAAATGTCTCTGCCAGCCTGCTGAATTGCCCTTAGTGAGTAGTGGGGAGTGGTTTCCACTACCACTACTGATAACTATTTAAAGCCTCATAGGTTTAGGGATCCATCCTTTGCCAATTCCCTGCCATAAGAAGACAGGTCACAGAGCCCCACGGTCTGCAATGCCTCATCTTCCTCTCTGCTTCCTTCCTCTTTCCCAATCAACCAGTTTCCAGTAAGATACTTTTTTTTTTTTTTTTTTTGCTTCTTTTATGATTGAAAGAATTTGGTTGGTTTGATCCCATGCCATCTCAATTGCAGCACATTCTCTCTACGGTTAATGTCATTCTTGGAAAGCCCACCCTGAGTACCTGGAAGATTTTACAACAGCAACAGACCAATGAGAGTTCACGGCTACTGGATTCAATGGAGAGGTTTTCCCGGGCTTTACAGTCAGAAGATAGCACTGATTTGTCCATCTCCCACACTAATGTGCAGATGAGGGGCATAGTCATCAAAACTGGCAACCCAAAAGACTACAGACAGAGCTTTGTTTTCTCAGACACGGACCTCTGGGGCAACGTGGTCATTGATCAGTCCCAGCTGGAAAGCTTGCAGCCAGATTCATCTATTGTCACGGTGGCTTTCCCAACTCTCAAAACCATTCTTGCTCAGGACATTCAGGCAGAGAATTTTGCAAAGAGCTTAGTAATGACAACCACTGTCAGTGACCATATCACCCTGCCATTCAGGATTTCAATGACTTTTAAGAACAACAATCCTTCAGGCAGGGTACCACGATGTGTCTTCTGGAACTTCAACCTCGCCAATCACACAGGGGGGTGGGACAGTGATGGGTGCTATGTTAAAGAAGTAGATGGGGACAGTGTCTCCTGTACCTGTGACCACCTAACATCATTCTCCATACTCATGTCCCCTGACTCCCCAGACCCTAGTTCTCTCCTGAAAATACTACTGGATATCATTTCTTACATTGGGTTGGGCTTTTCCATCTTGAGCTTAGCAGCCTGTCTGGTGGTGGAAGCTGTGGTCTGGAAATCAGTGACCAAGAACCGGACATCCTATATGCGCCACATCTGCATCGTGAACATTGCCACCTCCCTTCTAGTTGCTGACATCTGGTTCATTGTGGCTGCCGCCATCCATGACCATCACTATCCACTCAACGAAACTGCCTGTGTGGCTGCCACCTTCTTCGTTCACTTCTTCTACCTCAGTGTCTTCTTCTGGATGCTGACACTGGGCCTCATGCTCTTCTACCGTCTGGTTTTCATCCTGCATGATGCAAGCAAGTCCGTCCAGAAAGCCATTGCTTTCTCTCTCGGCTATGGCTGCCCCCTTGTCATATCAGTCATCACAGTGGGGGCCACCCAGCCACAGGAAGTCTACACGAGGAAGAATGCCTGTTGGCTCAACTGGGAGGACACCAAGGCCCTGCTGGCTTTCGTCATCCCAGCACTGATCATTGTGGTGGTGAACGTGACCATCACAGTGGTAGTCATCACCAAGATCCTGAGGCCTTCCATCGGAGACAAGCCAAGCAAGCAGGAGAAGAGCAGCCTGTTTCAGATCAGCAAGAGCATTGGGGTCCTCACGCCACTCCTGGGGCTCACCTGGGGCTTTGGTCTTTCCACCGTGTTCCAGGGGAGCAATGCTGTGTTCCATATCGTGTTTACCCTCCTCAATGCCTTCCAGGTAAGTTCTGAGTGCAGGGCTCTCAGGAAGTATCTATTCTGGTGGGACAAATCAAAGGTAGAAACACAAACAGGAGTAGGAATGAGGAAGGATTTTAGTCCAGAGGAGGCCTTAGCCCCAAAGAGCAGTAATTACAAGAACTCGATGAGATAGAAAGGACGCATTCCTCTGCCCCCATAAACGTTCATACCTTTTATCACCAGCATTATAATCTAGTTGCACGTTCAACTCTCTTCTAAATGTCCTGGCAAGGTTCCTAACAATATAGGCAAGAAGAAAGGCTCTTCCCTACCCTGGATTTTGCTATTTAGCCAACATTATCTTGAAGCGGTTTATTATTGCCTAAATGAAAATATCACTATTAAACCAAGTAATCTCTCCAGTTAATTTCCATAAGTGTTCAATGATCTCCGTCTTTGTGAGCACAGGGATCACATCTGTCTTGTTCATAACTATATCCCTAAAACCAGTTGCCATCGAGTTGACTCCGACTCATGATAACCCCATTTGTGTCCAAGTAGAACTGTGTGCCAAAGGGTTTTCAACAGCTGATTTTTCAGAAGTAGATCACCAGGACTTTCTTTTGAAGTGCCTCTGGGTCCACTCAAACCTCCAACCCTTCTGTTAGCAGCCGAGCTCATTAACCATTGTACCACCTTGCCTAATAAACACTTTGGCTCAAAGTAGGTACTCAATAACCATTTAGTGGATGAAATGAATACTCTGTACTACATAGTAGGTTGTCTAGAAACATTTGCTGATGAATAAAATAATAACTGCTCTATATAAACCAGACATTCTGCTAGATATGCAAAAATGAAAAAGACATCATTTCTGCTCTCTTGCAGCATATAACAAATTATAATGCAAGCCAGATTGTTATAAGGGCTGTAACAGACGTACAGACAACAAGCCTTTGGAGCACATGGAAGGGAGTGATTAAAGCTGATTCACCCAGTGGTGGGGTGGTAAGGATAGGCAAAGCTGGCCAAGCATGGAGGGCCCTGTGAGCTGGTAAAGAGGCAGGGGGTCTGGAGGGGAAGTTGAAACATTGCCCCTTGGACACTTGTGCCAAGACCATGCAAACCTTAACTTCTGTTGCTGTGCCTGTGACTGCGAGCTATAAGACTCATACCTCATTACCTTCATAATATGGCCTGGTTGGAAGAGACTGATTATCCCATCCCAGGCCCTGAGTCCTCCTCATAACCACGTGAGGGATAATGTAGATGCAAGTATGGTTAGTACCATAACCAGCAGGACCTCCGGTTCAAAACTGGGGGGAAGTAGGGATAAAATATCTTTTATGACATTATAGCAATTAAGGTCCCTTGGTGTGGACCTACTGCATCCCTTTTAACATTATCATGTACTAGGCTTGTTCCATAAACTCAGATGGGGAAAGAGGTAGTACCAGTTCAATTCCAGGTTAATAATGCTTCCTATTTTGTTGGACAATAGCATATATAATGAATATTACATATGTATTATATATATATATTTATTTATTGCTGGATTATAGAATGTAATTAAAATGCATTTCTTCCCAATCCTTTACCCAGGGATTATTCATTTTACTGTTTGGATGCCTCTGGGATCAAAAGGTAAGAACAATGACAATTTCATGCTGCTAGAAATTTATGGTACTTATGGTGCGTTGAACTGACAGTTTCTTCTTTTAAACAATGCAGGTACAGGAAGCTTTGCTGAATAAGTTTTCACTGTCGAGATGGTCTTCACAGCACTCAAAGGTAAACCTTACCTCTGTGGCAAATTTCCATCTTGTGTCGTAGAGTATTCCACTAATACAATGAAATAGAGGGTACTAAATATTTGTCTCAGGATTTTGATCATTGGGGTTAAATATATTGCATCCACAAACCCCTTTTCCTCCACAACTACTTTTAGCATAGATTATTCAGTTATTTTTGTTCTTGCCTCATTCTTCCTGTTAAACATAGCCGTGGTGCTATCATTAAGATGCTATCCTCACTTCTTCAAATAGGGATTTGAATAGCACAGATGACATAGACTGAAGGTTAAATTCAAACTTCCAATGATAAAAAAGAATTCAAAGCATTAAAGAAAACAATTTGAGGAATAGTGGTCAGTAGGATTTTTCTATAGTTCATTTTGGAAAATACCTTACCTTATCGCGTATGTATCAGAGTAGAACTGTGATCCATAGGGTTATCAATGGCTGATTTTTCAGAAGTAGATTGCCAGGCCTTTCTTCCAAGGTACCTCTGGGTGGACTCAAACCTCCAGCGCTTTGGTTAGCAGCCAAGTGCATTAATCATTTGCACCACCCAGGGGCTCCAGAAAATAAATATTACACTTGAATATATTTGACTATCTTTTGCACGTCACAAGATACTAGAAACCTATAAACCAGTAAAACATGTATTTTAAAGTTATTTACCTAATATTAGTGATGAGATTCGAGTATCTCAGTGTGGCTCTCCGGCTTGATTTGTTTGAGGTTGAAATTCAGGCTCATCCAGGCCATCTAAGGGAGTGGGATTAGAGAGGCAGGCAGTGACCACTAGAGGGCAGCAGTCAGAATCGACTCAAGGGCAACGAGTTTTTTTTTTTTTTAGTTTGGACATTGGCCTAGGAGCCCTGGTGGCATAGTGGTTAAGAGTTTGGCTGTTAACCAAAAGGTCAGTAGTTTGAATCCACCGGCCGCTCCTGGGAGATTCTACCGGGCAGTTCTACTCTGTCCTATAGGGTGGCTGTGAGTGGGAATCAGCCCAACGGCAACAGATTTGGTTTGTTGGTCTAACAAATTTGTTCTTCGTAATTGTCTTTTTTCTCTCTCTCTTCTAGTCAACATCCCTAGGTTCATCCACACCTGTATTTTCTATGAGTTCTCCAATATCAAGAAGATTTAACAATTTGTTTGGTAAAACAGGTATGTAGCAACCTCTAGGTGCCCCTTGATTGACCAGAATAAGCTTGCTCTGATGTAGGACACTGAAGTCCTTCACTTTCCATCCCAGCTCTACCCTCCCACGTCGTCCCCCCCACCCCCACGCACATACCCCTCATAGGTTTGCCTGCAATGACCTCATCTGGGAAGAGGTTATATATGGGAACTTGCTTCATTTTCCCAAACCACCAGTAGGCTGGTACAGAGGGCAACTGTTTTCCATGGGCAACCAATAATAACTCATGAAGAATAAGATTTGGAGAATCTAGACAAGCCTTTTAAGAGCTACCTTTCAAAACTGCATCAGTCATGAAAATTAGAACCTTAAATTGCTGGCCTTGTCAAGCATAGAGTTCTTTTCTTACTCATGTTAAATTGAAATAGGTAGGTACCATTTCTGGGTCATGGTGCAGCAAAGAATTTACTTAGAAAATCCTACTACAGGATCCCATGCTGTGGGTTTCTCTTCCTTTTTGGAATGTGTTTGTTTTTTCACATTGATATTTATAACACTGTGCCTGGATATATGAGGGTTTGTCCTAAATCACTTTTCTGTTAGAAACACATACAGTTCAAATTTCCACCTTGGAAGTAGGAGATAAATAGTATCAATGACTTTGGGCAATGGGTGTCGGCTATTCTGGTAAATTGAAATGCCCACCCCATGCCACCATCTCCCCAGGAAAATAAGCACCAGAATTCCTTCCAGCCTCTTGAAACTGAGCAGGTCTCGCAAATGCAGAGTCTAGAAATATGTCAATATTCCAGACCAAGACCTTTCATATGAAAGTAAGCTTTGAGAATACCCATGAATTGCTAAAACTCTGGAGAATTTGGTATTGTCTGCATTCATTTAATGAATGAGTCATGGGACCGGAGGACCCTCACTTTTGATTTTGAAAGTCACGGATTCTATCTGTTGTGAAATGATCAAATATTCAGGGTGTATTAGAACTAGATTACCCTCTGCCAACACTCATCTGCCATTTGCATGAAAGTGCAAATAACGAAAACTCTATGAAATAATTCTACAGAATCAAAATTATGCAATATGTAAGGCTAAACAAATGTGTTCCTGGTTTCTGAATCAGTCAGATAAATGTTGGAGTGGGGGCTCTGTTCCTGAAATCAGCTGGGTATCAGAGCCTAAGATAGTTGGTCATTGTCATTTGACAGCTTTTCGAGGATCACTGATGCAGTCTCCACTTTGGCCCATTTGAGGGCTCCATAATCACTGTAACTTTGGTTTGTGTTGTTGGCAGCCCCAAAGACCCCTTCCAGGCAATGACGGAAACCTTGTTAGCTGTGGCAGTTCACGAATCTGATGGTAGGGTAGGCACTGTGTCCTTCCCCTTGTCCAATGCACACTCCCCATTCTCCCTCGACACTCAGCCCCCCCAACCCCCCCACCTCCGCCTTTGTGCTGACGTAAGCCTGTGCCATTGCTCAGATGCTGCCCTCCCTGCTGCACTGGCTGTCAGCACTTTTGGTGTCATCCCTTGACTTCTGCTTCTTTTCTGGTCCTACCTTCCTTCCCCTGTGATTTTCTCTTTTCTTCTCTTTTCCTCCCTCTTTACAAACCCTCACCTTTCAGCTTAGCCTCCAGACCTCTCCCAAGAGCTTCCCAAGTCACCATAGCCCAAGGGGACCAGGGAGGTTCCTCATGTGGGTGTTCCCAGCCCATGCATGTGGTGGCATGTGGAGTAGCTGCCCACGTTGAGATCTTCCTTCCTTTATAGAAATCTGGCTGCTGGTGTGATGTGAAGTAGTTAGTGCTTGTCAGCTGCAACGCATGCTTGAAAACAACAGCCTTGTTTGTTCTCCAGCACTTCTGGGACGTGGGAAGCAGTCAGGCATGAGTTTATTTCCAGGCTTGGCCGAGCTTACCTGGCTCCTGCGCCGGAGCTCGCTACTGGACCACTAGAAGATGTTCACGTGCTGGTGGTCAAGAAGGCTTGTCTTTAAGGCTGGGCTGTGGCTCTGTTTTGCAGGAACGTACAATGTGTCCACCCCAGAAACAACCAGCTCATCCCTGGAAAACTCATCCAGCGCTTACTCATTGCTCAACTAAGAACAGGAAAATCCAACCTATGTGACCTCTTGAGAACAGTGGATGTGCTCAGAAAGAAGAGATTCTTTCAAAGTTATGGGTAAAATGTTTGCTCGGCAGGCTTTTGGGAGCAGATGCTGAAAAGACTTTTTCATTAAGGAAGAGGCTTTTTTTTTTTTTTGTAAAGACAGACTAGAAGTAATTTTTATGTTTATTTTTGCTTCCCTCCCCTCTCGTGTGATACCAAATGTGTATAGTATTTAAGTGAAACTCAAGTCCAGCCCAGCTTCTCTGTCTATATTGTAAAATAGAATTTCGAAGAGATATTTTCACTTTTCACATGTTGGGCACAAAGATAAGCTTCCATTAAAATAATAAGTAAAATGTTAAAGTACCTAGGAAAGTACTCTAATGAATTCTATTTAGAAGGAAGAAAGGGAAGATGAAAAAAAGAAAAAAATAAGGAAAAACAACATTACGGACCACATGTTAAGATTTCTAGGTTAATGATCTAATATAACTACTCAAATACTGCAACATTAAGAATAGAAAATGGCTCAAAAATGGAAACTGAAAGAAAGCCACAGGAAAAGTTTGGCATTTTCCTAGCCAACAGAAAAAAATAAAAGGCAATGGAGCAAATTGAGAGGAAATTACATTATCAGGATACTTCAATGGATAATAATATCTACAAGAAATGCACAGAAAGAAACACAATTTCCCTGATGTTAAACGCATACTATCTACTTTTGTATGTTTAAGGTTTGCGCTAAGTGGAATGAATCTGCAGAGAAAGTGGAATAAAGATACTTTATTTGATTCAAGCAGAAACAAGCTACCAATAAAAGTTTCTATAACCGGTAAACCATTTGCCATCAAATGGACCCCAACTCACGGGAACCCTATGTGTGACAGAGTAGAACTGTGCTCCATAGAGTTTTCAATGGCTGATTTTTTTGGAAGTAGGTTGCCAGATCTTTCTTCTTAGGTGCCTCTGGGTAGACTCAAACTTTCAGCCTTTTGGTTGGCAGCCAGCGCGTTAACCATTTGCACTACCCAGGGACTCCAAATTTTCTATAGTTTATCAGAAAAGTCATATACTTTAGTTTGTTTCATATTTTGAAAATAAAAATATGTATTTTTGATACTTATTAATTGCCAAATTTGATATATTGCACTGAAAACAGACCCCGAATTCTCATATATTTAACAGCTTTAACCAGGTACTTCTCTGTGCATTATAAAATAGATTTTAATAATCTTGTAGCATTGTATACTGTAATTGTCGTTGTTACTGTTATTGTTACTGTGGATTGAATGGCCCTTGGTGTGTTGTATAGCTCACTATGTATTCTCTCTTTCAGTCCTTAAGTTGCCAGACCAATATACATTAAGATTTTCCTATGGTCTAATTTGTGTTATTTCCAACCACTTGGAATGCTCCCAGAGAGTTTTACAGCTGGGGATTCCATGCTTCTAATGACACTTGAACTTAGGAACAGATGGCAGTGCTTTTCCCAAGAAACTGATTGTTTGCGAATTGTGTGTGTGCATTCCATATGAAAATTACAAGTATTTTTTACAATTGCATCCAGATTAAAGCTAAACTAGGTGCTGTAGATACAGCTACCTTACATTCCCAATCAAAGTCTGATCCCAAGGGAAAAATAAGACAATAAACAATGTGGGTCTGCTTGGGAGCAGTCTGGGCTGTGTGGTCTTGATAAGGACTGAGAACATAAAGGGGCCTAGGCTTTAAGAAAATGGAACCAAAGAATTTGAGATTCCACAAGCATGTATTGAGGTTCGAAGAGTTTTTTAATATGCTAACTCTTTAAAAATTTCTTTCTTGTATTTTTTATTTTACATTATATTTCCTCTTCTCTTTTATTCATGGGGAGGGAGAGGAATAGGGTGTAAGTGGGATAGATAGGAGTCTTAATAATGGTTAAAGCAGATGAACTCCTTATTTCTACACATTCGAAAAATGATGTAGACATTTACTCCCACATTTGTCTAAGAATTGTCACATCACTTTCCCAGCTGAAGAGTGTATTATTTAAAGTCCCTGCAGGAAATAAGTCTTAGTCTATGAGTTGCAGACCAAGTTCACCAGGGAATTATCAGCCTTGGGTGGAGCTCAGTATCAAAAAGACAGAGGTAAGGGTTAGGTTGGGAGATCAACTGAATTGGAAGTAGATACTAGGGAAAAAATGATTATCTGATGTGGAATTGGATTTGGTTTCTGGAGTTATATCAGGGAGAACTGAGCCAGGTTTACAGCACGATGTTAGCCTGGCCATCTTGACATGATCAGTCAGGGAGCACTCCAGAGAAGGCAGTGGTTCTTGTACTGAAAAATGCAAAGCAATAAGACACACTGAGCTTCCACCAATTTCAATCCCTTGGGAATCATTCTGGTTGGTATTGTGAAGGGGAACCTCCATCAAATGAAAATTCCATAGGATGCAGACCTGGACCTCTGCCCACATCCATCAACCAAGTGGCGGTTGGCGTATCCCCACCATACACACGTGCACACACACACCGACAAGCATGTGCCTCCAACTTGCAAGCCACGGCACTAGATCCAATTTCAGAAAAACCATGAAAACAAAAAATTGGAGAAATACTTGCTGATTTTCTGATCGAATGCAAGATACATAATTCAACCACTGTGCTTTCCCAAGAAGATCTTAAAATAAGCAGTAGAATTCAAAACCGTAAGAGAAAACAGTAGTCCATGATTCTGTAAATTGCATGAAAGCAGGAGCCTCACTTGGCCCTGGGGTCATCAATCCTCAATCAGCAAGGATTGCAAGGTTACTAGTAGCAGATTTCCGAGGGAAGGAGGAAGATTTTGTTCTGATATGGGTGCAAAGTGAGAAGTGTGGAGTTCCCTTGTAAAGGGTTCAGTGATTCCCCATGTGTTCGACATCTCTCAGTGAGTGAAGTTGGTTCTGTGTGCCCAAATATTCTTCCCTTAAGGGAACTTCCATTAAACCAGTTTTCTTGCACAGGGGACCTGTGCAAGTGCCTCAGAGGTTGTGAGATTGAGCGTTCACAAAAGAGCAATTAATATAAACTACAGAAATATTCTCTGGGAATATTATAAATCCAGGGTGACACATCTAAGTCTGTCATCTCTTGAATGAGTCATGTATCTGCCATCTTCATACACATTTCTTATTGGTTATACAGGGAAAGAGGTAAATCAAGGTCCATGGGGTTTTCAGGATGTAGGTGCTCTGAAAGAAACACTGGGTGAAGTCATAGCTTTTTGTTGTTTGTATAGGGAATGTCAGAGAGGTCAGTGTTGGAAGGTTGCAGAAAAAAAAGAAAAAGTTGCATGGAGATGGGAAAGATTATAGCAACCAATAAGTGCAGATGGGAGGTGGAGGGAGTTATTCTGAGATGCATGGAGCAGAAAGTCACAGTTATTTGTGAAGACAAAAGGAAATGGGAGTGGTCCTAGAAATACGATGTGGGTGAAATGGATTTTATTTGTAGCAGGTGATGCTAATGTCTGCATCCCAAAGAGAAAGCCTGGTGACCCAAGCCAACAGAAGTCTGTTTCCGATGTGGCCAAAACAAAGGGGAGGTTTAGAGTGGATATACCTTTCCTATGTATTTTTTTTAAAAGGTAGCAGGAAATAGTGTCCTACTATTTCAAAGAAGATGTTGATTTTGAAATTAGATGCTGTAGACTTCTAAAATTATGACTTGGATTTTAAATCCTGTCTTAACAGTATACCAGCATACAGCTATGTTTCCTTTCCATACTTATAACAATAAACTGTCTAATGAGATCTTGTGAAGCTTTCTTTATATAAATTGTATGATTTTTTGCGGTATGCTACTGCTGCTCTATCAGGCTTCCCCACATCAACCAGAATTTAACTCCATTCTCCAAACAGTGAATGATCCCTTCCATTTTCCAGGCATAGGAGGGTGCCGGAAGCTCACAGCCAAGCTCAGCTGGTTAAAAGGCTCTTTCCTCACACCATCCACATTCCCACTCAGCATGCGGTGATTCAGCAGTTTACAGAGAGTTTAACAATGGTCCTTGAAGTAAAGCTATCAGAACATGCCTGTGAAACAAAATAAATAAAGGTCTGTCCTGACGTTGGTGTGTGGCTTGGTTGAAATTTCCTTTGACAGGTGAAAATAGAGGTCCATTAATTCTTTTAGTAGCAGATACTATGTATTTGCAATGTGATCCTATATTTACTATATTAGTTTTCCCTTGCTGTGTAACATATTATCACAAACTTAGTAGCTGAAAACAACACTCGTTTGTTATCTCACAGTTTCTGTAGGTCAGAAGTCTGGGCACGGTTAACCAAAAAATAAACCAAACCCACTGTTGTTGAGTTGATTCCGACTCATAGCGACCCTACAGGACAGAGTAGAACTGGCCCATAGATTTCCCAAGGTGGTAATCCTTATGGAAGCAGACTGCCACATCTTTCTCCCACAGAGCAGCTGGTGGGTTTGAGCTGCCAACCTTTCTGTTAGCAGTCGAGTGCTTAACCATTGCGCCACCAGGGCTCCCTGGGCACAGCTAGCTGGGTTCAATGCTCAGGGTCTCACCAGGCTGAAATCAAGGTATTGATCAGACTGTGGTCTTACCTGAGGATTTGGGTCATCTTTCATTAATTGTGCTTGTCGGACTGAGGACCTCAACTCTTAGAGACTACTGCCATTTTAAGCCATCTGATCCTTTCCACAACATGGCAAATTGCTTCCTTAAGGCCAACAGGAGAGCATCTCTGCTGCTTCGTATGTCTCTGACTTCTTCCGTCTCTGACCTCTAAACCTTCTTTTGAAAGGCTCACCTGATTAGGTCTGGATCACTCCAGATAATCTCCCTTGTGATTAAATCAAAGTCAATTGATTGAGGACGTTAATTATATCTGCAGAGTTTCTTTACCTTTGCCATATGATGTAATCTGACAAAGGGCGAGACATCCCATCATACTCACTGATCCTACGGAAACCCTGGTGGTGTAGTGGTTAAGTGCTATGGCTGCTAACCAACAGGTTGGCAGTTCAAATCCACCAGGCTCTCCTTGGAAACTCTATGGGGCAGTTCTACTCTATCCTAGAGAGTCACTATGAGTTGGAATCCACTCGACGGCAATGGGGTTTTTTTTTGTTTGTTTTTTTGTTTTTTTTATATCCACACTCAAGGACAGGATTAGTCTGGGTGTCTCATCAAATTGTTTAAAAAACAAAACAAATTAAGGGCCATCACTGCTCTGCAGAATCTGTATGAGGTGTTAGCTGTGGAGACGTGACCTGCGAATGTTTCCCTGTGCCTACTAGTAATCACTTAGAAGGGTCTCTGGCAGCATTAGTAATACAGCTGCTGTGCTGCAAATATCTCTGTGCTATCCTGTCTGCTGAATATGCAAACATGAGAAAAGTCACTTTTCCCAAGAAGATGGCCTTCAGCTGTGTTGAAATTCAAGGAAAAGACAATATTTGGAAAATCCTGACTGTTGAGTTGAACAGAGGAGGCAACCTCAGAGGCTGATAACCTTTCCACACACGGTGTGTGTCTGGTATATCAGGTAAAGTGACAGGCCAACCGACAGAGGCCTGAGCACACAAGTGACAGCCAGGCCTCTAAGCTTTTGTATTCCTGACCTTCCAATCCTTAAAAAATAAAGTCCAAATGCCCCATGCTGGGGGCTTCACATCCTTCAACCCTCCCCAGGAAATGCTGCCACCTGTGGCCTGCATTCTGCACCCCATCCTGGGAACATCTGCATGTTTCATCAAACCCAGGGATATCTCAGGAGATTACCCCTCTGCCGCCATATGCTTGCCTAGGTCACAGTAGCTTGTCTGGAGTGCGTTTTCTGCTCATTTTGGCTGATTTCTTTCTTTGTAAGATAATGTATGCATCATTCAGAAGGAAGACACTTATCTTTGTGTTTTGAAGGCACATCCCTCCACCCCCGGCTTTATGAAGTTTATACTTCATTCATATAAATAGGAAGAAAGCATGTTTCCTATAATTTTGGGGGTAAAAATTGGACATTTTCTAAACACCTTTCGAGTGGGACTGCCCAGTAGAACTACAATGTGAGCCACGTATGTATTTCAAATTCTCCAGTAGTCACATTAAAGAAAGTAAATGAGTGAAATTCATTTCCAAACTATATTTTATACAACCCAATATATCCAAAATATTGTCACGTCAACGTGTAAGCAACATAAAAGATTAATGAAACATTTTATTTTTTGCAAATAAGAAATTTTTAATTAGTCAAGTTAACTATTCCTTTGAAAGGCAGAGGGAGACTGACTACGGGGAAGCTATCGCGGGCTTTGTTGACCACAGAGCAGGTCTTATTGAGACTCCAGGCGGAGTTCTAGGCCTTAGACATGTAGGGTGTCATCAGGAGGATCAGGAAGGGCAGGGCACAGTTCATCAGGTACCTATGAGAAGGTGAGGTAGTGCTGGAAAAATCACCTACTTTGAAGATTTCCCTCAGGCTAATCCCATGTGTGACAAGATGACTTTTCTTACAAGGCCCCAAGGCACATATGCAGGTGGACTGACTTTTAAAAATGTCGCCTAAAGACATGCCTTCAAACTGAACTTCCATGCTTCCCAGAAGAGTCTAGCCTCTTTTCACTTCCTCAGAATGCTGAGTCATCTCAGAATGCTGAGTCATCAGGCATGACTCAGCATCCTAGTACATACAGCCCAGTGGGCACATATTGGACCCCTGTTGCCCAGTGGTGTGGGAAGGACTCTCAAAGGCTCGGGCCTGTCCCATAACTCTAGGTATCTCCAGGACAGGACCCCTTTGAAGACAGGGGCATCCCCTGGAGATTGCTCCAGGATGGAACTTCAGAGCTCTTCAAGTCAGGCCTGAAGACCCAATGGTCCCAGAGGAAGACGGGGAAGAGGAAAGCTTCATGATTGTGATTAGTGGATTCCTGGGGGAAGCCTGGTCTGAGAAATGCCTCCCCAGCATCAAATTGGGTCCACATGGCAGACTCCCAAGTGCCCCATTCCTCCGGAGGAGGCCAGTAGCCGCACGATCCAAACACCAACCAGCCTCTCTGGAGGCTCACATCAAATCTTCTGTCTTCTCTTCAGGTTCCAGGCAACATGCCAAAGTAGGAGAATAGAACTGGCTCTGTGTCAGGCCGTGACTTATCCAGCCTCTCTTTTTGTTCCCATCACTGGTGCCAAAGAGGTGTGGTAGCCATGAAGCACCTGGCTACTTCCCATTTACCAGCCTCAGAAAGTTAGGGTTCTAACCACACTCCAATTTGCCTCATGTCCTGTTTGCATGCAGGTGTCCTATGAAGAAAGATATCTGTATTTATCCTCTAGCACATTCTAGAGAGGAAACAAGTTTCATAGGTTTTTGACTCTCATGAATATGGAGGGGACAGTGGAAGAAAAGATGAAAATGGGCACAATTACTGAAATACATCTTGTGCCCAGTATAAAAACCATCTGTCATTGAGTTGATTCCAACTCATAGTGACCCTATAGGACAGAGTGGAACTGCCCCATAAGGTTTCCAAGGGGCAGCTGGTTGATTTGAACTGCTGGCCTTTTGGTTAGCAGCCAAATGCTCAACCACTGCATCACCAGGCATTCTATGCCAGACACCTGTTATTTACCTCTAAGTACCATTTTCATGTGCTAGGGGTTGGCGTGGGGGCTTGGTCATAGTGTCCTACAATTTAGATACAGTCATTCTGTCTTTTTTTCTTTTTTTAGTTTTATTGTGCTTTCAGTGAAAGTTTACAGCACAAATTAGTTTCTCAATCAAAAATTTATACACAAATTGTTTTGTGATATTGGTTGCAATCCCTGCAATGTGTCAGCACTCTCCCCCTTTCCTGTTACCCAGGGTTCCCCGTGTCCATTTGTCCAGTTTTCCTGTCCCTTCGTGCCTTCTCCTTTGCTCTTGGGCAGGTGTTGCCCACTTGGTCTCATATATCTGATTGAACTAAGAAGCACGTTCCTCACGTATGTTATTGTTTGTTTTACAGGCCTGTCTAATGTTGGGCGGGAAGGTGGACTTTGGGAGTGGCTTCAGTTCTGGGTTAGCAGGGTGTCCGGTGGCCATACTGCCTAATTTTTTAAAATGATTCTTTCCCTTCCACCCATAACCTTTGTGATCAAAGGGTTAACCAGTGCTCATTCCATGTCCCTGGGCATAAATGGAACATGGGTCGGGAACACGTGAGCCCTTTAGCACACCAGTGTGTTGATTCTTTGATGCTGAGCCAAGTTACAAATGAAATATTCTGGTGATTATTAGACACTAAACAGAACAAACCCAGGAACCCAGAAAAAAAGGCTTTTTCTCAGCATAAGAGGCAACAGGAACTGGCTGGGTGAGTCATAGTGAGATTGCTGTCACAGCCCACTAACAACAAAATCCAAGAATGACTTTGGGCCCTGCCTTTTTTGGAACCAATTTTCAGTTGGTACCATCAGCTATCCTGCATCCTACCAATCACCCCCAGTAGTGGTGGGAAGAGGTGTTTGATTTTGATTAACCAAGGAAAATTGTACATGCATTTATTGTTTATCTGGAATAGTGAGCGTTTTCCCATGCCCCGGAGGAGCTGTCTCACAGCTGTCAGAGGCAGAAACCAAAGCAACTCTGACAGAAATCTCCAGCTGTGTTAATGAGTGACAGCTGGCCTCCTGGGTCCCTGTCTCTTCAACAGCCCGCCCGCTTCTCCTGAAGCTTGATCGCCACCTGGTGGACATCAAGAGGAGGTGCCTTCTCTGTAATCCACTCTGTGGCGGTCGTTGCTGTTAGGTGCTGTTGAGTTGGTTAGGACTCATAGCGACCCTATAGGACAGCGTGGAACTGCCCCATAGGGTTTCCAAGGAGTGGCTGGTGGATTTGAACCCATTTTGGTTAGCAGCCATAGCTCTTAACTGCTGTGTCAGCAGGGCTCCCCACTTTATGGTAGGACACCAAAACCAGTTGTTGACCCATGAAGACCACATGTGTGTCAGAGTATAACTATGTTCCATAGGGTTTTCAATGGCTGATTTTTCAGAAGTAGATCACCAGGTCTTTCTTCCTAGGAGCCTCTAGGTAGACTCAAACCTCCAACCTTTTGGTTAGCAGCTGAGCGTGTTAACCATTTGTTGTATCCAGAACATCAAAGAGGTCCAGTTTTAGGCTTGTGAATGACTTCCCTGTTGGGGCAAAGTGAGAAGTAATTTGGGGAATATGAACAGAACAAAGATGGAACAAAACCTATTGCATGATAGAAACCAGGAATGAAAGAATCACTGTCACTCCCCACCCTCTAACACTTTAATATTATGATCCTTGGGGAGAAAAGGAAGTCAGGAAGGAAGGTAGGGGAGGTGGAGCATAAAGTTCCATTCACATAGTTTCAGTGTTCATAGTGGATTTACAACGGGTATATATTTCTGAGATATACTAGCTTGGATAATTCTCTCTTTCTTGGTTCCTTTCTGCCCCTCACTGACTAAATCTTCTTTATGGAACCAAAGGTAAAAGCTAAAAGCAACCCCAGAAATCACCTGCCCTGCCTATTCCAGATAAGGCTCTGGAAAGTAGTTTGAAGAAGCAAAATAGGTGCCTTTCATGTTTCATGGAAACTTAGCATTGTTTCCATCTATGCAGCTGCAAAGGGATTGACTAGGATGGTCCTATTCCCTTTCCTAATCCACCAATCAAAACCTACTGCTGGGCTGGATTTTCATTTTCAACCCATGCAGCTGTCCCAGGGCTGTCTGACACCCAGCCAGCAGCCGAGGCCAGCTGGTACGTTTCTAGCCTAGCCTAGCTTCTGGGCACACGTTGAAGAGGATGTTGCTAACTCGGCCAGCCAAGGTGTGATGCAAGAAGACCCAGGACAAGTAAACAGAGGCAACTGCCCAGGAAGGGCTGGTCCTCAGAGCAGAGGGACAAGCTGACCTGACCTTGCATAACGAGGCAGGCAATGTGTGACTGTGGGAGAATGTCCTATGCCTTGGGATGTTGCTCATACTCCCTCAAAATAGTTTTTTTTTAATGGATTGAATTGTATCCCTGAAATATGTATTGAAGTCCTCACCGTTGTACCTGTGGATGTGACCCTGTTTGGATACAGGACTTTTCTTGTGTTATGTTAATGCAGTCGTACCAGTATAGGGTGAATCCTAAACCTAATCACTTCTGAGTTATAAAAAGACTAGAATAGCCATGGAGACACACAAACCAGGGAAGGACAGACTCCAAGGAACTCCAAAGGGCTTCTAGGACTGCCAACAAGGAAGGGCAGCCCCCTAGAGCCACACTCTGAATTTGGACTTCTAGCCTCCTGAACTGTGAGAAAATAAATTTCTGTTCTTTAAAGCCACTTACTTGTGGTATTTCTGTTATGGCAACACTAGGTAACTAAGACATAACTCTTGTACCTTTTCCCTCATGTCTGAGATTCCTTTAACAGAAAAAAAAAATCTCAAGGAGAGACGAGGCTTAACATGCAGATATCTCTGGGAGAAGTACATAGGAACTTAAATCCGCCTTCAAATGAAAATGACTGGTAACTATGTGTGCTAACCAATATTTATTGAGCTCCTACTATGTGACAAGGAGTCCCTGGGTGACGCAGTTATGTACTCAACTACTAGCCGAAAGGTGGTTGGTTTGAATCTACCCAGAGGCACCTTGGAAGACAGGCCTGGCCATCTGCTCCTGAAAGGGCACAGCCTTGAAAATCCTATGGAGCACAGTTCTACTCTGCACACATGGGGTCGCCGTGAATTGGAATCAACTCAATAGCAGCTAACAACTATATGCCCGCTTGAGTAAATAGTCTTTATCGCCTCGTTTTGCAGTTAAAGAAACTAAAGCACAAAGAGGTTAATAACTTACCCAGGGTCACACAGCTAGGTACCAGGTGAAGCCAGGTTTAAATGCAGAATATCTGACCTAGAACCTGTGTGCTTAATTACCTCGCTATATTGCTTCTCTATACAACCTGCTGCCAGTTACTCCTTAAAGGCAGGCTTCCATATTGGGAAGAGTTCTGGGTACCCAAAATGAGAAAAGAGATCATGACAGGAAGGGTAGAGAAGTTAAGGTTTCTCCAGCGTTAACAGTCTCACTCACTCCGTAATTTCACCTAGAGGCAACCAGGACAAAATGACCGGTGTTCTGGGCAAACATCAGAGTCTGCCTCTTTCCGTTTTTAGTCTCTCATGGGACATCAAAGGATTCCTGCTGCCTTGTTTTATGGAAAGTAGATATCAAATGAACCGCCTAATTGATCCCCCAAATGATGCAGCTTGAATGCACAGGCAATGTTAATTTTTAGTTTTCATACATGTGAACTTCCCATGAGATTCCATTAGCCAGTGGTGTTATTTTTGTCTCAGATTTACCACACATTCTCAGAGTGCTGGGTGTCATTTGGACACATAGGCAGAAAATATAATATCCCAGGAACCAAGTGTGATTTTAAACCTGTGTTTAAACGTATCAGGTGGAGAATTGAGACCTGTGCCCATTAGATTTGACCAATTCATTTCCCTTGTGATATGCAGATTGAATGAGCATCCGATTTGCTACTTGGATTACTTGGATTCTTTGCTTCACTTTGCACTGGGCTGTTCTTCAGCATCATTTGAAAGGCGGTTTCGAGAGTGTACTGTGGTGGTTCAAGCAGGAGTTCTGGAGCCAGATCTCATGCTTTCTAATTGTGGGTTCACTTCTTAGCTCCAAGATCTTGGGTAAAGTTAACTCACTTGTAAATCAATTTCCATAATGTTAAAGGGGCTAATAATGGTACCAGCTTCACAGATTTTTGCAAAGAGTTAATCTTTACAAAGCACACAGAATAGTATCTGGCATACAATTATTGCTGAATAAAGTATGTCATTATTATTTTGGATCATATTGGGTGTGCATGTTTGTATATGTGTGTGTACACAAAGAACCCAGATTTAGATAAAATCTCTACTGAGAATCAAAATACGTACACCCTCCGCATTCTTGCATTTAACATTCACTGTTAGGAGTACTTGAAAGTAACCCCAAATGTACATAGCATCCTGAATGAAAATTTTACCAAGGTTTGACTTTGAATCATGTCCATTATGAAGCTAGAATGGGAGAACAAGTCAACTTAACAAGTGAGTGAACCTAGTTAACTTCCCTGTGTCTGCATCTCAGTTCAGCTTTAATTTTATGTAATACAAACGCTTATGTAATCCTTAAACTAATCCCATTATTTCCTGTCTTTACAGATGAGCCAATTATGTGCTATAGAAGTGGTGCTAGTTAAGGGTCTCCCAGTTATAAGAAACAGAACCACAACTCAAGCTAGTTTAGGCAAAAACAAGCATTTATTAGCACATATAGCTGTGAAGGATACTAGATGGATACACCTTCAGGTACAGCTGGATTCAGGGGCAAAGAGTATTGTCAGAGTTCTCTTTCTCTCTTTTGTGGTTCTATTTTCCCCTCTCTGTGTTTATTTCATTCCTAGACAGATCTGCAAGGAAATAAATCTATGAGGCTTACAGACCTATAAACTGAGATCCAAAAACTCTTTTCTTTCCCGTGTGTGTGTGTGTGTGTTTGTGTGTGTGTGTGGGTGTGTGTGTGTGAATGTGGAACATCATGACTGGCCTAGCTGGAGTCATATGTCAACCTTGTAGAAAGCATTGTGTATCAGTTATGGTTACGTTTCCTGTGAGTAACAAAGATTCAAAATGCCAGTGACTTATAGTAGAAGTCTATTTCTCTCGCACATAAAAATCTATAGATAAACCCATCCAACATTGTGGGGGAAAAGATTATAGTTCTTACCCATTTCTAATTATCAGAGGCTCCTGAGATTACCAGCTATTACCTAAAGAACCTGACATCTGTGAAGGGCCACATTGGCTCAGATCAATTCACAGAAGGAAATGAGCCAGGGTGGGAAGGATAAGGGATGGAGGAGGTGGGGAAGTGTGAGACATTTTCAGACTTATAAGCTACTCTGAGGGTCACTACAGGGTTGCTATGTGTCTGAATGGGTTTGGTTTGGGTTAAGCTACTCTCAATCATTCCCATTGTGTAAGAACAAGGAAGCCAAAAACCCAAACTAGTTTAGGCAAAAACAGGATTTTATTAGAGAGGATTTACACTTTTTCATGTTGTTGACCTAAATCCTGGATCCCACACTGCCTAGACATGATGAAATACTTATTTCTCAATCCCCATCTCATCACACATGCCACTTCTCCATCTCCATTCCAACAGCTACACCTCAGACGAATAAATTATCTAAGAATCCTCCTGGAATGATGGAAGACTTTGGGCACAAAACCAAAACCAACTGCCAGCTAGTTGACTCCAACTCATGACAACCCCATGTGTGTCAGAGTAGAATTGTGCTCCATAGAGTTTTCATTGGTTAATTGTTTTTGGAAGTAGATCGCTAGGGCTTTCTTCCAAGGTGCTTCTGGGTATACTCAAACCTCCAACCTTTTGATTAGCAGCTGAGCGCATTAACTGTTTGTACCACCCAGGAAGTCTTTGGGCTCCAAGAAAAACTAAATACAACACCTGATCTATGAAGAGCCAGATCCCTAATCAATGAATCAGCAGAGGTGAATGTCTGTTAGGGACTAGGTGTAGTGCTACAGCTGAGAATTTACAGCGAAATTTCAGAATGTTTCATTCTCAGTCTGGCATTATTTTGACTTAGGAGTTTTAATTTTCAGTTGTTGTTATTAGGTGCTGTCAAGTTGGTTCTGACTCATAGTGAGCCTAGGTACAACAGAACAAAACACTGCCCAGTCCTGCTCCATCCTCACAATCATTATTATGCTTGAGCCCATTGTTGCAGCCACTGTGTCAATCGTCTCATTGAGGATCTTCCTCTTTTTCGCTGACCCTCTACCAAGCATGATGTCCTTCTCCAGGGACTGGTCCCTCCTGATAACATGTCCAAAGTATGTAGACGAGGTCTCACCATCCTCTTACAGACAAACGGTGGTTAATTTATAGTACTAGTTCAAAATACTAGGTTACTCTTGAAATTTGGGCACTGCCTCCTGCAGAGTTAACCCATGTGTATAAGAAATTTTGCCCTTAGTTTGGGATTGAACTTCTCGATCTGAGCTGGGCCAGGTCTAAACCATGCTTAGCCCAGCGTGCACTTCCTTTTGATAAAACAAAAGGAAAAGAACCACTACCAGCGCTAACGCCTGGATCTCTCTTCTGAGGCAAGACACTGAGCAGACTGTTGAGGGAAGGTCTTTCCCCAGACTTGACTGTGAAGCCAGTTGTGGGTTTACAGGACTGTGAAGCACATTGAGAAACAAAGCTGTTTTTTATTTCTAATGCTGGCCCCAGATATGAGACTGGTCTGGTGGCTTCCCGTCTAGCCTGAAAATTTAGCAGCTACTATTTGCATACATTTTTAACTCTATAAAATGTGTTTATGCCCATTATCCCATCTTATTACTCTACAACCCTGTAGATGGTAAGGTTGGGTGGAAGAGTTAGTCAGCTAGCAAATTCATTTGACAGATGAGTAGCTTAAGTGAGATGTAGTGATTTAACTCAAATTACACAGCTAGTTAGATGGTCATTCCAAACCTGCAGCCTGACTTCCAGACCTTTTTTCTAACCACTAGAGCGGTGGTTTTCAAAGTGTGGGCCCTTAACCAGCAGCATCAGCATCACCTGGGAACTTGTTAGAAATGCAGATTCTTAGGCCCCACTGTAGACCCACAGAATCAGGAACTCTGGCGGTGGGCCCAAAAGTCTGCATCTTAACAAGCGCATCCAGATGATTCTGATGCATGTGCAAGTTTAGAGTCACTGCACTACAGGGGCCCTGGTGGCACTGTGGTTAAGAGCTACGGCTGCTGACCAAAAGGCTGGCAGTTTGAATCCACCAGCCACTCCTTGGAAATGCTATGGGACAATTCTACTCTGTCCTATAGGGTCGCTATGAGCTGGAATTGGCTCAATGGCTATGGACTTGGTTTGGTTTTTGGTTGGCACTGCATGGTACTACTTTCATCTGCTTCAAACTTCTCACACCAGTTAGCAGCTAAGCGCTTAACCACTGAGCCACCAGGGCTCCTTCTTGAGTTAAAGGGACTCTTCTTAATCCCTTATGTTTGTTTCCAGAGCATTTTAACTCCTCAGAATTGCCATAAAGTATATCTTTAGAAGGAATCCTTGGGGGCGCAAACAGTTAACATGCTCAGCTGCTAACCAAAAGGTTGGAGGTTTAAGTCCACACAGTGACACCTCAGAAGAAAGGCCTGGTGATCTACTTCTGAAAAATCAGCCATTGAAAACCCTATGGAGCTCAGCTCTACTCTGATACTCATGGGTTCTCCATGAGTCGGAATCAACTCAAAGGCAATATTTTTATATATTTAGGAAGTCTGGTAACATAAAGCCTGGGCTACTCGGGCTGCTTGAAACATTTTCTCTTTTTAAACTTCTAGAACTGGCTCTTTGCCAGGCTTGTGCTGATTGGGGATGGGAACCTCAGCTTTCTTTTTTCCTTGATCTGTCTTGGAACCAGAGCTTTGAACTGGTTCGTTCCAGCTCGAACCCCTGCTGAAAATTTGCATTTCCACCCCAGATAGACTGAATCAGAATCTACATTTTAACAAGATCCCCAGTAATTCTTATGTATAATATCCTGGGAACTTGTTAGGAATGCAAATTCTCAGCAGGGGTTCGAATGAGTTCAGAACAAATCAGTTTGAAGCCCTGCTTGGAAGCTTCTCTCCCCAGCTAGATTTAAAGTCCTTAGGAACCATGGAAAGAAAGTATAGTGCCCATTTGGTCCTTTAAGCATCTTTAAAATACTTTCGAATTCTGTTCTACCTGATACCTTCAGTATGTTAATATAGTAATTATATAACCAAACCCACTGCTGTTGAGTCGATTCTGACTCACAGGGACCCCATAGAGCTTCCAAGGCTGTAAATCTCTACAAAAGCAGACTGCCACATCTTTCTCCCGTGGAGCTGCTGGTGATTTCCAACCACTGACTTCTCGGTTAGCAGTCGATGGCTTTAACCACTGTGCCACCAAGTCTCCTTAATAATTGTATATACTAAAAAAATACAAAATACGCTTTAAAGCTGGAAAAGATCAGAGAAATAGCCCTCAGCATCCCCCCCCCGCCCCACACACACACACTTACATATAATGCTGGACATACCTTTCCTTAGAATTAGAGAGGGAGGAAAGCAATGATATGAAGCCCTGTGGCTAGAAGGAAATTTTACCTAAAATCTTCTAACACTGAAGATTTAAAATATCAATGACACCATTATGTCTCAATGGAAAAGAGGTATTTGATTCTAATACAACCAACATATAGATTTTTTCATATATATCTTAATCTGCAGTAGAAATGAGAGAGTTTAGGAATTCATTCATTCAGCATTTATTGAGTGCCCACAATCTGCCAGCCAGGCTTGGGTCTAGGCATTGGGGCAAGTATGGTAAATAAGCATAACATGTCCCTGCCCACCTGGAGCTTACAGTCTTGGGAATGACAGTCAATTAAACAGGCAATTTACTAACAAGTGTGATGAGTGCTGTCCCAGAACACACTAGATACTTTAGGAGCACGTAACAGGGTAGTAAAACTATGTGGGGGTGGGGGGGTGGGCGTGACAAAGACTATTGATCACACATGAGACCAGAGGACTTGGTCCTCAGCAGGGCTTTGAACCAGGAATCCCTGCTGAGAATTTTCATTTCCTCCCAAGATATACTGGATCAGAGTCTACATTTTAACAAGATCTTCCAGGTGATTCTTATGTATAGAAAAGAATCACACTGGGGATATATAAGAATCACCTGGGGATCTCATTAAACTATAGATTCTGATCAAGTATATCTGGGGTGGAAATGCAAATTCTCAGTAGGGGGTTGAACCAGAACGAACCAGTTCAAAGCCCTCGTCCTCGGAAGGCCTAGTCAAAGCAAGCTTATAAAAATTGCTCCAGAGTGGACTGACCATGAGAAGGGAAGATCTGAGGGAGAAGGTGCTCCTGCAGCCTGGCTAACATCAGCAGGCAAGTCACTGCCTTGACCTTTGGAAAATGATGGAGAGGATGGTGAAGGTCAAGAAGATTGCACCAGCTGTGCCTCCAATCATCAGCTCCAGGACGCTGCCGTGCACCTGCATGGCCTGGCAGCGCTCCCCCGTGTAGAAGAAGGCATGTCCAGAGATGCACCTGGGGAAACAGGACACATGGGGAGTGTAGGAGCCACCTGAGCCTCAGGTGCTCTCCAATAACCACCACCACCACAGCAACAACAGCAGCAGCTCCCTGTGCCTGTTCCCATTTGAAGGGCTTTGTATGAATCAATTAATTTAATCCCCAACAACCCTCTGAAGGTGCAGGTTATTATCAGGCCATATTATCATCCTCGTTTTACAGAAAGGTTAAATAACTTGCTCAAGGTCACACGATGAATAAGCATTTCACACTTGAGGTTTAAACCCAGGCAGTATGCCTGCAGAACCAGTACTCTTGGTCACCAGCTGTAAAGTCCAGAAGAAGGTATGGGAAATAGACCCGGGGCTTGGCACTGGCTCAGGCTATCAGCTATAGGGGAAATTCTCCACGCAGAGACTGACTCTACTTTACTGGGAGCTTGAATTTCTAGGTAATACCGATTAAAATCAAGCATTCCTGTAAGGGGAGCATACTGCCATCTATGAGGGTCAAATAAGATGAGGACATTGTGCCTATCATAGTGTTTGTCACACAGTAGCAGATAATGGCCATGCATTGTATTTTTTAAAATGTTATTTAGTATAAAAATCAAACTAATATCAGAACAAAGCCATTAAGGGCCATGTTTCATCTCTTTATAACACTTCCAGCCTTTGCTTCAAACAACACTCCTGTCACAAAATCTACTCACAGAGCAGAATGGAGGGTTCAGAAGTCATGGCATCCTTTTATGAATCCTGGGATCATTGCACCTTTAAAGACCTCATCTCTTACCTGGGAATTAGTTTCTTAAAAAGTCGTGAGAAATAGCATGCATTCAATTTTTTTTTTCTGACCCAAAACCCAAAACCAAACCCATTGCCATCGAGTTGATTCCAACTCCGAGCGACCCTGCAGGACAGAGTAGAACTGCCCCATACGGTTTCCAAGAGCACCTGGTGGATTTGAACTGCTGACCTTTATAATTAGCAGCCATAGCTCTTCACCACTGCACCACCAGGGTTTCCTTTTCTGACCCAGTTCTCTTCAAACACAGTTTAATTGTAGTCCCTAGTGTTACCTTAGAAGAACTTATTCCACAAACTCCAAGCTTCAGGTGTGTGAGAAAGGAATAATTCGGCCGACTAGAGGCTGACACACAAGTGGCCACCCCTGGCCTTCCTGCACTCTGCGCAGGATGAAGCCAGCTGGGGCACATATTGAAATCAAGCATCCAAAGACTTATCAGACAAACAGATTGAGACCCATGGTTGCAAAGTCCTCAGAAAACAAGCTGGGCTTGTCATGGATTGAACTGTGTCCCCCAAAAAATGTGTGTAACAATTTGGCTAGGCCATGATTCCCAGAACTGTGTGGTTGTCTTCCATTTTGTGATAGTAATTTTATGTTAAAGAGGATTAGAGTGGAATTGTAACACCACCCTTACTCAGGTCACATGCCTGATCCAATGTAAAGCGAGTTTCCCTGGGGTGTGGCCTGCACCACCCTTTATCTCTTGTAAGAGATAAAAGGAAAGGGAAGCAAGCAGAGAATTGGGGACCTCATACCATCAAGAAAGCTGTGCCAGGAGCAGAGCGCATCCTTTGAACTGGGGTCCCTGCCCAAAGAAGCTCCTAGTCCAGGAGAACACCGGAAAGAAGAAGGCCAAAAGAAAAAGCCTTCCCCTAGAGCTGATGCCCTGAATTTGGACTTTTAGCCTACTTTAACTGTGAGGAAATAAACTTCCCTTTGTTAAAACCATCCACTTGTGGAATTTCTGTTATAGCAGCACTAGATGACTAAGACAGCATTCTCCAATAAAAGGAACCAGGACTCCTTGGAGAAGTGATTCCAGAGCTGGAGCAGGGAAAACACAAGATGAGCCTGGAGCATCCTGTGGTGCCAGAAGTAAGAACGTGCTCACAGAAGGATGGGTGCATGTTGAAAAGGCACAGGATCCAACCTGAAAAGGCTCCCAAAAGCCAAAGCAAGAATGATTGAGCAACAAAATAAATAATGACATTATCAAAATATAACCCATAGAATCAAATAAATATTTGTAAGTCCTTAGTGATATAAATAATTGAATGAATAAGTGAATGGGGGAGAAGGGATTGCTCTTCTTTATTGAATTCCAATTAATGAATGTGGAGGGAGTGGTAACAATAGAAAATCACCATTATAGGATCACAGTGGTGATTGTTGTGGGCAGGATCCACCAGTGGGAGCTGAAATTGGTGAGTGAGGGTTTGAGGAAAAGCAGGACATCTGCATGGTCTTGAAGTATCTCTCGCAAGATATTTATTGATTACAGAGTGAGGAATGGTAACTTTGCTGTGGAGAGGCCCAGTGGGCACCAGCTTGCCAGGTGACCAAGGTTAACATCACTAGTAACAAGACATACCCTCATCATGTACCTCATGATATGATACACTTAGAAAGGCATATCACTTCTGTGCTATTCTTGCAACAACAACATAGATGCCTAACCTCAATCTAATCATGAGAAAATATCAGATAACCCCAGATTGGGGAACAATTGACAAAGTAACTGACTAGTATTCTTCAAACGTGTCAAGGTCACGAAAGACAAGGGAGGACTGAGAAAGTGTCACAAACTGGAAGAGAGTAAGGTGACACTGTAGCTCCATGTAATATGGGATCCTGAGTGGGATCCAGGAACAGAAGAAGGACATTAGCGGAATAACTAGGGAAATCTAAATAAGGTCTTTAGTTAATAGTGTGTACCAATGCTCAGTTCTTGGTTTTGATCATTGTACCGTGGGTGCATACAATGTTAACATTAGGGGAAGTGGTGTGAAGGATAGGTGAAAACTCTGTACAATTTTTGCAACATATCTGTAAGTCTAAAATTATTTCAGAATAAAAGGTTTTTTTAAAAAAAATAAATAAAGTAGATATTGAAAAGAACTCAGAAGAGATGTAGACGTTTTAAGCCAAGCAGACGGGTTCCCACATCTGCTACAGTTCTGTCACATCAATTTGATGTTTCTGTCGTCATGTGCATCGTTTTATGGAAACTTTTTTTTAAGGTTTTTTTGAAAATAACATACATTATAAAAAAAATCACTATTTTATATAGCAAACTGTGCAGACAAACAGGCCTGCATATAAGTCCCAGGCCTGCATATGAGTCCGAGCTCCAGCATTTGTCATCTAGGTCATTTTAGACAGATTACTTACCCTCTTTAAACTTCAACTTCACATGAAATAGGAATAATTAGAGCACTTATGACACAGGGTGGCTGTGAGGATTCATTTCGATCATGCATGTATACTGCTTAGGAGATCACTTGACATATTACAAGCAGCCAAAACTATCACATAGTCTTATTACTATTATTGAAAATAGAACTAATAATAACGTTAGGATAGAATAATAACAATAATAGTTAATAACTAATCATAACATCTTCAGTCAGTGAAGACTTTAATCTTGGTCCTGAGTCCCACTGTGGCAGGTCATAGCCAGGCTTACAAAGTCCCTAGGCTAAAATCCCTGGTTGTGCTGTTAGAAATTCCAACAACATTCAGCATGTTGATAATGCTTAAAGGGGGGAAAGGGATAAAAGCCAGGAGAGAAGACTTGGGACTCCTCTGCCCTGGAAGGACCCCTACCCTGCCCTAGCAACATAACATGTCTATTTGACTATCTGATGTAGTCATTGCCCTCACCTGCAAAGAGATTTTTTTTTTTTTAATTTTATTGTGGTAGAATATATATAACAAAATATCTGTCGTTTCAACCATTTCTACATGTACAATTGAGTGACATTAATGAGAACAGTATCTTTTACCATCGTTAATCCCTCAGTTCATGTCTGCTGGCCCACCACTTGCCTCCCCTGGGCCGCAGAGCCTACCTGCAGCTCGCCATCCCCTTCACGTTCACACAGATGCTGTCATTTTGGCACGGGTTCAGGTCACACGGGTCTCTGAAGTACTGTGGCCAGTTGTGGTCCTCCATGGGGCCCGTATTCTCCACTGACCGCTTCTGTCGGCTGGTCTGCCCTTGGCCCAGGCTGCTGGGTGGAGCTTTCTCTACCAAGGCCTTCCCTGTGCCTTCCTCTGGGGCTGGCTGCTCCTGACCGTGGAGAACAAGGCCTTGGGGGATCAGCCTTGTGTTTTTAGTGGGAACTTCAGTCTGGTAGAGGTGAGTGATATCTTCAGGAAATAGACAAAGGATCATGAGGAAGAACCACAATTAATAACCTATTACGATTAACTTCTACTTCTGGAGAAAGTTTTTAGGGGCCCCTCTGTCCCTCATGGTCATCAACTTGAGTGACATCGAAGAGCAGTTTTGAGTCCAGCCGATTCTCATAATGCTAGCTATTTTTCATTTAAAATAGTCCAACTGCGTTTTTATTTAACTTGCAAAAAGAGGCATAAAGCTAGCATGGATGGATTGGTTGAAACAAAATTGATATCAGCAAACTGTCATATTTGATAAACTATCAAAAATGGTGGCACTAAAACTTTAGTTTCTCCCAAGGACAATTAAAATAAATATGTGAGTCCTTGAACAATCGCATAAAATGTGGTTCTCTTACATCTTTTTTTTAACTCCCACCCTCCATGAGTTGCTTAAAAATCCGTGCAAAATCAGTACCACACCCAGAGCATAGGACCATTGATTTAGGAAGACCAGCAAAAGTACCTTCAAAGTCCACAAAAATGATGAGGTCATTGTTTTTAAGGAAGCTCCTCCTTTTTAGTATTTGGTGGGAGATGAAACTATTCCAACTTCAGTCGATGGTTCTAAAACAACCACAGCCCTGATCATAGGATCCCACTATGGAGGGTCTGTCCCAGATGACAGAGTCATTTATTGCTGCCAAGTGACCGGTAACATAAAATGATTTTTAAAAGTCACGTTACCTTTTCATACTTCACTTCCCAATTTGTCCTTAATGAGTATTTACAGCTTTGTTCATCAGAAAAACGATGCTGGAAAAAATTAGGTTATTTACTCTTTCCAAGAGAATTAAAGCTGGGGATGGGGAAGAGGGGAAAACCACGGCTGTGAATGGTCAGTTGCCCACTATTGAGTGACTTTTTCAGTAAAGAGGGAGGGACAGCTGTTACCTTCTTCCTTCTAAGGCTTAAGACCCTTCTTTTGAAAAAATAGTTTGCCTACTCCTTTATTAATATAAGTTTATTTCGTGGGCATACTGACCTTTGGTAATATTTAGGAGTCAGTACATTCATTCTGTGCATAGCCTGGCAAATTCGGAGTATTTTATAAATAATAAGCAGTATCTGTCTTCTCAGTTAGGCAGAGCTCAGTGAAGCAGGAACTGCCTGATCTGTTTATATTCTAAGTGCCTAGCACAGAGTTTGGTACATTGCAAGCCCTCAGTAGGTGCTTGGTAAATGAATTCAGGAAAGAGAAGGAAGATAAGATAGCAGTGGAAATCTCAATAATCCAACATGACTATGTTGTTGATATGCCCAAGGAGGAAACAGGAGAGAAATGTGAATTTGTCTTATACAGATGACACTCACATCTGCTGGTCTTCCAGTTTGGGGGGCAGTTCTTAATTATGCTGAAATTACCTACCTGAAGATGTCTGGGACTTGGAGGTAGTGAACACCAGGCTGGAGGACATCCTATTGCTAGCATCGGGCTCCTGGTCGAGAATTGTTATTATCACCTGTCTGTCTACAACTGGCCACTCCAGAAGAGCGTCATTCTCTCCACTGCACACGTGAAAAGCAAGTTTTATGTAGTCAGAGATAGTAGAGGTTGTTCTGCCATGGGGGTATAAGGTCAACCCAAAACCATATCCCTCTGTGTTATAGAATCGAGGACTCAGAAGCCCCTCTCCTTTTACTGTGTTCTCAAGAGCCTGGGAGAAGTTCCGTATTGTCCAAACTCCTGTGGGGCATGGCGTTTCCGTCAGAGTGATGTCATCAAGGTAAATTCCCCCATTGGAGTTCTGGTGGTCACCTTTTGTGCCCTGAAAAAGGTAGCGGAACTTCTTTTCCTCTCTGAGCGTCACATGAGCAATTTTCCAATTTTGATCAAGATCTCCTGAGGACAAATGGAAAATAAGTTTGGTGACAATTGTGGCCAACAGATATGGAGCACTTACTATGAGTCTGGTAGTATGCCAGGCACCTGCCTCACATTATCTCGTTTAATCCTCAAAACAGCCCTATGAGGTAAGAACTGTTTTAAACTGATTAAGTAACTTTTCCAGGGCCACATGTCTAGTAAGGGAGAAATAGCTTAAAAAAGATACACCATGATTTATTTAAAAATTCATATTCAAATTCTAACCATGAAGTTTTCAGCCATCATTTAGCTCTACAGGTTGTGGATGCTTAGATGCTAAAAGTGTTTGACAAAGACAAGTCTCATCTCTGTTCTTTCAGAATTGTAAAGGGGTCATCTGTAGGGGAGTCCTCAGTTAAAACGTGTGTGTGCGCACATATACATGTTTGCATGCAAGTATTTTGTATATAAGTTTATATGTAAGCATATTTGTATGTGATCATTTATATGTAAAGATCATGTATGTATATATGCGTATATGTACACGTACATATTCTGTATGCAAGTATTTTGGTGAAAAACGCATTTTGCAAAAGTTAAAATATATTTAAATATGGTTTTAACTATCTTAAGCTGAATATCACATAAATGCTGGGCAATATTTAACTAACTTTTTAGAAAAGTCTCATTGACAAGTCAGTATTGGAATGCACTTCTTTAAGAATCCATTCGTATGGTACTTCCAGAGATCTTACAGAAACACACTTTAAACTCAATAGAACTCAAATCATAAGCAGTGTAATGAGCTAAATTAAGCATGGAAAGGTTGGTTGGCTGATTTTATGCTTGTGGGGATCACAATTTCAGCTTTATATGGAAGTGAGCAATAATAGAGCCCATCAATGTTATTGAGACTCTACTTCATTTTCTCATTAAATATTTACAATTCTTGGTAACATAGCAAATTCTTAACTCTTAAAGGACTTCCATTACACCAGCTATGACAAATTCCAGCCAGAAATGTGAACTCCTCAAAACTATTATTTGTACAGTTCTCAGGTGTTCCACAGAATGGTCTGGCAGCAATGATTTGGGCACCTATTCTTACAAGTGACCTCTAAGAAAGCTTCCACCTTTTCAAGAGCTGAGTGAAATTCAGTCCTTTCTCTGGATGAATTTTAACTGAAAAATTCTTTATGAAATGGAAAAATATGAAAGCTTGACTCTCTTTTCCTAGTTGTGAATTAACCAAAAAAAAAAAAAAAAGTAAATACTTGGCTTTTATAACACTGGATCTTGATTTACAGGCAACTTACTTTCACATCCAACTGCTTAGTATTTTAACATTCTCATGCTGACATTTTTACATAGAAATACATAAAGTAGCGCTTAGGAATATGGAAATAAGTGTAATGAAATCAATATTTACAAATGGTTTATTTCCCACCAACTTCAGAAGTAGGCTTCAAGTCACTTCAGCATGCTAAATAATGGTATCATTTAGTTTTCTGAAAGGGTTGCAAAAACACTTATGGTCAACTGCTTAACTACTCTCTCCCCAGCAGCATCAATTCCTGCACCTCTTTTACCTTCCAGTCCTCACCCCTGACTCAGCCATTTTCTCTTCTGGCCCTGGGTTTCTCCAAAACGCTAGTGAAAATTGAATTTATATACGCTAATTGTCCTCTTACAAAAATATGTATCCGCCTCACCAAAACCCTCGACGCTCCTACAAATTTTTGAGTAGTTAAAAGATTTATCGTGTGGTTAAAATAAGCCAGACATTATTCTAGGCCCTTAGAAGAGAAGGAAGTGAAAGGGGGTAAGGGAGAAGAGGAGAAGGAGGAAGAGGAGGAGGAGGAAGGAAAGAAGAGGAAGAGGAGAAAGAACAGAAAGAGGAGGGAGAGGAGGCGGGGGAGGAGGAGGTGGAGAAGGCAGAAAGTGGAGAGAAGCGGGAGGGAATGGAGGAAGAGAAGCATGATTCCAGATCATAAGCCAAGCAGTCCCTGTGTGGATGCCTCTGAGTACCTTGGAAGGTCTTCACCTTGATCAGCTTGCGAACGTTGCCTGTACTGTCATCCCTCCTGACCCAGACGATGAGTCTATCTGAAAGGCTTCCCGTCATTTTGTAGAAAAACTGCAAGCACTGCTGCTTCCTCTTTGGGTAAAGAATCCGAGACTCCAGCAGGGCTGCCTCTTCTGCTGACCCTGAGCTGGTGTTGAAGTGCATGAAGTAGCCAGCACCTGTGGAGAGAGCACCCTAACGTCTCATCTCTGGCTTCCCACCCCCCAGGGTGCCATCTGCCTGGGCAAAGTGAAGTAGTGATTAACAGCCACTATCCAGGCAACAAAAGCAAGAGCTCTTCTGGGGAAAATAAAAAGAAGGTGTTTGTCAGTCAACATGCTGTTTGTCTCTATGGACAGACTCACTGGCTGAAGCAGGAGTTCTCCATTGCCTCTTGGATAGCCTTTGTTCCTACAGTTGTGAAATCTATACCTCTGACTTAAGGAAATACAGGCTTCGAGCAAAGTCTGATAGAAGTTAATGTCTGTGAAATGAGTTCTATTTTCCTCATTGACTTCATTGTTTAAATTAGAGATTCTTTCCAAGGGAAAGAGCTGGTCTTATAGATGTACAAGAAACAAACAATCAAAAAAATTAAACCTGTTGCCATCGAGTTGATTCCGACTCATAGCGACAAGAAACAGTGGGGTTCAAAGGTTTAAGATTTGGATTTTGAATATTACGTTTATGATGATAAGAGTTCAATTGCCCCTGCTTCTAGCCTAATAACTGGGTGTATTAGCGTATGTAAAGAATCATCTGGTGATGAGAGGAGCTTTAAAGACATATTAGGGACTGAGAATTTCTCCTGAGTGTAAAGGAAAGCTCTGAAAAAACACTGGAAAAGAGGGCAATAAAGTGTCTACAGCATTTGCACCAGAGCTGGAGTTTGCCTAACTCAGATGTCTCCGAATCCTCTTCCCTAAACACAAGGAGGCAGCTAAATTTATGCATCATTAGGCAAACCAGCACACCTTCCAAAGTCAAGCATAATAAACAATTCTTGCGTGTAAAAAGGCCCTTCAAACAGTACTCCAGTACTCAATTCCTTACCAATTGCTCTACTCAAAATATTTCACAAAATAAAAATAATGTGAGATACAGTACAGTTAAGGGTACTCTGGCAATCTGGTGCCCAGCTTCATACTGCCTTGTACATGGAGTGTGTGCCTTCCACATTGGCAGCAAGCATCAATGGTTCAAATATGCTTTCCACTAAGCTTAAAATTATCTAAATGGCTTTGGTAGTACATCAAGGAAAATTATACTTTCTTGTATGTTCTTCCCAATACTTGGATGCACTCAATATAGTGTAGCTGGAAACCTCTGCCTTATGAATGTTTGGGTCAAAGGAAAGAAGTTCTCACAAGGGGTTCCCTAATCAGGAAGTCCCGCCCAAATGCATTAGGAAGTGTAAAGTGAAAGTCAGATATCTCAGGCCTGGTGGTCAGGAGACCTGAATTCTTGCCTTGGCTCTGCCACTAACTAGGTGATGATTCACGACTCTGAGTTTCAGATGGGAGGTAGCTTCAATTCCAAGGGACCCCTGGAGCTCTTCAATTTGATGCATCTACCTGAACAATGCCCATGCTCTCTAAAAGAAGGAAAACAGTTCCAACCAATACCTTCCTGTGGAAGAAGCATAATGGCTCCTCAAGTTATCCTGATAAAGCTTTTCTCCCATCTCTTCTGGGGTGTGGTCCTTTTTTTCCCCACTAGGGTGCTAGAACATTCTTCCAGCAGTTTCCTTTCACATAAAGATCACCCTTCTGTTTAGCTGGCAATTGTACATTAGCTTAGCAGCAAGCTCACTGGAGAGATTGGATCAGGAGCTATGATGGCAATTTTATAGAGGGAACTTCAGGCTTGGATTACCCTTTGGACAGTGGAGATAATCTGTTTGACATCTTGTGTGTGACAGAGGCTTCCACCCTTTGCCAAGGCTGGAGGAAGAATGGTACTGGCTTATGGTCGCTGACATCTCCCTGATGGCCTGGCATGTAGATGACATGATGGATCACTTCAGCAAAGGCAACCTAATCATCCCCCAGGCAAGCATGGACTAAGGGACCTCACAAGAGTCTGTTTTCTTAAAAAAACTGTTAGAATTTGTAATCCAACCTCTTCCAAAGAGGGATTGAGATGATTTCAATGAGAAGCACATAATGTAAGGGTGCTAAAATAGAGAAAATAAATGGGACCTATAGGGGGAAGGGAAAGATGGGGGGAAAATAGGGAGTGAAGCTACTTGTCTAAAGCTGGGAGGTTTGCATGCATTGTCTCCTTCCATCCTCACTCTGAAGTATCAATATCTTGCTGCTCAGAGAAGCTTACAAAAGCAAAGACTTAAAAAAAAAATCACTTCTTATGGTTACAGGAGCCCTGGTGGTGTATTAGTTAAGAGCTCATCTGCTAACCAAAAGGTTGGCAGTTCAAATCCACCAGTCACTCCTTGGAAACCCTACGGGGCAGTTCTACTCTGTCCTATAGGGTCACTATCAGTCGGAACTGACTCAATGGCACCTAACAACAACAACATGGTTGCAATTAGTAAGTGGTGGAACCAGATTTCAAACCCAGGTCTGTCTGACCTTATGGCTGTTTCACTACACAAAACACATACAGGAACTATCTAAAGATGTGCTACCCAATATGGTGATCACCAGCTATATGGGGCTATTGAGCCCTTGAATGGTGGCCAGTCCAAACTGAGATGTGCTCTAAGGGTAAAATATATACCACATTTCAAATATTTAGTTAAAAAAAACCCAAAATATCTCATTAACAATTATTAATGATTACATTGGAAACCCTGGTGGCTTAGTGGTTAAGAGCTATGTCTGTTAACCAAAAGGTCAGCAGCTCGAATCCACCAGGCGCTCCTTGAAAACTCTATGGGGCAGTGCTACTCTGTCCTATAGGGTTGCTTGCTGATTACATGCTGAAATTGCTCATCTTTTGGATATATTAGGTTAAATAAACTACATTATTGAATTAATTTCACCAGTGTTTTCTTATTTTTTGTGTGGCTATTAGAAAAATTTAAATTACATATGTGAGTTACTTTATGGTTTTATTGGAGGATACTGCTCTAGAGACATAATCCTTATCTACAGAAGTCATGTCTTATCAACCAGATGTCTATTTCAGTTGTCATCACTTGTTGAGTTAATAATTAAGATACAAGAAATGTTCTTTGTCTTTATTCAGATTTCCAGCCTTGATAACTAACATTCAGACTGAGGCAAAACATGCTGACTGCTATTCCCTAGTTCTACCTGGTGAACCACCTCAGTGTGTTTAACCTTCCTCTTTCACCTACCTGTGCAGCATCCCACCAAGGTGTGATCCACTTGTCCTGGCCAAGCACTGTTCTCATGAACCCAGTCAGCATCGTCTCTGGTGCCCTGGATCATGCCACAGATGTTTGCCTTCTCAAAAGCACAGTGGTCCAAAAGGGTGTGAGTTGTTGCTGCAAATGATATTTTTGTCGCCTGGTTAAAATTTAAGGCATTTCATTCCACATAGATATTGCGTAGGCCACTAAGACCTCATTGTCCAGAAGCAATAGGATCATGAGCCTTTCATTTTCTTGACTTTTTTTCAAATGCAGGTCCTACTATCATCAGTAAGATTTTAGAACTTAACAACATAGAAACAACCCTTCCCACCTCGTACGGTCAAATGATAAAAAGGCATGTAATTGTGTTTTGTTATATAAATACAAAGCACGAGCTCCTGGCTTCACACTTAGTAGGTCATCTATACATACTTTTTGAACAGAACTAATGACTGTATCTCTAAAGACTACTGGGGTCATCTTAGAAACGCCTCATCCCACAGGAAGAGACTTGGTCACTGTAGGAATAGCTAACCAAGGGTAAGCATTTTGCAGGATACAAATACTTTCAAATATATCACCATTTATTCTGAGTATCTGACCTTTACATAATGATGCACCCTTCGAAAGGAAGCTAAAGAAGTTAGACAGTAACAGCTCCTTGCATTTGCCCAATACTTTCACTTGGCAAAACACAACCACATAATTAATTTTCATAACTATCTTGTGAGGTTAAGTATTATGATTTTTTTCTACTCTAGAGATAGAACAACTAAGGTTACTTAGTTTTGCTATGTCCCTTTATCTAGAATATGGGAAGAAGAGTAAAGGAAAATGTAAAGGAAATGCCTAGAGTCATTTGGGGCTAGTTTACCCAGTCCTCAGACCCAGGAGTACTCACTGCAATTGTACATTTGGTTCAGCCTTTCTAAGTCAATGGTGCTGAAATCCAGGCGCTGCCCAATGATAGAATCAAACTCAGGGATTTTGGCCGTAATGGTAGGGACATTTGCATTCATGTTAAATGAGAAAGGTGTGTAGTACACCAAAGACTCGTAATCATAGGGCGTGTTGAGGTCTGTGATGAAGCTGTCATTGTACGTGTTAAAGTTGTGCTGGTAGCCTGTCAGGGAGAGAATTCACAGGTCCTGCTTAGTCATATTATTTTCTCCACCCATTCGTCTTTAACCAGATACTCAAACAGAGACCAAAAAAAAAAAAAAAACAGGAAACACTGCATGTTTTATTTAAGTGTGTGCGTGTGTATATACATAACCCAAAAGAAAACCATTGCCGTCAAGTTGGTTCCAACTCATAGCAAACCTACAGGACAGAGTAGAACTGCCCCATTGGGTTTCTTAGGCTGTACTCTTTATGGGAGCAGACCACCAGGTCTTTTCTCCTGTGGAGCCACTGGGTGGGTTCAAACCACTGACCATTTGGTTAGCAGCTGAATGCTTAACCGTTGTGCCACAAGGGCTCTCTCTCTCTCTCACTATATATGTAAATATATATGTGTATACATATATATACACACACACACAGAGGAGTCCTTGGGTGGTGCAAATGGTTAACATGCTGAGATGCTAACCTAAGATTGGAAGTTCTAGTCCACCCAGAGGTGCCTCGAAAGAAAGGCCTGATGATCTACATCTGAAAAATCAGCACTGGAAACCCTATGGAGCACAGTTCTACTCTGACACACATGGGTCACCATGAGTTGAAGGCAAATGTATGGCAACTGTATATATACCAAAACCTTTTTGCCGTTGAGTTGATTCCGACTCATAGCGACCTCATAGGACAGAGTAGAACTGCCCCATAGGGTTGCCAAGGAGCAGCTGGTAGATTCAAACTGCTAACCTTTTGGTTAGCAGATGAGCTCTTAACCACCACACTGCCAGGGCGCCTATATATATATATAGATATATACAAGTATATATATCTATGTATACACATAGATACACATATATACATACACACACACAGACACAAATACAATTGTCCCTCGGTATCGGCAGGGGATTGGTTCCAGGTCCCCCGTGGATACCAAAATTCACAAATGCTCAAGTCCCTTATGTAAAATGGCATAGTATTTGCATATAACCTACGCACATCCTCCTGTATACTTTAAATTGTCTCTAGATTACTTATAATACCTAATACAAGGTAAATGCTATGTAAATAGTTGTCTCATCACAATTGAAGACTTGCTCTGGAAGGTAGACTTGCTCTTCTATGAGTTTCTTGAGCCCTTCTGGGAATGCTGTTGCTGGCTGGGTATCAACCGATGCCAAGTCTCCCATGATCTTGAAGTTCTTGAGGCTGTAGTGCTTTACACAGCTAGCCAGCCATCCCTTAGTAGCCTGAAACTCTTTCTAGCTCTCCTCAGCCCCCTCACACTTAGCCCTTAAGGGATTACTTTGCCTACTTAATAGCTTTTTAGGAGCCATTTTTTCACAGAAACAAAGAGTGCACACAACACAAGTAGCGAACGAATGAGACGTGAGGTGAACGATGCTTAAACAATGAGTGCTAGAGAGAGACTGAGGATCTGTGAGATGGTGGGAGGCTACAGCAGGGTATCCCTACTCATCACTTCATTAGCGTGGATTCTGTGTAGTGCTTGGTGGGTGGCAAATTCAAGTTTTGCTCATTAGAACTTTTTTTTTTCCCCCAAATATTTTTAATCTGCAGTTGGTTGATTCCCTGGATGCAGAACCCTTGGATAAGGAGGGCTGACTGTATATGTTTTTTAAGACCTTCAGAAAGAGAAGGTAAAATGTCAAAGCTGATTCGTGAATTCCAAATGGTGGGACAAGGACTTTTTGAATTAAGAAAAATGTTCAGGATTATCTTCAAGATACACTTTCCCAATAGCCAAGTACTCCAGCTACATACATCTGCCCAGAGCTGTACCTGGCTGGCTCTTCCATAAGTTAGGAAAAGGAAATCTGAGGTGCAAACAGAAAGGTAAAAAGAGGTCAGAAAGGGGCATCCTGCCAAGTAAAGTTTATGCCCTTCTATCCCAGAAAAGCCTCATGGAGAGAAAAATAAAATAGAAAGAATAAAATTTATTTTCATTTCAAAATAGGGAAGTAAAATATGTTATGAGGAGATGATTGCAAGTGAGGTAACATGTACGACAATGTGAAACGTCAAAAGGAGAAACCAGTAAGATATTCTTTTAATTGACTAACCATCAGATCAGAAATACACTGTTCCAGCTGCAGAAATGGGGAGAGTTTCCAGATTTTCAGTTGCCCTCTTGTGAAGTGATAGAAAACCCAAATGAAAATGCTCATAACTCTTCCAGTCTCATAATTTTCCATCCTCATGTTCTGTCTCCTTCTCTAGCTCCCCTTTCAGTTTTTTTTTTTTTTTTAAACAATTAAAGAGAAGAAAATATAACCACGTTTCCAACACATCCCACACAAGTACATTGAGGATGGAAGAAGAGTGGTGCTTTGGAGAGTGGGTGCTGCCAGGCGTCTCCAAATGTTTTTGGAAACACCGATGAACCTCTTTGAGGAAGACTTCGTGTTAACTATAAAATGAGAACACTGATGTTTCTTCCTCCTAACTTAAAGGGATTTTATGGGGAACTGTTTGATAGGGATCAAAGCATTTTCAAAGATGGGACAGAATTGGAAAAAGTAAATGACCCAAACAGGGAAGGGGAACAGTAGCTCCTTCCAGATGACTGGGTCCTAAAATGTCATTGAAAGTACTAAATCGTAAAGAACATTAAGGTGGAGGTAAATAGAACGGGGCTTGAGTCTGGGATCTCCCAGTGACAATAAGCAAAGTTCTTCCAACTTACTAGATGCGTTTTCCTTAACTTTTGATGAAATCATCAGGTTAGAATAGATTACTTTATTCTTTATAATTTAAGTATTTTTATTAGAATGCTTTAACAAACAAATGTTTCAAACTAAAAAAAAAAACAAAACCTATTCAACATGTTTTTGTGATGTCTACTATCAAATGGGATCATGCTGGCCCTTGACAGTAAATGGGACAGATGCAGTTCTGCCCTCAGGAATTCACAACTGAGAGCCTTAAAGAGTGAGTCATCCTCTAAACCGGGGGTTAGGGGTGGTCACAATATTTTTGGGGTTTTTTTTTTGGTAAAAGGTCAGACACTAAATATTTTTGGCTTTGCAGGCCACATAGGTCTCTGTCGCAACTACTCAGCTCTGCCGCTGTAGAGCAGAAATAACCAGAAACCACACGTAAATGAATGGGCATGGCCGTGTTCCAATAAAACTTTGCTTACAGAAGCATGTGTGCTTGGCCCGTGAGCTAGTTATAGTTTACCAAACCCTGCGAAACCTCAGAAGTCAAGTTCTTTTTCTCAATGGAAGGGAACAGATCCAGAAAACAGAATTCCTACCAAAAAAATCTAGCTGGACGTGGGGAGAGAACTATATCACCAGTACAGTATCTTCTTAGGTTAAACAGTATGATTGTCATCGACTGAAAAGGAAGTACCATAAAACTCTTTACCGGAGAAATAAATATTGCCCTTGATTATAATCTTATTGGATTTGACATGTACTTTGAGAACAGCTCGCCAAGTGTTGCAGGTAATTTAGATATATAGAATTATATCTGCTGAAAATATAGATAAAAGATGAATTGAACAACCTGTGCTCGACCCAAGGATGAGCAAGTCTGCAAATGACCCCAGCAAATGTGCTGGCTCACTCAAAACAAGAGGACCTCACTGGGCCTAAAACCATCTTAAAGGCACTGAACACAGTGTCCTTCAAGATATAGAAATGGAGTATTTTCTAATTTATCATATAGTTTTCAGCAGAACAGAGTATTTATACAGGAAGGTATGAAACGCAGACCTCTAGGCAAACACAGACCAAGTCTAATAGTGTCCTGAGTCTCACAAACAGAAATTCAATCTTTTGTTGTATGACTATCCTCCCTTTCCCCCTTTACACATACCCAGTTATAATGCAGTTACCCCTGGGAGACAAATTCAGTCTGATCTCTTATTTCACCTCTAGGTGAATACTCTCCACTGCTTCTCTACATGAGATTGGGAAGCAAAGAAGAAAATTGCTTTTCCTATAGTTCAGTGGCTGAGTGGTAAGGTAGGTGGGAGTTGAGGGGGGTCCAATCCTAATGACCTATTAGGGCTTTACAAACCACACAGTTTCCCTCCCTTCCCACAACTCCACATTCCTAGAATGATCAGAATATGATGGACAGGAGGGATACAGGTTAAGAAAACCCCACAGGTGATTTTGACATGATTAGACGTGATTAGCCACCCCTACCCGTATCTCAAGAGAAAGCCATTGATCCACCCTATTCCAAAATAAGCTAGTTCTGGCAGAAGTCTTTTGGGGATTCATATTTAATTTTAAAGTGTGGCCCGTTTTTCCACGTCCCTACGAGTGAAATTATTACAGATGCATTGTAATATCTGAACCCATATATGAAATTTGGACCTAAATTAACAGTATACATGAGACAATTACTTGCTTCACAAAAGCCATGTGTGGTAATAGTTGAGGCATTTCTAATACATTAAAATTTCATTAATCTGTTACTGCCAAAATAAATGTTTTTACGCTTCCTGAATGAATTTCTAATTAAATACTGTGTGTCTTCTGAAACACAGCATTGACTTTTTTTCCCTCAGCACATTAGAAACGACTTCATAAATGATGTTTCAGTGTATTCAAAAACACCCTACTTAGTTGTTTCAAATAATTAAGGCAGCATTCAAGGGAGAAAAGAAGTCTAAAAAAACAAAAGAACATTGAAGTTGTTACAATAACATGACTGCATAATAATACTTCAGAAAAAAATCGTGCTGTCTTTTGTGAAGTACCTGATGGAGGAAGAAGAGGTGAGGTGCTTAGAAAAGAGGAAGAACAGATCATTCGAATTTTAACTTCTGTTATTAGATGTCATGACTTCTGAACCCTCCGTTCTGCTCTGTGAGTAGATTTGGTGACAGGAGTGTTGTTTGAAACAAAGGCTGGAAGTGTTATAAAGAGATGAAACATGGCCCTTAATGGCTTTGTTCTGATATTAGTTTGATTTTTATACTAAATAACATTTAAAAAAAAATAAAATGCATGGCCATTATGTGCTACTGTGTGACAAACACTATGATAAGCACAATGTCCTCATCTTATTTGACCCTCATAGATGGCAGTACGCTCACCTTACAGTAACAGTTGATTTTAGTTGATATTACCTAGAAATTCAAGCTCCCAGTAAAGCACTGAGTCAGACTCTACCTGGAGAATTTCCCCTACAGCTGATAGTCTGAGCTATGAGTTCTGACTCACAGCAACCCTATGTACAACAGAATGAGACACTGCCTGGTCCTGTGCCGTCCTCACAATCATTGCTATGTTTGAGCCCACTGTTGCAGCCACTGTGTTGCACCCACTAGAGCTCAGATCATTAATCAGAATTAACAGGATTGGGTTTGCAATTTCAGATAAAAGTATTTTGTGTTGTTTTGTTTTTAAACAGCTATCTTTGATTTGATAAAACATAAAAAAAACATCTGGAGTATGTCCTATTGTTAGTTGCTGTTGAGTCCATTCCTACTCACAGGGACCCCATGCGTGTCACATTGGAACTGTGTTCCAAAGGGTTTTCAAGGCTGTGACCTTTCAGAAGCAGATCACCAAGCCCGTGTCCTCAGGCGCCTCTGGATGGAGTCTTCTTTTCATCAAGGTCATTATATGGTAAACTAAATCTCATATAGCCTTCTAGAATTATATGAGATTTCTAGAGCTACGTGATATTTTACATCCAGAAAAATAACTGACATCCTCAGAGACCTAATTCACTTTACTCACTAAGACAGGAAAATAGAAAGCATTTTAGATTAAGTTTCAACAAAAACACTGAAATAAAGCAAAATAGTTAACCAACCTACACCACGCCCTGAGACACTTGTCTGGGATCAGTTATGATCAGATCAGCACAGTCCACAGGAGAGGCCAACAAATCATTTTTTAAAAAAACTAAAAACAGTCACCATTGAGTTGACTCTAATTCATGGTGGCCCCATGTATGTCAGAGTAGAACTGTATTTCATAGGATTTTCCATGGTTGATTTTTCAGAAATAGATCACCAGGCTTTTCTTCTGAGAGACCTTTAGGTGAATTCAAACCTCCAACCTTTTGGTAAGAAGCCAAGCGTGTTAACCTCTCACACTACCCAGGAACTCCATAACCCCTCCATGTTCTGTGTTCCCACTGGAGAAGCTAAAGCCCCAGATGATACAAATTTGGCCATCCCAGAGTTGATCTTAGTAAATGCTAAATGTAATAGCAAATTCCACCCCACCACATTAGGGTCATACACACCTGGAATAATTTCATCCCACCAGATGGTCACATAATCATCCCGGTCAGTCTTTGACTGCTCGTGGTAAAATCCCAAAGCGTGCAGGATCTCATGTTCGATGATGGCCTTATGGTCACAGCCCTTGCCAATGGAAAGATTCTGTTCCACGTGTTTGTCACCAACCTCTGACCAGCATCTTTAAAGAGGAGAAGAGAGAAAATTTCTCCTAGAGAATTAAGTCCAAAAATGGCTGTAATTTATAGGATTCTAGAACATAAATTAGAAATAAATTAGGTTTGATTTTTTTAAAAATAAATTATCAATAGCATTCTCATATGTTAATGGTTCAACAATAGGGGAGTGGTTAACATTCCCTAGAGGGAATTTTATGCAGGCTTTAAAAGTGATAATCCATTGTAAAAGTGGTACACACTCAGAGGAAAAAGTAATTTTAATAACACATAAAGGTATAATGAGATAAACATTGGCATTCTTCCTCACCTCTACATATCCACAGGACACTCTAAAGAGTTAGCACAGAGAAGGCTGCCTAACTTATTTTTGAAGAGCTTTAGGCAAGGGGTACCCATAACTCCCCTTAGAAACCAGGGGACTCAGGAACTACCCATTGTTGTAGTTAGGTGCCGTCGAGTCGGTTCCGACTCATAGCAACCCCACGTACAACAGAATGAAACGCTGCCTGGTCCTGCACCATCCTCACAATGGTTGTTATGCTTGAGCCCATTGTTGCAGCCACCGTGTCAATCCATCTCATTGACAGTCTTCCTCTTTTTCACTGACCCTCTACCTTACCAAGCATGATGTCCTTCTCCAGGGACTGGTCCCTCCTGATAACATGTCCAAAGTGCCTGAGACATAGTCTCGCCATCCCCACTTCTAAGGAGCATCTGGCTGTACTTCTTCCAAAACAGATTTGTTCATTCTTCTGCCAGTCCATGGTATAGTCAATATTCTTCATCAACACTATAATTCAAATACATCAATTCTTCTTCAGTCTTCCTTATTTATTCCTTATACAACCAACTGACAGACAATGGTGGAGGAACTACGTAGGAACTCTAAATTCCTCATAGTGAATCCTCTTGCCTTCTTTTTCCCTTTTCTCATAAATCCTGTTCTCCAACTCTCTTAGCAAACCCAAAGAGTCCCACAAATCATCTACTGATTGGCTCTAAGTTGTGGAATGAGGATCTGTACTCTAACCAATGCTGAGTACAATAAGAGATTTGCCGACAGTTTTTTTTGTTGTTGTTGTTATTATTTAAATAATATTTATTTAAATGCTAGGCACTGAGGATACAACAGTGAAAAATTAATGTGGCTGCTATTTTTTCCCCCATACAAACATTTATACATACTTTGTTATGTGACTCTGATTGCTCTCCCCATACTGTGACAGCACACTCCTCCTTTCCACCCATGATTCCCCACGTCCATTCAACCAGCTCCGAATTCTCTCTGCCTTCCCATTTCACCTCCGGACAGAAGCTGCCCATTTAGTCTCTTGTATCTACTTGATCTTAAGAGGCACACTCCTCACGAGTATCACATTATGTCCCACAGACCAGTCCAATCCCTGTCTGAAGAGTTGGCCTTGGAAATTGTTTTAGTTCTGGGCTGATAAAGAATCCAGGCGCCACGCTTTCCGGGGTTCCTGCAGTCTCAGTCAGACCATTAAGTCTGCTCTTCTGACTACATTTGAGTTCTGCACTCCACCTTTCTCCTGCTCCATCCGGGACTCTCTGTTGTGTTCCGTCACGGTGGTTATTGGTGGAAGCCGGGCACCGTCTAATTCTTCTGGTCTCAGGCTGATGAAGTCTCTGGTTTATGTTGCCCTTTCTGTCTCTTGGGCTACTACTTTCCTTGTGTCTTTGGTGTTCTTCATTCTCCTTTACTCCAGGTGGTTGGGACCAATTGACGCATCTTAGATGGCCCCTTGCAAGCTTTTAAGACCCCAGACGTAATGTGGCTACTATTATTTATAGTTTGCATGTGCCAGACACTGTACTGTGAAGGGTTTTTTTTAATAGACTTTATTTTTTAGAGCAGTTTTAGGCTTACAAAAAAATTGCACAGAAAAGTACAAAGGGTTCCCACGTATCCCCGATTCTCTCCCCTACACAGTTTCACTATTAATATCTTGCATTCACGTGAAACATTTGTTATAATTGATGAACCAATATTGATACATTATTATTGTCTAAAGTCCATAGTTTACATTCGGGTTCACTCTTTTTTGTTGCTGGGTTCTATGGGTTTTAACAAATGCATAATGTCATGTGTCCACCAGGACAGTACCATGCAGAATAGTTTCACTGCTCTTAAAACACCCTGTGCTCCACCTATTCATCCCTCTTCCACTTGCTGATAGTTTGAGATGCGACAGGATGAATCGCAGGCTCCTTGGCGACAGGCACATTCTCTTACCTGCTATTGTTTTCCCTAACATCTCTAATATCATATACCTTCAAATGCTAATCAATTCGATTTCTAAGATCAAAGATGAAACTTATATTTCTATTTTTTAAATTTTCTAAGTTCCAGTTTATAGACAATAAAACTGACTCATTTTAAATGTAGAGTTCAATAATTTTTGGTAGATTTATGGAGTTATGCAGATACCACCATGATCAGCTTGTCTCTCTGGTGGTAGAAATTCATTACTAACTTAGAGTTTGCTCTGCAGCGTATGCACAACCCACAGGAAGCATTTTTTCTTTACCTTTTCTTTTTTATATCTCTCCTTTAGTTGAAAAGTGTAAGTTGCAAAAATATCATAAACTCCACCATGCTGCAAACCTTTGGCCTCTGTCTTTCTGAAAGAGCCCAGGGGCCTCCAGCTCCAGAGAACCAGAGTCCCCTTTCCATAGGGTTTTGGGGCACTTGGGTCCCCTTCCCCAGACCTTCTTTCTCACCTTGTCCTTCCCATGACTTAAATGTTACAGAGGCACCTCCTGGCTGCTGGCAGCTAAGAGCCCTCTAGATTTCCCCTTGTCCAGAGAATGCCCTCAGTGCTGACCACCCCTTCATCAGGTACCTACAGACTGAGTCATAAATGACACAGAAGCCAAGAGAATTTTAGTGGGAAAGGGATAACTTTTGGAAAGGGATCATGTTGACTTCATTTTGTTTTTAAGAGAAAGAAGTTTCTCTTTGTAAAAAAAAAAAAAAAGTGGTAAAGAATGGAAGTAAAAGTGTTAAGAAAATTTTTTTTTCTGAATTTTTAAATGAATAATTTAAGATTTTGTTTCTTTATGGAAACCAAGAGGTTGCCAAGGGACAAGATGAAGTAGTCAAAAGCAGAAAACCTTTAAAATCTATGGTTTTGGCAAGGCCTGAAATGTACTTTAAATGTTTTCCCTTCACATAGAAAGAAATTATCCAAATACTTTTAGTAATCTCCATTTCTATGACCAACAGGAACCTCAAACAACATACGCAAAAGTTGTATGATCCCATTTATGTGAAATATTTAGACTAGACAAATGTATAGAGATCAAAGTTTACTAGTGGTTACAAGAGGTGAGGAGGAGAGGAAAAGAGAATCATTGCTTAGGGGATACTCATCTTTTGCTAAGGGCAATGGAAAAAATTGAAAATAGCGGTGATGGTTAAATAACATGATGAACATAATTAATGTCGCTGAATTGTACTTGTAAAAAATGTTAAAATGGCGAATGTTTTATTATATATAAACTTAAAACCCAAACCCATTGCTGTAATTCAAAACACAACCTTAATCTAAGAAACGAATTAAGAAAAACCTCCCCAGGGACCAGAGGTATCCAAATTACTAGTCTTGTCACAGCACGTTAAAAATGCTATTTAATTTAAAAATTCGCAATGAGAGATTTCATTTTGCTTTTAGTTTCTTTCCGATTTCTTCTTTTAAAAGAGATGTGTCATTTTTTACAAACCAGAGGGTAATATGCATGATTTTCACACCGTAAAATTTCATACTAACCCACTAAACTTCTGAAATATGATATATGAGCTCTCACCTTCATAGGGCTTGAAATCCACACAGGACTTGAGGCGGAACATTTCAAAGGTGTAGAGAATGGCTCCTCTGGCATTCAGCTCTGCAAAAATCAATAAAAATACCAATGAGTATTATTTAGATCTTGGGTAGTATAATAACATCATTTAGAGAAAACCATTCCACTGCATGAAATCCACAGAGGCTCATAATAGATTTTTTGGTACAGTATACACCCCTTGGAATCTAAAATGGTAAAATTAGTTGCAGGTAGAAACATTAACTGCATACTTTAAATGCACAGTGCAAATATAGCTACAAAATAAGCATGTATACATGGCTGAATAAAATCATAAAATAACTTCCCTATTTTCTCCTTTTCCCCAATGTAAACAGGAAGTGTGAGTGCATTGCTCAGAAGAACCACATGGCAGAGCAGAAAATAGAAGTGGTTTGCAAGTCACTCTAGGTTTTGTATGCATAGACAAAGTGTCTTGGAGAAAAGCAGAAAAGCAGTGAGAATGGAGTTTTCTCACTCCAGCCTAAAAAGACATCCCCTCCCATTGGCAAAGGAGAGCAGAATTTAGAGGGGTTTGTGGGTTCTGAAAGCATAAGAAGCGCATATGGTATTTTGCCCTGCTTCCCTGCAAGACCCTTGGGGAGATGGCAACTCCAGGGACCAGCACTGCAGGCAGTCATGGAAAAGATTTTTATAATACAAGCTTGGCATCAAAGCAGCAGAAAACTAACGAGCCCGAAGGGGCAGGAACAACAAATGCCTAGCAGTAACCTATGTAGACCGAAGACCAGAAATCAAATGTCTTTCCTTTCACCCCTATGCACATACTCTGGCATTGCATAAGATAAGGATGGGACAGGAGGAAAGATACTCCAGAGAAACTAAGATAATGTTTTACGGTATAGTTTTTGTTGTTTGTTTTTTAAGTTTCATCAGCCCATTGAAGGTAACTTCAAATTAAGCTAACTTATATAAAGTTAAATTGTGTTTCTCGTACATCTGAATGTGTTTATCCTCTCATATAGCTTATAATTTTTGGCAGTTTATCAGACATTTTTTTTTTTTTACTGGTCCTGATTTTATTTAATAAACTACCAAGTTGTAGATTCCACAATTAAGATGTCATAAGATTACATGAGGGTTATTAAAAGAAATAATCATTGAAATTGTCAGTAAATTAATTGTGGGAAGAACACAAACAACCAAAAAAAAAAAAATGCATTAAACCTACTGAAGACTTTTTAGGGACTGTTACCTCTTCTTACTTAGTGACACTTATAATATTACCAAGATGGACCTCAAGAGTGCTGGGATGTCACATAGATACGAGGAAAAAGGTTTGATTATACTAAAGCCAAGCTTTTTGGAAGGTGATGTTGCTTTTGTTATCCTCAGGCCAAATGGTGAGAGTTCTGAGAGTTAATTTAAAAAAGACACCTCCTTTTCCCTCCTTATACCTGACTAAATTGCAAAAATGGAATTAGGCAACTAGACAGACACTTCACAAAAGAAGATATACAGATAACCAGTATGCATATGAAAGTCTGCTCAATATCATTAATCATTAGGGAAATTCAAACTAAAATTACAATGAGATACCATTTCACAACCATTAGAATGGTTAAAATAAAGTTGACAACACCGATGTTAGTGAGGATGTAGAGCAAATGGGACACTCACATGTTGTTAGTGGGAGTATAAAATGGCACAGTCACTCTGGAAAAGAATTGAGCTAAACATACGCTTAACATCTAGCCAAGCAATTCTATTCCTAGGCACTTACCCAAGAGAAAAAACAAACAAACTTGTATCCACACAGACTTGCACAAAAATGATCCCAGTATCCTTCTTTATAATGGCCCCAAACTGGAAACAACCCAATGTCTATCAACAGGTAAATGAATAACCAAGTTGCAGTATATTCATAGAATGGAATCAATGGAATATTACTGAGCAGTAAGAATGATTAACTATTGATCCACAATAACATGGGTGAACTTCAAAAATATTATGTTAAACAAAAGAAGACAAAAACGAAAGACTATATACTACATGATGATATTTTTCTGAAGTTTTATATCAGGTAAAACTAATCTATGCGGGAAAATTAGAAAGGGGGTTACCTCTTGGGGAGTGGGAATGAAGATTGGCTAGAAATGAGCACAAGGGAACTTTCTGGAGTGATGGAAGTATGTACATAGGTTTACACATTTGTCAAAAACCATGACTCGGAAAGTATGCTTGTCTTGAGCATTGTGTTCTTTTAAAGAATTGTCTACATGAACGTAATCAATGTCACTAAATTGTACAGGCAGAAATTGTTGAAATGGTGTATCTTTCACTGTGTATATTTCCACCAAAAATAAATTAATTAATTAATTTAAAAAATTGCCAGGACTTCTAAGATTTTTGCATTTCGTTCTATGTAAAGTTAGCTTTAAAAAGGGAACTGTATGCAAATATCGAACTCCAGTTAGTAGATTTGCTTTTCACAGTGGTATTGGCCTATACCCTAATTTTTTTTTTTTTTTTTAATTCTAAAGATGATTCTCATGTGGTGTTACCAGAAAATTTTTCATTGCTACTGCTGTATCTTTACTGTGGAATCCCTGGGTGGTACAGACAGTTAACGTGCTCAATTGATAACTGAAAGGTTAGAGCTTCCAATCCACCCAGACACACCTCAGAAGAAAGGCCTGGTGATCTACTTCTGAAAAATCAGCCACTGAAACCTTATGGAACACAGTTCTACTCTGACAGACATGGTCAGGAGGCGGAATCGACTTGACGGCAACTGGTTTATCTTTACTGCCTCTCTCTACCTTATTTCAGGTCCCTGTCTCCAGTCTTGCTCTCTGCCTATCTATCACCCACTTTGCAGGTAGAGAGCTCTTGCTACTTAAAGTTAGTCTGCAGACCAGCAGAATTGGAATCATTTGGGAAATGTTGGGCATGCAAAGTCTCAGGCCCCGACCCTGACCTCCTGAATCAGAATCCACACTTCAATAAGATTCTCAGGTGAGTCTTATGCACATTGAAGTTTGAGAAACACTGACTTACACCTCACAGATGCACGGTGAATGTTAAATAAGATAAACAGTGAAGGCATAGTGCCAGGCATATAATAGGATTCAATAAATAGTCTATGTGTTGGTGGGAGAAGGGGCACAGGTGTGACCAACATAAAGAAAAAGTGTCAAGGGAAAGAGCCACTGTTAAAACGGGTGTTTCTTAAAACACACTCCAATAAATACTGGTACTCTATGAACTTGCAAGTGTACTAGAGAACATTGAGAAAAACTCAACCCAAAAGTCCAACAAATAACTGAGAATAACAGTACCTGTTTACATCTAGCTCTTTTCCAAGAAAGGGATTCAAGTCAACATTGATGACACTGATGGAAAGTACTTAAACATTATCTACGTGTCCTGAGGTGGGAACAGCTTGGCAGCCCAGTAAGATTGAGCAACCTTGTGCTGACTTCCCCTCTCCCTCTCAGATGTTCTGTATTTATGTAGGATGGGCCCCAAAGGCATTGCAGTAAAGTTACTGCTCAGCTATCAGTCAGCTGCTTGAGGTCAGCCAGTACCCATATGTGGCTTCTAATATGTATTCGATTATTTCTAACAGTGAGTAAAATGTAACTTATTCATTTCTTTAGCTTTCAAGAAAAGAGAAATAATTATTAATACTTAGGAACATGAACGTATGAAATAAATATAAACATTTCCATTTCTCAAAAATGTGGCATGTTTCTCTTGTAACAAAAAAAGAAAAAAAAGCAATATGCTGAAAATAGTATCCTCATACCTCAGGAAAGCCTTTTACCATATTTATCTTCACCTAAAGTATTTAACGTGAAAATTTTTCATTGCTATGATGCGTAATTATATTTCTTTGTGTTTTTGTTCTTTATGTTGCTGCTGGCCTCATTAACATCTTAATGTGTTCTGCATTTTAAAAATTATTATTTGATGCTCTGAATCTCAGAAAGTTTAAGTGGTACTGGTTTCAATATAACATCATGCCTTTCTCGCAAGGAGATAAGGAATCATCAAGGCTTGGCAACCCTCTTACACATTGATGGTTACTTTCAGTCTGAAGCTGATGAACAGGAGGACGGGGAAGAGAGAAAAGTTAAACCAGAAGCTCCTAATTAAGAATGATTAATCTTACCCAAATTGTCAGCCAGAATGTAAGGAACAGGGAACTTCCACCTGGTGGTTGGGTCTCTCAGGCCATTTCTGGAGTTCTGTGAAAACAAAGGCAAAGATGACTGGAAAGCCTCGTCCTCAAAGTAATCCTCGAGTTCTCCTTGTCCCCTTCCCTCGCTAAAGTCTTACACCACAAACAGTCTATTGCACAATTTAAACTATTGTCTTCTGAGTATAAAATCAGTAGAAGTTCATTATAGACAACTTGGAAAAGTCACAGAAGTTACTAAGAAGAAAATGAATGAGACGTTCAATTTCCAAAAACTGAGATAGCACTCTAAACCTATACATACTTTCCTTCTCTCTCATTTTTCACTTATTAGAAAAATCGGGCATACCAGCGATTTAATAATTATAGACTCTTGTGCTACATGCTAATTTTTTCATCTATTTTTGTCATAATCAACTAAAGTCAAAGTCCTTGTGGGCACAGATTACAGATTAGAATTCTTTCTTCTACTCCACAGTGCCTATCCCAGGGGTGGACATAGGGCAGAGGCTCTCCCTCTAGTGACACAGCCAATCTCTGAGGACCCACCATGTCATTGGTAGGTACTCACCTGCAGGAAGATGTCCCCTTGAAAGAGGTCCAAGCCTGCATCTGGACGTGGATTTAATTTTAAAAAATCTGAATGAGCATTACTAAAAGATACCTCTTACAATAAAATTAATCTTTGTCATTATAAATCTTTAATTATTAATTTTTATATGTGAAACTTTTTGAAACAATGCAAAAATTCCCTCTAAGTGAATTATAAATAGCCCATAAGTATCTCATATTGTTGTATTCATTGTTTTCAATTTTGGAACAAGGAACCTTGTCCAAGAGTCTTAGAAGTAAGAGATGAGTTAAAAGGGATCTTATTGATCACTGACTCCAAACTTCTCATACTTCAGGGAAAGAAACGGAGTCCAGAGACAGTAAGTGATGTGCTAAGTGGTCAGTGGCCCAACCAGCATCAGAACTCCTGACTTCCTGTCAGGGCCCTTTCTGTTATTGTACCATCCTGCTTCTCATCCCTAAGTAAATGGCTCGGTTTTGCTCTGTCCCATGAAAAGATAATGATACCCTCCAAAGCCAAGTTCAAAGTGATGCCCTTGTAATAAGGAAGATCAGGTGAATGTAGACAGATCCGTTCAAAACTGGACTTCCAAACATCTCCTGTTAGGAGCTTAGCAGAATGTACTGTATCACTGCTGGTGTTGCTCAATCCTACCTTCACACTGTTTCTAAAAGTAAGATCCTTAAAAGGGAAGTTCCTTGTGGGAAAACTTCCTAGGTAGTTAATAGAATGTCACGTGTTATCATAACCCTCACATGACCAGAAGTCTCTCTGTAAAACACAAACTACTTCAGACAAGATCATTAGATTACACCTCATTGCGACCACAGCCCCTGTTTAAGGGTGGGGAAACCAAGCCAGAGAATGATCACTATAGGCTCATATGGTAACAAAGGCCCTATTTAGCAGTGGTTAAGAGTTCGGCTGCTAATCAAAAGGTTTGCAGTTCAAATCCACCAGCTGCTTCTTGGAAACCCTATGGGGCAGTTCTACTCTGTGCTATAGGGTCGCTATGAGTCGAAATCGACTCAATGGCAGCAGGCTTGGTTTTCTGGTTTTTTGGTATGGTTCATTCAAGGAGCCCTGGTGGTGCAAACGATTAAGCGTTGGGGGTTTAAATTCACCTGGTGGCTCCGCAGGAGAAAGACCTGGCAATCTGCTTCCATAAAGATTACAGCTAAGAAAACCCTACGAGGAAGTTCTACTCTGTCACATGGGCTCACTATGAGTCAAAAGTTGCCTAACAACAATGGTTCATTCAGGAGCAGGGCTAGGTCTCTGCTGCAAAGGACTCCAAGGAGGTATTAGGTAAGAGATGACGTGTTTCACTTGCTAATGATTAAGGCTGTCTCTGCATCACCCCCTTCCATATACACACATTTCCTAGCTTTGCTTGACCTCCATAACCCTAACTTATTTATATGGTAACAGCACCACTAAACAGTAACAAACTCAGCAATGAAGCCTCTGCACCACTGTCAGCAGCACCTAGATTTTCAGTTGTCTGTCCAGTAGGAGTAATATGTGCTGGTCCACCTAGAGTCTCACCTAGGCTTCCCATGAGCAAAAGAATGCATTTTTCTCACCCTTAGCCTGGATATTGCAGGTGAGGGCGGTCTTGTCCAAAGTGATGTGAACAAGCGCACTCAGACTTTGGCCCCAATAGTTGGTGGCATGGATAGGGTCAGAAGGGGGGTGGATGCAGCAGGAGGAGCATATACTCAAAGTCGTGTATATTCCATGAAATGTCCAAGTCTCAATCTATTCACTACCCAATTCCTTTATCTAGCACATAGTTATTATGTGTCTAATATGTCATCCTGAGTCAGAATCGCTCCACGGCAACTGGTTTGATTTTGGTTGTATACGTCCTCGACGCTGTTCTAGATGCTGGGGATATAGCAGGAAACCAAACAAAGCCCTCAGGGAGATGACATTCTTGATTGGGAGGTGGGGGTGTGGAGACAAACAAACAAGCAGATACATGTAGAGTGTGTCGGGTGGTGATATGTGCAAAACACTGAGCATGGTAAAAGGGGATAAAGAGTACTGAGGTAAAGACGGGTTGCTGTTTTATAAAGGGTGATAAGAGAAATGCTCCCTGATAAACAGAAATCTGATGGGAGAGAAGGAGTAAAGGAAGAGTGTTGGAGACAGAAGTGACAGCTAATAGAAAGGTCCTGAGGCAAGAAAGCCTTGGCATCAAAGACTTGTTGTTGTAAGCTGTCTTCCAGTCAGCTGCCAACTCATGGCGCCCCATGTATTACATAGTAGAACTGCTCCATAGGGTTTTCTTGGCTGTAATCTTTACTAAAGCAGATTGTCTTTCTTCTGCCGAGTCACTGGGTGGGTTCAAACTACCAAGCTTTGGGTTAGCAGCCTATTGCAAACCACTTACACCACCAAGACTCCTTTGTCTCACAGCAGTGGTTCTCAAACTTTACCATCAGCATGACCTTGAGCGCTTGTTAAAACACAGGTTTCTGATTCAGTAAGTCTGGAGCGGGAACTGAGATTTTTCTTCTCTAACAAGTTCCCTGATGATGCTGATGCAGCTGGCTGGGGGACCACACTTTGAGAACCACTTTTTTAGAGGAATAGCCATGAGCTCAGGGTGGCTGGAAAGCTTGAGTGAGCACAAGGAAGAATAATTAAAAAATGAAAATGAAGTCAGAGAGGCGGCGGGGTCAATTAACCTCAAACTTTAATGTGCATAGGAATCATCTGGGGCTCCGTCAAAATGGAAATACTGATTCTGAAGCCCCAAATACTGCATCTAAGAAAGTTTTAGGTGATGCAGGCGCTGTAGGCATGTGGCCCACACTTTTGAGTATTAAGCCTCTAAAAAAAACCCAGTTGTTCTCGAGTTGATTCTGACTCACGACAACTCCATGTATGTCAGAGTAGAACTATGCCCCATGGGGTTTTCAATGACTGATTTTTCTGAAGCAGATCTCCAGGCCTTTCTTCTGAGGCACCTCTTGGTGCCAGTCTATCTTTCAGTTAACAGCCAAGCATGTTAACCGTTTGTACCACCCAGGGACTCCAATCAATACTCTAGGGCTCTTATTTTGTGTTGGATGGATGATCTGAGAAATGACATAATCTGAATTATAGTAAAAAGAGAGTTCTGACTACTATATAAAGAATCGTCTGTAGGGGGTAAGGGCAGAATGGGGAGAGCAGTTATTAGGCCACTTCAAGGATGAGGTGAGAGATGAGGTGGCTTGTACCAGGATGGGAGCTGTGAAAGGTACAAAAGTATTAACTTGTGATAAAATTTGAAGGCATATCTAATAGCATTTGCTGAGAGCTCAGATGTAAGCTGTGAGAGAAAGATAATTGTTAAGGGAAACTCAGATTCTGGGCTTACCAAACTAGAAGGAGGGAGTTTCATTTACTGAAAGGAAAAAGACTTGGAGAAGCAAGTTTAGGGGTGGAAAAAGTGTTAAATCAGCATTGTGAGGCATGGAGAAAAGATAGTCAAAAGATGACACCTTTCTCTATATAATTTTTTCCAATCAATTTATGCTTTTATAATCTGGCTACATGACTAGCCCAATCAATCCTGGTAACTAGTTTGGAATGACCTAAAAAAATAGGATGTACCTACATGGTACACAGATTTTCTTTTTTTTTTTTTTCATTGAGATTATAGTTCAGAGGTGGCTGTGGGGCTGAAGAATAAGAAATGGCTCAAAGATGAAAGAATTAATTTTTACTAGATAAATAAGGAGTAGATTAGAAAAACACTAATTCTAATCCCAGCCCTGCTTTAAAATACAGCAGATCCTCTGAATTTCATACGTCTTCACTGTTTGACTCCAAAGAGAGATATTTTGATGCCCTGCTCTGAAGTCTTGGGATCCATTTACCCATGTACCTATTTTCCTGACCAAACTATTTCCACTCTGCCCATGCAGTCATTCTCAATATCTTCCCAATTAAATATGAACCAATCTGTCTTTCCTGTGAATGGGACAAGGCCAGAGAAATTTAACCCTTATGGATGGGTTTTTCAGCTTTGTAGTATTCAAATAGTACTGAGCTATCAGTCAGAAGGAGTCTGAGTAGTGCAAACAGTTAAGCACTCAGCTGCTAACTGAAAGGTTTGAGTCCACCCACAGGTGCCTTGGACGACAGGTATGGTGCTCTACTTCCAAAAAATCAGCCATTGAAAACCCTACAGAGCACAGTTCTACTCTGACACACATGGAGTCACCGTGAGTCAGAGCTGACTACACAGCACCTGGTTGTCAGTCAGAGGACATGAAAGTGAGCCTCATCTCTGCCACCTGTGATCTTGGGCAAGTCACCCTAACCACAAGGAGCCTCTTGTCCCTTCCTGCAAAATGAAAAAACACTTACCCCGCTACATCATTTGACAAGTAAATATGCAACCGGATACAAAAGCTTTTGTAAACTCTAGGTTGTTTATAGTCAGGAATAGCTCTGCTTCCACCAGTCCTAACTACACATGCCCAGAATGTAGAGGCTTCTCCCTCATTTCAAAAACAGAACAGAGGGAGGAATGATGATGACTCGGCTTCTCTTCTCAGTAATGGATGAGGCTGATGAATTTCTCCAAGAAGTATATTTGTGGATGACAAGACCTAAGCGGAAATACATTTCTACCTTTATATTCTTCTCTAAGTCCAAAGCAAACAGTTGTTAGTGGATATGACTGGTCAAAAGAGAGATGGAGGTTTTCTCCTCATGAAATATAACCATAGACTTATTCCTTATATTTTTTCTTTAGCAAGCAGGATAATCATTTACTTTTATTTCCTTTTTTTTTTTTTTCAAAACAGAAACTGAAAACAATGAAGTGTTTATAAACAAAAACCTGGTATATATTTCTAGATCCATCTAGGACTCACTAGCTTTCCTAGAAAATGGGGTTCAACCATCTTTCTCTTTCCATATTTGCACTTTTCCAGAACTCTGCAAATCCTAGTGAATTAACCTTTCTCCCCCAAAGTTACCCAATACAGTATTAGAAAGCCATTCTAGCACTGAGTTTTAAATTATTTAAATTATTCCAAGGCATTAGCAAAGCAGAAATTGAACCTACCTAAATTGATTTCTGTAATGGCCTTCTGTTCACCAAAATCGGCATCGTGGGCTGTTAAAAGTGGGGAAAACAAAGTTGTTACTAGTCTTGCTGAACAAGTGAAGGAAAGTTCAGAAACACTCTCTACACATTTACATGGGCTCTTACCAGTTCCTTGAGAAAGACGTTTAATCTGAAAGGGAATAAATATACAGAAAATGGATAATGTATACCAGAATTAATATTTCTGAATACCCCAAAGAACAGAAACCTACTTACCGATACAGCTGTTATACGGGCAAAAACAAGACGAAAGAGAGAACACAAGTGAATCTTGTCCACACCATTGCTGCAAGTGCGTGGATGTTAGCAGACACCTTGTGATAAATACCTTTTGAACGTTGCCCTGTCATATTACATATGTTACTTTGACCCCTCCATATGTGCTATAGCATTAAAACAGGTAGTCAAAGAAAATATCACTGACATTTTGAGAGTAGACACTAAGTTTAACTTAAAAGCTCAAGTGTCAGAGACTGCAGAAAAGTTATACAAATTTAATACTAAGATTAGCATATAAAAAACAATAGCTTTCCTATTTAAAAAAAAAAAAATCTGTTGTGGTGGAGTCTATTCCAATTCATAGTGACCCTATAGGACAGAGTAGAACTGCCCCATAGGGTTTCTGTCAGGGATTGAATTGTGTCCCCCAAAAAATATGTGTATCAATTTGGCTAGGCCATGATTCCCAGTATTTGGTGATTGTCCACCATTTTGTCATCTGATGTGATTTTTCTGTGTGTTATAAATCCTATCTCTGATGTTAATGAAATGGGATTAGTGGCAGTTATGTTAATGAGGCAATAATGACTCAATTCTACAAGATTAGATTATGTTTCAAGCCAATCTCTTTTGAGATGTAAAAGAGAAAAGCAAGCAGAGAGACAGGGGGACCTCATACCACCAAGAAAGTAGTGCCAGGAGCAGAGCTCAGCCTTTGGACCCAAGGCTCCTGCACAAGAGAAGCTCCTCTACCAGGGGAAGACTGATGATAAGGACTTTCCTCCAGAGCCGACAGAGAGAGAAAGACTTCCCTGGAGCTGACACCCTGAATTCGAACTTTTAGCCTCCTAAACCTACTGTGAGGGAATAAATTTCTCTTTGTTAAAGCCATCTACTTGTATTTCTGTTATAGCAGCACTAGACAACTAATATAGTTTCCAAGGCTGTAAGTCTTTACAGAAGCAGACTGCCACATCTTTCTGCCATGGAGCGGCTGGTAGGTTCGAACAGCTAACCTTTCAGTTAGGAGCCTAGTGCTTAACCACTGCAGCCACCAGGGCTCTTATAGCATTCCTATACACCAGCAATAACTATTCATAAAATATAACAGATAAAAGATCCCCTTCACAATAGAAATAAAGATCATCTACAAAATGCTTATAAAGTATTAAAATCTAATAAAAGATGAATCAGAATTTTATGGAACCATTATAAAGCAATTACACCAAACTCAAAACCAAATCCACTGCCATCAAGTCAATTCCAACTCATAGCAACCCTGTAGGATAGAGTAGAACTGCCCCATAGGGTTTCCTAGGCTGTAAAGCTTTACAGAAACAGACTGCCACATCTTTCTTCCGTGGATTCAAACCTCTGATCTTTCTTCAGTTAGCAGCCCAGCAAGCTTAAGGTATTTTTATGCAAATAACACTCGTCTTCTACATTTGTTTGCTAACTGCTCCCTCCCCTGCTAGAGGTATTTTCGTAATTGCAGCTATGCCAATTTGCACGTTACTGTAAAAAAAATTAGCATAGCACTCTTATGAAAATACCTGAGTGGGGCAGGAGTGGTTGGCAAACAAAGGTAGACGGCATTGTTTGCGTACAAATGCGGTAACCACTTCAATACCAGGGCTCCATATTATATATATAATGTTCATGGATGAGAAAATCAGTATAATAAAGATAGTCATCCTTTCCATATTAATCTAGAAATTCAATGTCATTGCAATCAAAATTTTAACAGGGTTTTCAGTGGAAATTCACCATGAAAGAGTAATGTTAAGGACTTTCCTTGAAAGAGTAAACCTCCAAGAACAGATAAAAAATATTTCTGAAAAGGAAAAGCAAAGAGAAAAGAACAAATCTACCAGAACATCCAGAATTTTTATAAAGTTATGGTAATTAGCGAGTGTGATATTGCCAACAAGAAAGATCAATGGGTCTACAGAACGGAATACAAAGTACTAAAATAGAGGCAAACATATGTGATACTTTAGTATATGTGAGGAACCCCAAAAAAAATCCACAGGGAAACTTTAATCTCCTCAGTGAATGATGTTGAAACATAAGATTTTCATATGAAGAAAAAATTAAATTCTCATCTTACACCATTCACAAAAATAAACTCTAGATGAATTTAAAATGGAAATATGAAAAACTAAACTTTGGGTAAGAAAAAAATAGGAAACTACCATTAACTTTGAGGCCAGCAAAGATTGTTTAAACCATAAACAAAGCATAGAAATCATAAAGGAAAAGAATAATATATTTGACTATATCAAAATTTAAACTTCTTAATGCTAAAGAGACAACAACATAGTTAAAAGATAAGCCACAAAAGGAAGAAGATATGTATACTGCATATAATCAAATAAGGACAACTATCCAGGATATGTAAGGAATCCCTACAAATCAATGAGAGAGAGAGAGAGATGATCTAAGACAAAAATGGGCAAAAAATGTTGCTGTTGTTGTTGCTGTTAGGTGCCGTCGAGTCAGTTCTGACTCATAGTAACCCTATGTACAACAGAATGAAACATAGTGGGCAAAAATTGTGAATAGGAAATTCACAAAAAAAGAAACCCAAATGACCAATAAACAGATGAAAAGATTCTCAACCTCATAGGTAATCAGAAAAATGCAAATTCAAATAACAATGAAATGCCACCTCAAGCTCAGTTTGGTATAAATGAAGAAGGCTGACAACACCAAACGTTGACAAGGATATGAGGAAACAGGAAATCTCATACACTGCAAAGTGGTGTTGTCTAATAAAATTGAAATGTGCATAGATTATAAGGTAGAAATTCCAATCCTAGGTATGCACCCTAAAGAAATTCATACCTATGTGTACAAAGTACCATTTAAGATATTCATTGCTATACTTTTTTTAATGATAAAAGAACTAGAGGGAAATGCGTATATACTAGAAACCATCCCTGGGTGGTGCGAATGGGTAACATGCTCAGCTGCTAACCAAATGTTGGCAGTTCAAGTCCAATCAGAGGTGCCTCAGAAGAAAGTCCTGGAAATCTACTTCTAAAAAGTCAGCCATTGAAAACTCTATGGAACACAGTTCTACTCTGACACCTATGGGGTTGCCATGAGTCAGATCCTGGATGGACTCCAACCTTCAACCTTTTGGTTAGCAGCTGAGCTTATTAACTGTTCGGACCACCTGGGGACTCCAAAAGAACCTAAACTAGGTGAACAGCTAAAATGGCTTAGATTAGCAAATATTATCTATACCATTAAAAAATGGGTGGAGAGGGACTTGATAAGTATCAACTTCTTGAGACTAATTGACTGTAAGAATTGGGGAGTGTCTTAGTCATCTAGTGCTGCTGTAACAGAAATACCACAAGTGGGTGGCTTTAACACAGAGAAATTTATTCTCTCACAGTCCAGTAGGCTATAAGTCCCAATTCAGGGCGTCACATCTAGGGGAAGGCTTTCTCTTCTCTGTCATCTCTGAAGGAAGTCCTTGTCATCAGTCTTCCCTTGGTCTGGGAGCATCTCAGCACAGGAACCTCAGGCCCAAAGGATGCGCTCTGCTCCCAGCACTGCTTTCTTGGTGGTATGAGGTTCCCACATCTCTCTGCTTCCTTCTTTCTTTTATATCTCAAAAGAGGTTGGCTTAAGACACTATCTAATCTTGTAAATTTCATCAATATAACTGCCGCTAATCCATTTTATTACATCATAGTGATAGGATTTACAACACACAGGGAAATCACATCAGATGATAAAGTGGTAGACAATCATACAATACTGGGAATCAAGACCTAGCCAAGCTGACAGATATTTATGGGGGACACAATTCAATCTATGACAGGGAGGAAAATACAGGCAACTGTTATTTCTTAAATATTTAACTTAATTTTTCGCAAATTTTGAAGCAACTCTGACAAAAGTAAGGATCCCTTGTCGTGCACTGGTTAAGTGCTCAGCTGCTTATTGAAAGGTCAGAAGTTCAAATCCACCAGCCATTCTCAGTACTTTTCCATAAAGAATTACAGCCTTGGTTATGGAAGCTTCATAGACCTGTCCAAACTTCCTGAGGGACCAAACTACTAGGCTGAGGGCTGGGGACATCTAGCCCAATTGGTATAACATAGTTTGTAAAGAAAATGTTCTACATCCTACTTTGGTGAGTAGCGTCTGGGGTCTTAAAGGCTTATGAGCGGCCATTTAAGATATTCCACTGGTCCCACCCTTTCTGGAGCAAGTGAGAATGAAGAAAACCAAAGACACTAGGGGAAGATTAGTCCAAAGGACTAATGGACCACATCTACCACAGCCTCCACCAGACTGAGTCCAGCATAACTAGATGATGCCCAGCTACCACCACCGACTGCTCTGACAGGGATCACAACAGAAGGTCCTAGATGGAGCTGGAGGAAAATGTAGAACAAAATTCTAACTCATAAGAAAAGATCAAACTTACTGGTCTGACAGAGACTGGAGAAACTCCGAGAGTATGGCCCCTGGACACCCTTTTAACTCAGTACTGAAGTCATTCCTGAGGTTCACCCTTCAGCCAAAGATTAGACAGGCCCATAGAACAAAACGAGACTAAATGGGCACACCAGCCCCAGGGGCAAGCACGAGAAGGCAGGAGGGGACAGGAAAGCTGGTAATAGGGAACCCAAGGTCTAGAAGGGGAGAGTGCTGACATGTCGTGGGGTTGGCAACCAATGTCACAAAACAATATGTGTATTAATTGTTTAGTGACAAGCTAATATGCTGTATAAAGCTTTATCTAAAGTACAATTAAAAAAGAAAAAAAGAATTACAGCTTTGGAAACCCTATAGGGCAGTTCTACTCTGCCCTAGGGTCGCTATGAGTCGGAATCAACTGGATAGCAATGGGTTTGGTTTCGGTTTTTATGACAAAAGTGAACATTGGTTAATTCTGGATGCCAGGAAATAGGGGTTTAAGATTCTGTTTTTTATTTTGTTTTCTAAAGAAAGGGGCAATGCTTCTGCTTTGGTCCTGTTTCCCACTAATTCCCAAGCATTAGGATTTCAAACAGTCAGTAATGGGGCTATTTAATTCTCTTTCCCTTCCCCTGCCTCTAGCTAGATACGCTTTTATCATGCCCTTCTGTTATGGGTTGAATTGTGTCCCCCAAAATATGTGCTGAAATCCTAACCCCTATACCTGTGGATGTAATGTAATGTAATTACTTTCCATGATGCAGTCTAATACAATGCCATTAATCAATCAGTTGAGGTCTTATCGGTGTAGGATGGATCTTAAATCTAATCACTTCTGAGTCATATGAAGAGCAGCATAGACACAGAGCAAGCAATCACACGTGGGGGAAGACAGATGCCACATGAGGATCACCAAGGAAGCAGTGAACACCCAGGGCTACTGACAAGGAAGGAATTGACAGGGCTGAGGTCCTGATTTGGACTTCCAGCCTCCAGAAATATTAGAAAATAAATTTCTGCTTTTAAAGCCACTCACTTTTAGTATTTTTGTTACAGCAGCACAAGGGAACTAAAATACCTTCTTTCTTACACTTACCTAAACAATATATTTTAATGGCTTTGAGGTCAATTCGACCGGAATTTAAACCCTACCTCCCCCATTGATTTCTTGTTGTTGGGGGCTATCGAGCTGATTCTAACTCATAGCAACCCTATAGGACAGAGTAAAACTGCCCCACAGGGCTTCCTAGGCTGTATGTTTACGGAAGCAGATTGCCACGTCTTTTCTCCCATGGAGCCGCTGGTAGATTCAAACTACTGATCTTTCAGTTAGCAGCTGAGCACTTAACCACTGCAGCACCAGGGCTCCTTCTACCATTGACTGTTGTTGTTAGGGGCCGTCAAGTCGGTTCCAACTCATAGCGACGCTATGCACCACAGAACAAAACATTGCCTGGTTCTGCACCGTGCTCACCACCGTTGTTATGCTTGAGCCCATTGTTGCAGCCACTGTGTCAATCCATCTCATTGAGGGTCTTCCTCCTTTTGGCTGACCCTCTACTTTACCAAGCAGGATGTCCTTCTCCAGGGGCTGGTCCCTCCTGACAACTTGTCCAAAGTTTCTAAGACGTAGTCTTGCCATCCTTGCACCTAAGGAGCATTCTGGTTGTACTTCTTCCAAGACAGATTTGTTTGTTCTTTTGGCAGTCCATGGTATATTCAATATTCTTCGCCAACACCACAATTCAAAGGTGTCAGTTCTTCTTTGGTCTTCCTTATTCATTGTCCAGTTTTTGCATGCATATGATGCGACTGAAAATACCATGGCTTGGGTCAGGCACACCTTAGTCTTCAACGTAACATCTTTGCTTTTCAACGTTTTAAAGAGGTCTTTTGCAGCAGATTTGCCAGATGCAATGGGTTGTTTGATTTCTTGACTGCTGCTTCCATGGGTGTTGATTGTGGATCCAAGTAAAATGAAATCCTTGACAACTTCAATCTTTTCTCCATTTATCATGGT
>NW_004444001.1:12874379-12882944 GCF_000243295.1 Trichechus manatus latirostris | reverse complement strand
AATCTTTTCTCCATTTATCATGGTGTTGCTTATTGGTCCAGTTGTTAGGATTTTTGTTTTCTTTATGTTGAAGTGTAATTCATACTGAAGGCTTTGTGCTCGATCTTCATCAGGAAGTGCTTCAAATCTTCGTCACTTTCAGCAAGCAAGGTTGTGTCATCTGCATAACACAAGTTGTTATTGAGTCTTCCTCCAATCCTGATGCTCCGTTCTTCTTCATATAGTCCAGTTTCTCGGATCATTTGCTCAGCATACAGACTGAATAGGTATGGTGAAAGGATGCAACCATGACACACAGCTTTCCTGACTTTAAACCACGCAGCATCCCCTTGTTCTGTCCAAACAACTGCCTCTTGATCTATGTACAGGTTCTTCATGAGCACAATTAAGAGTTCTGGAATTTCCATTTTTACCACTGACTAGCTGTGGCATTTTGAGCATCTGTTTTCCATGTGTAAAATGGATAACGATGCCTACTTAACGGGGCTAATGTAAGGATTCAATGACAGTATATGTAAACCACAGATACTGGAAACATAAGAAGCACTCAATAATTGATTGCTTTTTCTATCCACACTCTCTGTCTCTTAGCAAAAGGCAGGCAGTAAGAGCACAGAAGGAGCCCCTTGGGTCACATAAATGGTTAAGCACTAAACTACTAGCCGAAAGGTTAGCAGTTCGGACCCACCCAGAGGCCCCTTGGAAAACAGCCTTGACGATCTGCTTCCAAAAAGTCACAGCCATGAATATCTTATGGAGCAGTTCCACTCTGCACACATGGGGTCACCATGAATCAGAATCAACTCAACAGGCAACTTAACAACAACAAGAACACTGAGCTCGGTGCATCCCTTTCCTCTGCGGAAACTCTGGTGATGGGGCACAGGCCTTCAGTGGACAGAACTTGACCTTGGTGGTTTTCTTTTTATGATCATGATTCCAGGTGTTAATTAGTTACCAGTTATTTGCAATCTCAGGCACTTCTTCATCATCTCAGGTCACAGGGAGTCAAGTGAGTGAGGCTGGAGACTTAAGTTCTTGGTTTGAAGGGTTTATGGCCATGCAGTTAGCAGGCGATTGTGCACTCCACTGGGCAAGGTCCACATTTCATTTTCTGTATCTGCCCGTGCCTGGCACATAGTGGGCAACTAGTTGGCATGTTGGCTGAACTGCAGTAAAATAACAATTTTCTCTAAAGGTATTGAATGCAGTGACTTGCTTTAACCTCAGTGAGAGCATTTTTCAAACTGACCAGTGAGAAAACTGTCTGAAGCTGGGAGGAAGGAAGCCCTTGGCCAGTGGGAAGAGGGAAAACCCTTCCCCAACTTTTGTCAGACACTCTCCCAGAGTCTCATAAAAGCCCAGGTCACGACCTAATCAGGACTGAGCTAGGAGGCTTGCAAACCTCTCCCACCCATTTGCCTTTCTCAGGGATCTTGTCGGCCTCCTCTCCCTCCCCTTTCTACCCTTTTGAGACACCAGTCCCTTCTGCCTCACTGACAGGGTTCTGCCCTCAATCAGCTATCAGTAAATCTCTAAACGACTGATCTTGCTGTTCCCCCCAGGGCTATCAGCATATTAACAGGGGCTGAAAGAGGTTTAGAACAAGAGCTGGCAAACTTTTTCTATAAAGGGCCGAAGAGTAAATATTTTAGGTTTTGTGGGCCATATAGTCTGTTGTGACTATTCAACTCTGCCTCTGTAGCATAAAAGCAGTTGTAGACAATAATGTAAATGAATGTGTGACTGTGTTCAAATAAACTTTATTTACAAAAGCAGGCAACGGGCCACAGTGTGCCAACCCCTGGTTTTTAGAAAGGTTCACTACGAGTCGGAATCAACTCGACAGCCTTGAGTTTTGGATTTGACCCTCCAGATGGTGGAGATTGAGCTAGTGGTAACAATGATCACAAATGCAGCAGCAGCAGCAAATAACATGTACATAGTGCTTACTATGGGCTGGGCACCCACATGAGGGTCTAATGTGTACTTAGTCACTGAATTCTCACAACAAGTCTATGAAGTAGTCACTACTATTATCCTCGTTTTACAGATTAATAAACTGAGACGTGAGGTTAAGAAACCTTCCCAAGGTCACAGAGCTACTGGCCAATACACCTGAAAACACAATCTGAGAGGCAGCTTTCTCTACCTAGGTCTGGTCCTGGCAGCCCAGGGACAAGGCCTCCACCATCAAGCTGCAGCATGGTGGCCACCAAGTTCTACAGGGTTCAGTCTACAACAGTTTACTCAGAAGATCTGGCCTCTAGGGAAATATTTCCCAAGCTACAGATTCCTTTGAAATCCTCTGGAAAGCTTGTTGAAGTACTGATTCCTAAGCTTAAAAACTGGAAAGTTGGACATTCTGATTCAGGTCAGAGGTGGAGGCTCAGGAATCTGCATTTTTAGTAAGCACTCCCTCTTTTTAAAGAATTGTCATTGGCTAGCCTGACGGATATCATTGCCCAGGAAGTCAAGTTGGACCATGGCATCTGGGAGGAAAGACTAAATACTTTGGAATTATTAAGGGAAGGGAAGACATAATCAGGCCAGGCATTCGTGGTTCGGTGGTAGATTTCTCACCTTTGGAATTGTCTCGATGGCAATGGATTTGGTTTGGTTTGGTATGTGGGAGACTGGGGTTTGGTTCCTGGCCATTGCATCTCAAGGGCATCCACCACCCTCTGTCAGTGGAGGCTTGTCTGTTGCTGTGATGCCGAACAGGATTCAGCGGAGTTTCCAGACCAAGATAGACTAGGAAGAAGGGCCTGGAGATCTACTTCCAAAAATCAGCCAAAGAAAACCCAAAGGATCACAATGACACAGTCCACAGTTGATCATGGGTATGGTTCAGGACCAGGGTCAGCAGTTCATTCCATTGTTCTTGGGATTCTCATGAGTCTGCGGGCAACTTGTGAGCAACTAATAACAACGATTTACCTGATAGGAAATGTGATTCTAAAGAGGAAGAGGTCTAGTTATTTTGTACTGCCCCTAAAGATAGGGTACGAGAAAAAAGGCTTAAATGGCAAAAGGGATGCTTAATTATTAGATATAAAAACCTTCCAGGTCATCTGAGGATTCTTGAATCCTAAATGGTGTTAAGGAGTGATACAGTGTTAGTCACAGAGCATAATGCCAAAGCTATGGTCTAGAGATGAGACAAGCACAGACTGATGAAATTCTCCAGGAAGAGCTGATGTTGGAGAAAGAGTGGGTGGGGCAGGGCTCAGTTTGGGGATTTTTCTTTGTCCCAGGAGAAGTCATCTGATTTTGAGGTTATTTAATGGAAGCAAGATGATGATAAATCACACATGTAACTTGACCCAGAAAACATAAGGTTCTGCCCTCTTAGAAGACAAATGGGATTTGTAATCCCATTTCCTTTTGAAAAACCACAAAATTGTTTTGGGTACAGCTGATTCTTTTATGCAAGTGGCCAGCAGTTCTGTTCAGGGCCAATAGCATTATCTGACACTTCAACAGGAATCTGAGTAAGCACAAGGGGAAGGTGATAGGAGGAAAGGTAATGTGAGGACATTATTGGAAATTTTGGGGGTCCTTGATCAAAGGTAATAGGCTGGCTAGGAGGCTTCCTGAATTATTAGCAGGTCGGCTCCGGCTGAATCAAATTTTTTAAAAATATAAGTTCATCTTCTAATTACCAGTGGTGAGAGTGGGAAGACAGAGTGGCAGGCATTTTTTAAAACACTGTCACGTATCACACACTAATGGGGCAGCTTTGCAAGTAAGAATGTTGGTCACTGATGACCTGTGAATGGATGGACTAAATGACTTTGCATAGCCAGGAAAGGAAGAAAACTAATTTTTTTAGTTGAATTTCTAAAAATAGCTGTTTTCCAACCCCCTACAAAGTTTCCTACCATGACTAGCATTTTTTTTCTGATTGAAATAGTATCAATTATTATACCAACAAGATGACTTACTAGGTGCTTATGATGTGGCAGGCACCGTGTTAAATGCTTTATTTACCTATGTTATCTCCTTTAACTCTCACAACAATCCATAAAGTAAGAATTATTGCCCTGATTTTACAAAAGACAGAGCTGGCTTGGGGAGGTTAAGTGCCCAGACCCTGAAAAATATCATAATTGAGAAACAGGACAGTGTTCAATCTTAGTTAATTAGCTAACATTCATCTATCAAATTTTTATTAAGTGCCTCTTCGGTGCCAGACATTGTATTAGGCCCAGCAGTGAACCAGACAGACACTGCCCTTGCCCTCACGGAGCTTAGAGCAGAGGTGAACAAAACGAGGAGGGAGCATCCACCAGCATTTTGGTAGATTTCAAAGTAAAGAGTCCATCAATTGGTGAATAAATAAACCAATTGTGGTACATTTATAAAACAGACTACTACTCACAATAGACTCCCAAAATCAGTCATAGAAAACCCTATGGAGCACAGTTCTACTTTGACACACACGGGGTCACCATGAGTCGAAATCAACTTTCAGCAACTGATGGTACCGCTCAGCAATACAAAGAAATCAACCACTAATATGTGCAACAACATGGATGAATCGCAAAAGCGTAATACTAAGTGAAAGAAGCCAGCCACAAAGCCATATACTGTGTGATTCCATTTATATGAAATATTAAAAATGGCAAAATTATCATAGAAGAATACAGATCAGAGGCTGCCAAGGGCCAGGGAGTGAAGAGAGGGGACTGACTCTAATAGGCAAGAGAAAGCTTTTGGGGGTGATGGAAATGTTCTATAGCTTGATTCTGGTGGTGGTTATAAAACTGTATGTGAATTTACACTTAAAATTGGTGAATTTTATTGTGTGAAAGTTATACCTCAATAAAGCTGATTTAAAATAAAAGTTAGAAGCCCTGGGGTCCACATTCCACCTCTCCCACTGATGTAGCAGAAGACATTGGGCATAACACTGAACCTACGTTTCAATTTCTTCATTTTTAACGTGGAGCTAATGAGACCTGCAGGTTTCCCCTGGCTGGCGCAAATGGGTAAGTGCTTGACTACCAGCCAAAAGGTTTGTGGTTCAAACTTACCCAGAGGCACGTTGGAAGACAGCCCTGGTGATCTGCTTCCAAAAGGTCAGAGCCTTGAAAATCCTATGGGGCAGTTCTACTCTGCACACACGGGATTCCCATGAGTTGGAATCAACTAGACAGCAACTAACAACAACAACGAGACTTACTGTGCTTCTCTTATTACTAGGTCAAGAGAATATCAGACGGGCAGGTGAAAGCCTTTGAAATGTTTTAAATGCTATGTGTCTTAGTTATCTAGTGCTGCTAAAACAGAAATACCACAGGTGGATGGCTTTAACAAAGAGTGATTTATTCTCTCACAGTCTAGGAGGCTAGAAGTCCGAATTCAGGGTGCCAGCTCCAGGGAAGGCTTTCTCTCTCTGTCGGCTCTGGAGGAAATTCTTTGACATCAGTCTTCCCTGGTCAAGGAGCGTCTCAGCACAGGGACCCCAGGTCCAAAGGACATACTCTTCCCCTGGCTCTTATCTCTTGGTGGTATGAGGTCCTTATGTCTCTCTGCTCACTTTTGTCTTTGATATTTCAAAAGAGATTGATTTAAGACACAACCTGATCTTGTAGATTGAGTCCCGCCTTATTAACATAACTGCCTCTAATCTCACCTCATTAACATCGTAGAGGTAGGATTTACAACACAGGAAAATCACATCAGGTGGCAAAATGGTGGACAATCATACAACTCTGGAAATCATGGCCTAGCCAAGTTGACATACTTATTTTTTGGGGACACAATTAAATCCATAACACTATGTAAGTATGTAACTTATTTATTATTGTTCCCTCACTGAGGACTATTCTATCCCAGTTCTCAGAGGTTAGACTGAATTTACTTTGATAGGTTTCTGAACATTTTGGTTTTTGATCTCTTTGTAAGAAGGGCAGCCTCAGGGGTCAGCATGTTTTAGAGAAGACCCAGTCATCTGGTTGGGATTTGGACCCATCAAGTGGCTGAACAGATGAAAACAACATCTTCTGAAGCTTTTTGCCAATGACCACACATCCCGACAGAATTAACAAGTCCATGTCCCCTGTCCTGCTGGGTGAGGGACCAACGCTGAGGGTGGATCCAAGGACCCTGGTCACTGAACAAAAAAGCAATTGATGGTTGGCTTTGTGTTTATAACAGCTCCTTTGTTCTCATCCAGGGGTTTAACTCCTTAGTGCTGGCTATTTTCCTGAGGAAGCAGAAATGTTTTCTTCTCAAATCTGAAAACAATTCCTCTGCCACCAACTTTATTTTATTTATTTTACAATTCAATGTGCTACCAATTTTTAACTATTGACCTTAAGAAGGAGCATGAGTATCACGGATAATCCATGTTGACATATTAAACATCCAGCCTAATTGGACCCAGTTGCCAGTATGCACTAGACCCCATGCTGAACACTGACAGGGAAACCAGTAAGTATATTACACATGGCTTGTCCTCAAGGCCTATAAATTAAACTTTTCCTGAGAGTTCAGTCTCTTCATTTACTGGATCAGGAAAACAAAATATTTATAAAATTAAAATATGTCCATTACAGGGGTATTGAAAATTTTTTAGCTATAAACTAGATAAAGAAGAAAAGAAACACCATCACTATTCCTACTACCCGCTGTTGACATATAGCCTGTTTCCTTCCGGGTTTTTCTTGTTTATATATACGTATTTTATAATAAAATATTTTCTTATCCACTTAAATTTTGACCACTAGGGCTTACAAGAAGTTATTGAACTGGAATGTCACCTGTTTTCCTAAATTATCTTTCTCAAGAGAGCTCATCAGTATTCAGTCCTCGCTCAATGGGACTTGCACCAATCCAGAGCCCCACCAAAAACACTGTGGATCCTCAGATGTCTCAGCTTTTAAAAGAACAATTACATTTTCTTTTATTCACAACTAATAGTTATTCAAAGCAAAAAACTGGGGCTAAATTGCTAACCTTAATCCCACTGCCCAAAATAACCTCTGCTAGCATCTTGGTGGAGCCCTGGTGGCGCAGTGGTTAACAGCTCAGGCTGCTAACCAAAAGGTTGGCAATTTGAACCCACCAGTGCCTCCGTGGAAACCCTATGGTACCAGTTCTACTCTGTTCTATAGGGTTGCTATGAGTCAGAATCCACTCAACAGGAACAGGTTTAGCATCTTAGTGTATACCCTTCTAGATTTTTCCCATGTTTATTTTTCTTCATAAAAATGTTAGCTACAATAGCTTTATAACCTGACTTGAAACTGTTCTCCCATGTCAACAGATACTCTTCAACAATGGCTGCATATAATTCCATTGAATGGATATACCAAATTCAACTAACGTCACCTGTATTGTGGATCTAGAGGCTGTTTCCAGTTGATTTTGCTTATCACAACCAATGCTACAATCAACATCCTTGCATTTGCAATTGCATGTACCTCGGGTTATTGCCTTAGAACAAATTCCAAAAAGTGAAATTGCTAAATCAAAGTGTGAATTGTTTTTTATTTTTTTTTTTTGGTTTTTGGTAATTACTAACAATTCCCAATTACCTCACCCTCTGAAGGCATCTCCCAGAAAGGTGAAAGCAGCTTGAACTCCTTTCACCAAAGACCCTAAAAAAAAAAAAAAAAAACCAAACAAGTTGCCACCGAGTTGATTCTGACTCATAGTGACCCTATAGGACAGATTAGAACTGCCCCATAGGGTTTCCAAGGAGCAGCTGGTGGATTTGAACTGCCGACCTTTTGGTTAGTCGTCGAGCTCTTAACCCCTTCACCACCAAAGACCCTAAGAATGCAAGATTTAACTCTGCAAAGGGAACAAAATAAATGTACTTTGGTTGATAGCTTACAAAAGGCAACACAAAAATGAGGAATATTAGGACTAACAGCATAGACAAAGCCATACCCACTCTCCTCCTTTTCCTTTAATACAGTGGCACATGCAACAACACACATTTTGCAAGAGTGACAAAATGTAAGCTTCCTATAGCATACTCTTCCAATGGGATAAGGATTCTGCCTTGGTTATCTAACGCTGCTATAACAGAAATACCACAAGTGGATAGCTTCAACAAAGAGAAATTTATTCTCTCACAGTCTAGTAGGTTACAAGCCCAAATTCAGGGCATCAGCCCCATGAGAAGGCTTTCTCTGCTGGCTCTGGAGGAAGGCCCTTGTCATCAATCTTGCCTTGTTCTGGGAGCATCTCAGTGCAGGACTCTCAGGTCCAAAGGATGCACTCTGCTCCAGGCACTGCTTTCTTTGTAGTATGAGGTTCCCATGTGTCTCTGCTCACTTCTCTCTTTTATATCTCAGAAGAGATTGGTTTAAGACACTATCTAATCTTGTAGGTCTCATCAGTATAACTGCCACTAATCCATCTTGTTACCTTATAGGGATAGAATATACCATACAGAGAAATCACATCAGATTACGAATTGGCAGACAATCATATAACACTGGGAATCATGACCTAGCCAAGTTGGCAGATAATTTTGGGGAGACACAATTCAATCCATGACAGACTCCAGTGAGTTATGAACAATGGCAGGTCTCTTTTTTTTTT
>NW_004444001.1:12842221-12864199 GCF_000243295.1 Trichechus manatus latirostris | reverse complement strand
GGATTGTTGATTCTCTGTTTGGCTTAGTTTTTCGGATCTTTGTTGGGGAGGGACGGCGTGGTGCTTCTGCCTAGACCGCCATCTTGCCGGAGTCCGGCAGGTCTCTTAAGGAGCAAAGCAAGTCAACTTTTGTTACCTATATGGTATGTATCAGAACAGAGTCAGGTATTTAACATCATTATATGACTTAACTTTCACTCAGCTCCTTGACATTTTTATTATTATCATAATCCACATGTTATAGATCAGAAACCTTTCATAGAGAAAGAGTAACAGTGTGGACAAGATCACAAAGTAAGTGTTAGCCAGCTCTTGAACTCATGTCTGTCTGACGCCACAGCCGGAGTTCTTTGTGCCGCATTCTCCTGACTCTGCCATCTTTGAGATATGATTTGAGGCACTCTTTTCAGGTCTTCTGAGTTGGAATCAACTAGATAGCAATGGGTTTAGGCTCCATAACATGTCCTTTATTATCTATCTCAGTTCCTGGAAGTCCACCATTAAAGAACCTTTGCTTAATGATGCAATGTCTTCTCTCTTCTTTTGGAACCCTTAAAAATTCTAGAAAGTAATACTTTAAACCAAGGAATTTGACATGTAATCTCCTGTCCAAAAGTATACCAAACCAAACCCAAACCCACTGCCGTCGAGTCGATTCCAACTCAGAGCGACCTTATAGGACAGAGCAGAACTATGCCATAGGGTTTCCAAGGAGCAGCTGGTGGATTTGAACTGCCTACCTTTTGGTTAGCAACCAATCTCTTAACCACTGAGCCACCTGGGCTCCTTCCAACTCGTAGCGACCCCATAAGGTTTCCAAAGCTGTAAATCTTTACTTAAGCAGACCACCATGTCCTTCTCCTGCAGAGCCTCTGGTGATTTCGAACTGCCGACCTTTCAGTTAGCAGTGGAATGCTGTAACCACTGTGCCACCAAATTTTCAGAACATCACCTTTGTCTGACTAGCTGGAATATGAATAAGGAGAACAACCAGGCCTAACCAGTTGCCCATCAATGCAATTATCTTACAAACAAGGATCAAAAAAAGAGATTTCATCCGATTGGAATCCTTGAGTGACACAAATGGTTAAGCACTCAACCAGAGGCTAGGCTAGGGTAACGAGCCCCCAGGGGCAATCTCTAAGTTTGCATCCCCCACGGCCTGTCTGACACCCCCTTGGACTATCGCCCAGGGTCAAATGCCCTCCTATAACTCTCCCTCCCTACGACTTTGCACTCAACTCCTAAACAAAAGGTTGACGAGCTGAACCCACTCAGAGGTCCTTCAGAAGACAGGCCTGGAGAGCTGTTTCTGAAAGGACATAGCCTTGAAAACCCTGTGGAGCAGCTTTATTCTGCACACATGGAGTCACCGTGAGTCAGAATCCACTGGACAGCAACTAACAACAACAATAACAAGCGATCATAATTAAAACTAAATGCAATTATCATATAATTTAGAGATAATTAATTCTATTGTAATTGCATATCCAAACTGGGGTAGTATGAGGTTTGCGTACAAAAAGAAGATACAGAAGAACCAAGTCTCCATTATCGTTATGGTCTTGACTTTTTTTTTTAGTTTCACCAACACATGTAAGCTAAACATGAATCTTTTTATCTTTTTTTTAAATTGTGCTTTAGATGAAGTTTTGAAAAGCAAATTAGTTTCTCATTAAACAATTAATACACATAGTATTTGTGACATTGGTTGCCAACCCCACAAGACGTCAACACTCTTCCCTTCTCAAACTTGGGTTCCGCATTACCAGCTTTCCTGTCTCCTCCTGCCTTCTAGTCCTTGCCCCTGGGCTGGTGTGCCCCTTTAGTCTCGTTTTGTTTTATGGGCTTGTCTAACGTTTGGCTGAAGGGTGAACCTCAGGAGTGACTTCAGTACTGAGTTAAAAGGATGTCTGGGATCCATACTCTCGAGGTTTCTCCAGTCTCTGTCAGACCAGTAAGTCTGGTCCTTTTTTTGTGAGTTAGAGGTTTGTTTTACATTTATTTCCAATTCCGATCAGGACCCTCTATTGTAATCCTTGTCAGAGCAGTTGGTGGTGGTAGCCAGGCACCATCTAGCTGTGCTGGACTCAGTCTGGTGGAGGCTGTGGTACTTGTGGTCCATTAGTCCTTTGACTAATCTTTCCCCTATGTCTTTGGTCTTTTTCATTCTCCTTTGCTCCAGACAGGGTGGGACCAGTGGGGTATCTTAGATGGCCACGCATAAGCTTTTAAGACCCTAGATGCTACTCACCAAAGTAGGATGTAGAACATTTTTTTTATAAACTATGTTATGCCAATTGAGTTAGATGTCCCTCCAGACCATAGTCCCCATCCCTCAGCCCAGTAATTCGGTCCCTCAGGGAGCTTGATTGTGTCTATGAGGCTTCCATGACCTTGCCTTGGTCAAGTTGTGCTGGCTTCCCTAGTATTGTGTACCGTCTTACCCTTCACCAAAGTTACCACTTATCTATTGTCTATTTAGTGTTTTTCTCTCCCTACCCCTCCCCTCCCTGTAACCATCAAAGATTGTTTCTTTTTGTGTGGAAACATTTTCATAAGCTTTTATAATAGTGGTCTCATACAATATTTGTCCTTTTGTGATTGACTTATTTCACTCAGCCTAATGCCCTCCAGATTCATCCATATTGTGAGATATTTTACCGATTCACCATTGTTCTTTACTGTTTTGTGGTATTCCATTGTGTGTATGTACCGTAATTTGTTAATCCATTCACCTGTTGACAGGCACTTAGGGTTTTTCCATCTTTTTGTTACTGTAAACAATCCTGCAGAGAATATGGGTGTGCATATGTCTATTCATGTGACAGCTCTTATATCTCTATGCTATATTCCTAGGAGTGGGCTTGCTTGATCATATGATATTTCTACTTTTTAAGGAGGTGCCATATCATTTTCCATAGTGGTTGTTCCATTTTACATTTCCACCAGCAATGCGCAAGTGTTCCAATCTCCCAGCAACCTCTCCAACATTTGTTATTTTCTGTTTTTTTGATTCATGCCAGTAATGTCAGAGTGGATGGTAGCTCATAGTAGTTTTGATTTGCATTTGGTTTATTTCTCTTGATGTATATCTCTACATAGTCTTTTTATGGGCGATCAGCATGCTAATGCTGTTTTCATGAAAGGTCTTATTGTTAGGACCTCAGATTTGTGATGTTTTGTAATTTGAGGACAAGCCACTTAACTTCTCTGGGCCTTGGTTTCTGTAACTGTAAATTGATGATTTATATCTCGATGGGGGCAGTTCTTAAATTCTAAGGTTCTATGGAGCCCTGGTGGCACAGTAGTTAAGAGCTTGGCTGCTAACCAAAAGGTCAGCAGTTTGAATCCACCAGCAGCTTCTTGGAAACCTTATGGGGCAGTTCTATTCTGTCCTATAGGGTTGCTATGAGTTGGAATTGATTTGACGGCAACAGGTTTGGGGTTTTGTTTTTTGTTTTTTTTTTTAACGCTATCTTGAATAAACTCACCATCTGCTCCTAAGATTTTATTTGCTTTTATGATTTATTTCTAGGGATTCAGTGCCTACGTGGGATTCAGTGCTTCTGTATTTAAACTGCTTAAGACATTTATACTTCCAGGTTGAAATCTAGGAGCCCTGGTGACTCAGTGATTAAAGCACTTGACTGCTAACCAAAAGCTCAGCGGTTTGAACCCACCAGCCGCTCTGCAGGGGAGAGATGTGACCGTTGGCTTCCCTAAAAATTTACCTTGGAAACATATTGGGCACTCCTACTCTGTCCTGCAGGGTTGCTATGAGTTGAAATTGACTCACGGCCCTGGATTTGTTTTTTTGGGATTGAAATCTGCCTTTCTTTGGTATTCCTATAGTCCACAAGAGGGCGCTCACTTCTACCAAATTGAATACTATAGCCAGGCTTGCGCAGAAATCATTTGCTTAAATTTCAGGGCAATCGTAGTGAGCACAGGATTACAAGGAGGTAAAACAAAAACACAAAAGATCCAGTTTTTCTTCTTGAAATATATTTATTTGAAATCCCCACGAAATAGAAGAAAGATACCCACAGAAATAGAATGTCTGCATTCAACTGCACTTGTCATTTATTTTAATGTTTAAAAGATAACTATTAATCCAAATTGATTTCAAGATACATTTTTAAATTATTTCCACAAACGGAGTAAATTTGTGATTTTACCCATGATATTGGAGTGAGGAAATAAGTAAAATTTATATAGAGCCAGACTTAAGTTTCTATTCAACACTAAAGAGAACCCCCTAATTCCTTCACTTTCCAAGTTCCTACTTAGTGCTTGTGCTTTGCAATTACTTCCACCTTGTCTACCTCAGAGGGTTTTATGAAGATTAACTTAAAGTATATGAAAATGAGTTAGAACACTTTCTAAATGGAGGCTAATATTTTTAGGCAAGAGTTTATTACTGAAGAATCTGGACTCAGGATGTGTGTTAATTAATCTAAATTGGAGCCCTGGTGGCACAATGGTTAAGCGCTTAGCTGCTACCCAAAAGGTCAGCGGTTTCAACCCACCAGATGCTCCACGGGAGAAAAGACCTGGCGACCTCCTCCTGTAAAGATGACCTCCTAGGAGACTCTGTGGGGAAGTTCTACTCTGTCCTACGGGGTCACTATGAATCAGAATCCTCTCCACGGCACACAACAAGAGGTAAAAAAAGAAGGTAAAATAAAATCACAAAAGACTCAGTTTTTCTTCTTGAAATACATTTATTTGAAATTCCCACAAAACAGAAGGGCCCCACATGAATAGAATGTCTGCATTCAACAGCACCATGCTTTGCATGCTGTATGGTGGCTTCATCAAAATAAGTAGCTCTAACATCATATCATCATTATTCTCCTCTCCTCCTCTTCATCATTCTTATCCTTATCATCGTGTATTGTCTTCCTGCTAAGGCCAGATGATGGAAGCTCTTAAATGACTGCATCTAGCTAGCAAGATTTTGCGTGTTCCCACGTATGAAACCTAAATTAAAAACAAAACTCTTATAAAGTTTACCATGCATCTATCCTAGGACCAAGCAATTCCACTCCTAGGTATTTACCCAGAGAAATAAAAACATGTGTAAGTCTTAAGGCATGTACCAAATGTTCATTGCAGCTTCAATTGTAATGGACCCAAATTGGAAGCAACCCAAATGTCCTTCAAGTGATGAAAGGATACACACATTATGGTATATTCATCCAAAGAACAAGCTCCTGACACAGTAACATAGCTGAATTTCAAAAGGATGTTAAATGAAAGAAGTCAGATGCAAAAAAAATACATACCAATGATTTCTTCATATCAAGTCCAAGAACAGACAAAACTAATCTATAGTGACCACCACTTCTCGGTTTGTCGTACTGTGGTGGCTTCCATGTTGCTATGGTGCTGGAAGCTATGTTACTAGTATTTCAAATACTACTAGGTTCACCCATGCTACACAGGTTTCAACAGAGCTTACAGACTAAGACAGACTAGGAAGATAGGCCTGGTGATCTACTTCCATAAATTAGCCAGTGGAAACCTTATGGATCACAACAAAACATTGTCTGACTGGCTTATTTAGATACATTATCAGGAGGGATCAATTGCTAGAGTAGGACATCATGTTTGGTGAAGCAGAGGGCCAATGAGGGTGTGGGAGACCCTTGGTGAGATGGACTGGCCCAATAGCCACAACAATGGATTCAAACATGCTGGCAATTATGAGGATGATGCAAGACTGGGCAACATTTAGTTCTGTTGCATATAATATTGCCATGAGTCCGACTCAACTTGACAGCAGCTAACAACAACAAAAATGAACAGTGACAGAAATTAGAACAGAGGTTGTATGGCAGGTGGGGAGGGAACAATAGAATGGAAGAAATTGACCGGAAAGGGGCATGGAGAAACTTTCTTGGGCTATGGGAATGTTCTAATCTTGTTTCTGGTGTGGATTTCACATGTTTACATGTTAAACTGTGTTAAACTGCATTTTACATATGTAAGTTATACTCCAATAACATTTTAGTTCTTTAAAAAAAAAAAAAAGGACAAAACAAACAAGTCTATGATAATTAACCAGCCAGGAACCGCTCACACAGTGAAGCTGAGCCACCAATGTACCCTGAAAGGCAGCCTGCACAGAGATAGCATCCCGGGCAAACAGAAGCATATAGTGATGAAAAAAGCAATAGCAACTTTCCAGAAGAGTGGCTACATCCAGAGTCGTTCTGAAAAATAATCAACTGACAGGGGCCACCCCAACAGAAGACTTCCCTTTGTGAAAGCTGAACTGTCATCAAGCATAAATGAGCTCCGTGAAAAGAGTTGATAGAGCAGCACCCTGAGCATTTGCTTACTCACCCTACAACCAGATCCTCTGCTCTCCCTCCAAAGTGTGTCTATAACCTGGCCACTTACCACCTCCACTGAAGCCACTGCAGTCCAAGCCGGCATTGCCTCTAACCTGGTTGCAATAACTTCCATTAAGGGCTCCCCTGCTTCTACCCTTATCTGTTCTCAACACAGTAGCCAGAGATATCTGGTTAGTGCCCTCCGGTAGTGTTCCATAACTCTTAAAACAAAGTATCCAGTTTTCATGATGGCATACAAGGTCCATAAACTTACAACTGTCTGCCTCTCCAACATCATCTTCTGTGAGGCACATCCCTCTCACCTCCATGCTCCAGCTATAACAGCTTCTTGCTGTAGCTTAGGTATTCTAAACTTGTTCCAGGTTCAGAGTTTTTGCACTGGCTGTTCCCTCTACCTGGAATGTTCCTTCTCCACCATATCTTGCTTTTACCATTTGTGGTGTGATGGATCACTTTTGTGTGGCCTTTCTCACCATTGTCTTCTAATTCCTACTCAAGTGATTGTGTAGATAGGGTAATTGTGGCCCACCAAAGGGATTGGTCAATTTTGCCATCCTGCTGGGTTTGCGGTGAGCCATCACAGAGGTGTGAGAGAGAGGATATCACCACCACCAAGGAAGAACATCCAGGAGCAGAGAGCACGTCCTTTGGACCCAGGATCCCTGGAACCAGGAGACCAAGAGAGAGAGAGAGCACTGTAACTCTGAAGATGGGGTTTCCTGGGCTATGGGAATGTTCTAATCTTGTTTCTGGTATGGATTCTGGTGCTGGAAGCTACGTTACTGGTATTTCATATACCACCAGGTTCACCCATGGTACACAGGTTTCAGCAGAGCTTCCGGACTAAGACAGACTAGGAAGATAGGCCTGGCGATCTACTTCCATAAATTAGCCAGTGGAAACCTTATGGATCACAACAAAACATTGTCTGACTGGCTTACTTTAGACACGTCATCAGGAGGGATCAATTGCTAGCCAGCCCACAGAGCAAGAAAGTTGAGTGCCTGAGGTGCCTCTGGGGACTTACTGGCAGGGGCTAAAAGAGCTTTGCAACACTTACCTGAGCAGGGCAGAGGCCTAAGGCCAGAGAGAGGTGTGCCTGCAAACACAGCTGAAAAGAAGCTGTCCTGATGGCCTGATGGAAGAACTGTATCCTGAGTGTTCCTGAGCCTGAGGTGTAACCTTTTACTTCCCTAACAAATCCCATAATCTTGAGTATTGTCTGTGAGTTCTGTGTGGCCATTGCAATGAATTATAGAGCCCAGCAAAGTGGATATTGCCACGGGAGGGACAGTTGGTGTCAGAATCAGTAAAGATGGTGGAGAAAGAAAGCATGTCTGACCTCTGCCTCATAGGAATCAGCCTAGGCTTGTTGATCTTGATTCTCCTTCCCCTTGTAAAGTTAGAGGAGGTCAGGCACCACCCTGTTTTTACACTGTTCAAATGTCTTCTGAGAGATACCTTCCCTGACCTCCTCTTTGTAAAATGACGCCCCCAAGTCATCATCTATTCTACTGACCTGCTTTATTTTTCCCACAGCACTCAGCATCCTCTGAAATACTATTTCCTTGTTTGTCTATTGCCTGCCCCCCTCATGCAAGCAGGGACTAGTGCCTGGCTCATAGTAGATGCCCAGTGAATAATTATTGAATGAGTTATTCTACTTGAAAAGCTACTTAAGAATACCTGAAAGGCTTTCTCCCACAACATCAGACATCTGGAATAGTGGTTCTCCACTTTGGCTACGCATGAGAACCACTAAGGAGCTTTTAGGTATTTTATTTTATGCTTTGAAAACATGTTACTGAGAAGAAGTCCATGAGCCTCACCAGACAGCCAGCAGAGCCCACAGTTCAAAGAGACTGAGAACCCCTGCTCAATGAAAACAGCCCGAGGACAGGAATAATGTCTTCATCTCTGGTCACAGCCCTTAACACACTGCAAGTGATCAATACGTATTTATGGTGCAGAGTGAGAGATCCAGCCCTCCTTGGTGGGCCCCTGCTGCCCAATAGCTCAGTTTGCTGAGCATGATGTTTTTACCAGGCATCGTGTAAAATGCTGTACAAGCCTCTCTCACAATAACAATCCTGTGAAAAGGGTACTGTTATTGTCCCCTACTCACAGACAAAGAACTCACAGATGAGAAGTTTAGAAAACGTAAGTAATTTTCCCGATTAAACACCTCATAGATCAAGCCATCTCAGGCAGGCAACCAGGCTTTTAACCACTGGGCTCTGCTGCTGCCTCCTAGCCACATCTCTCCCTGAGTTATTCCAGCAGCTTCCTAGCAGTTCTCTCTGACAGCATTCTTGTTTTGCTCCGATCTGTTTTCAACGCCACTCCTTCACAACCAAAAAGAAAAAAAAGCCAAACTAGCTGTCATGGAGTCAGCACTCTGTGTGACCCCATGTGTGTCAGGCTAGAACTCTGCTCCATAGCTGATTTTTCAGAAGTAGATCTCCAGGCCTTTCTTCCGGGGCACCTCTGGGTGGACTTGAACCTCCAAGCTTTAAGTTAGCAGCTAAATGTGTTAACCTTTTGCATCACTCAGGGACTCTACAACCAACCCTGCCTAAAGCCCTTCAGAGGCTTGTCACCCTCGGGATACAACCCAACCTCTAAACCAGGGCCATTTGTGACCTTTCCTCACCTATTCTGCAGGGTCACCCTCACACACACTGTACTCCAGCCTTGCCAAACTTGCTCACGTGCTCTCATACCCTAGGCCTTCATAAAGCAGTTCCTGGCCTAGAATGTCCTCTTCCTCTACTCCTGCTTGACTCTAGCCTGCCCTTCAATTTTCAGTGCAGATTTCACTTTTCACTTCCTTCAAGAAGTCTCCCATGACTTCTTCAGAGTAAGTGATGAGTTCCACCTAAGGGCTCCCAGGCAGTCCTAAGCCTCCCTTTCACAGCCCATCACCTTTTATTGTTTTTGTACGTTTAAGTTCCTGCCTTACCAGCTGTCTGGACCTAGGTTGTGTGGCTCACTTTAGGGGAAACACCTGTCAGAGTGCTTGGCACACAGCAAATGCTTCATATATACTTGTCATGGAATTGATTGAATAAATGAGTTACAGAGATATGATTATCTACTCTTAAGAACCTATCTAGGGAAGCACCTGTCAGAGTGCTTGGCACACAGCAAAATGCTTCATATATGCTTATCATGGAATTGATTGAACAAATGAGTCACAGAGATATGATTATCTACTCTTAAGAACCTATCTATCCATTTTCATAAACATGCTTAGAAAAGCCAGAAAGTAGATTAGTGGTTGCCAGGGGCTGGGAGTGGGAATAAGGAGTGACTGCAAATGAGCAGGAGGGAACCCTTGTGGGGGGATGAAAATGTTCTAAAACTGAATGGTGGTGAGGGTTGCACAGTTCTGTAAATTTACTGCAAATTTTGAACTGCACACTTAACGTGAGAGAATTTTCTGATACATAAATTATAGTTCAATAAACCTGTTTATTTATTTTTCAAGTATCCTGTTGGCTCCTTGCCAGCCAATTCCAGAGCTTTCTCTGACAGCAGTAAAGACCCTCCAAAATCTTATGTAGCTTCATGTTTTTATAAAAGCAGTAGTAGCTCCAGACTTCAAGTTCATGCAACTGTAACTTCTTGGTGGAAAGGTTTTAGATTCTTCAGGGTCTGTGTTTATCAAGTTTCACTGAAACTAATGAGGAGGCCCAGAGTCAAACAGCAGGGAGAATTGATACATGAACAATAACGAAGAAACCTCTGTGGCTCAGTTTGCTCAGAGACAAGGAAGATGTGTGTGTGAGTTAGCCAGGGAAGTGGCACCATGAGAGCAGGCCGCTTACACAGCAAGACTTGCCTTTTCTGATTTCTGAAACCCTTCGTGCTAAATTGCTAAACATTCACATGATTCCTAGGGGGTGAAAGATTTCTGATCTCACCTCAGCATATTTGGCAAGAATTTGGAGTTCCCCCGCCAACAGTGGGGACTTCATGAGGGAACATATGCAGGCCTTAAAATCTCAGTCATATCCTGGCAGTGAGAGGTGGGGCGGGTGGGGTTGTTCTTTGCCCTGTTGTTGTTGGGTGCCCGTCAAGTCGATACCAACTCATAGCAACCCCATGTGACAGAGTAGAACGACCCCATAGGGTTTCCTAGGCTGTAATCTTTACAGAAGTAGATCACCAAGTCTTTCTCCCAGAGAACTGCTGGATAGGTTCCAACTGCCAACATTTTGGTTAGCAGCTGAGCACTTAACCACTGTGCCACCAGGACTTCTTTGCCCTAGTCTCTTCAAATGAGAAATAGCAGGAAGTGGTTTGCCAAGAGGCTGCTGCTGTACTTGCTCCCATTCTTTTTTTTTTTTTTAGTTGTACTTTAGAGGAAGGTTTATAGAACAAATAGTTTCTCATTAAACAGTACACATATTATTTTATGACAATGGTTAATAATCCCATGACATGTCAACACTCTCCCTTCTCAACCCTGGGTTCCCTATTACCAGCTTTCCTGTCTCCTCCTGCCTTCTATCTAGTCTTTGTCCCTGGACTGTTGTGCCCCATTAGTCTTGTTTTGTTTTATGGGCTCGTCTAATCTTGGGCTGAATGGTGAACCGCTGGAGTGACTTCATTACTGAGCTAAACGTGTGTCCAGGCGCCATACTCTCGGGGTTTCTCCAGTCTCTGTCAGGCCAGTAAGTCTGGTCTTTTTTTGTCAGTTAGAATTTTGTTCTACATCCTTCTCCAGCCCTGTCCAGAACCCTCTGCTATGATCCCAGTCAGAGCAGTGAGTGGTGGTAGCTGGGCACCATCTAGCTGTACTGGACTCAGTCTGGTGGAGGCCTTGGTAGCTGTGGTCCATTAGTCCTTCAGAATAATCTTTTCCTTGTATCTTGTTCTCTTCATTCTCCCTTGCTCCAGAAGGGGTGAGACCAGTGGAGTATCTTAGATGGCTGCTCACAGGCTTTTAAGACCCCAGACACTACTCTCCAAGGTAGAGAGTAGAACACTGTCTTTATAAACTGTGTTATGCCAATTGAGCTAGATGTTCCCCAAGACCATGGTCCCCACAGCCCTCCGCCCAGCAATTCAGTCCCTCAGGTCTTGCTGCCATTCTTGTAAAGCCCCAGTCCACAAGCAAAAAATTGTGGTACTTCTCAGGCCCAAGATCTCTGGAGAGCTCAAGCCTGGCTGCCCTAGAGTCCCCTGATCCTATGGAATTTAGGACATCAGGAGCGATGAGGGCAGAGCAGCAATGCTGCAGGGGAGAGAATGCTACCTCTCTGCCCCTGGGCTGTTTGTTGCTGGGTATTTGCATTTTGCGTATGAAATATTGGTGATACCGGACTGTCCTGTATTTGGTCAATGTTATTTTATAAGATGTAAGGAATGCTCCTCAAGAGGAAAGGTAGTACAGTGGACAGATTACTGAACTGGAACGCTGAAGACTGAATTTGGATCCTAGTTGTACAATTAATCAGCTATGTAAACTTGAGGAAATTGCTTTTTCTCCCTGAGCATCTAATTCCCCGTCTATAAAATGAAGGTTTTCGGTTAAATTAAATTTAAGGTCCTTTTGGTGATGATAAGAATCCTATTAACTATAATTTACTAATCATGATGTCACGTATGTTTAGTCCTAAAAGGCAGGCCTAAATATCATCGCTTACAAATGACAGTGGGCAAACCGAACTACTCAGAACTGCTCAAGTTCAAAGTGCTTGGAAACAGAATTTCTTGGATTTACCGAGTTCTACTCTGTCCTATAGGAGACCTGGTGGTACAGTGGTTAAGAGCTCGGCTGCTAACCGAAAGGTCAGCAGTTCGAATTCACCAGCTGCTCCTTGGAAACCCTATGGGGCAGTTCTACCCCGTCCTATAGGGTTGCTATGAGTTGGAATTGACTAGACAGCAGTGGGTTGGGTTTGGTTTGGTCTACTCTAAACTGGATCCAGAACTCCAACTACACAGCAGAGTGCAAGAAACTTGTTCTTCATATCCTGGGCTGATGGGCACCATAGAAATTTCCAAAGGTACTCACTGCCACAGAAAAGCCTTTAGTTGTTTTTTTTAATTTTTTTTCCTTGCTGTTAGAAATAATTTAAACACACACACACACACACAAAATTGAAAGAGTTTTATAGTGAGCATTCTAACCTATTTTTGGCTAGCTATTATAGCTTGCTTTGTCACAAAGCTATCCATCCCTCTGTTTATCCATCGATCTTATTTTTTTCTTTTGAGGAATCCCTTGGTTTTGATGAATTCTGGGGAAATTTTCTCTCATCAAGCTTTCTCAACTCTTTCTCACAGGCCATAGTATCATTTAATCTTCAGAAGTGCCAAAGAAGCAGGCACGATCCAATCTTATGGTTGAAGAAACTGAGACACACACAAGCTAGCGGCTCATTAATGTCGCTGAGCTGGAATGTGCCGGATCCTACATCTCTCAAGGGTTAAAATCTAGGCTCTTGCCCAATACGCTCGGATGCCTTCTGATGTGGCACTTTTCCACTGCACTTTGTACTAAACAAAACATAGGCACTATCCCTTCACTTTGACCAATTTTCCTTTATTTCCACAGGGTTTTTTTTCTAAGCAATTAACATTTTTTATAGCAAAATGAAACAAAACAACTCAGTGTTTATTCACTCTGCTGTCACCAGAATTTCAAGTACAGTAACTTCAAAAAGAATAAATAAATTAAGTGACCTCCCTCTCCCAAAGAGCTTAACATTAAATGTCTGGCTTTGATTATGTTTGTGAATGTGTATTTCATAATATATATTTGCTTTTATGAGGGGCCCTGCTGGCGCAGTAGTTAAGCACTAGACTGCTAACTGAAACATTAGCAGTTCAAACCTACTAGCCACTCTGTGGGAGAAAGATGTGGCAGTCTGCTTCCGGAAAGATTTACAGCTCTGGAAACCCTGTGGGCAGTTCTACTCTATAGGGTCACTCTGAGTTGGAATCAACTCAACAGCAATGGGTTTGGTTTTGATTTGGGTTTGCTTTTACAAACCAGTGTGTTTTGAACTCAGCTCACAAGCATGGCTGTTCTTTTTTGATTCTTGGCTTTGTTTTATTTGCATGTTCTTGAAACGGTAAAAGAGGAAGTTGGCCAGGGTGAATAAGTGTTTAAGTGCAGGCACTTACTTGTGTGATAGGCAGTTGCTCATATTGAGTATGTCTCTCAAGACCCAAGCCTTGTGACCCTCAGCCTGACAGCTGGATTCAAACAAGCAAACAGATTCTCTTGCCAACATGAGTAAGTTGGTAACTAAAAATATCTTTAAAAAATAAATTGCCATTGAGTCAATTCCAACTTATCGTGACCCTGTAGGACAGTGTAGAACTTCCCCACAGGGTTTCCAAGGCTGTAAATCTTTATGGAAGCAGACTGCCACATCTTTCTCCCACCAAGTGGCTGGTGGGTTCAAACAGCTGAGCTTTCAGTTAGCAGTTGAGCACTTTAACCACAGTACTACCTGGGCTTCCTAGAAACACCTTAGATGATCCAAAATCAAGTTGCCATTTGTATTTTAGGCTAGTTTTTCCAGTCTACTTTAATTTAAATATGGATATGTTCACAGTTATGGGAGCCCACAATCCGTCTGTCAGTTTGTCATACTGGGGTGGCTTGCATGTTGCTAGGAAGCTGAAAGCCATACCATGGGTATTTCAAATACCAGCAGGATCACCCATGGTTGACAGGTTTCAGAGGAGCTTCCAGACTAAGCAGACTGCTAAAAAGGGCCTAGCGATCTGCTTCCAAAAATTAGCCAAGGGAAAACTTATGGACCACAACAGAATATTGTCCAATATAGTGCTGGAAGATGAGCCCCCTAAGTTGAAAGGCACTACATAATAGCCTCAACAACGGACTCAAACATACCAACAATCATGAAGACAGGACAGGACTGGACAATGTTTCATTCTTATACGTAAGGTCACCATGAGTCAGAGTCGACTCAATGGCAGCTAACAGCAACATAGTTATGAGAGGCACAGTTCCTCAAATCAGAAAAGACTTGCAGGAACATTCTCAAATGTTTTGTCCCATGGGCCCCTTTGGCCATCTGGTGAAGCCTAGGGACCTTTTCTAGCAAAAATGTGTTCACACTAATAAAATAAAATGCAAGAGACTACAAAGGAAATTAGTTTTATTAAAATATAGTTATCAAAACATTAAAATAGCAGTTTGTGATGTAATATTTGTGTGTATTAATGTAGCAAATAACTAGACCTAGCGATAATTCTAATAAAACCCATTGGCATCCAGTCAATTCGGATTCATAGCGACCCTATAGGACAGAGTAGAACTGCCCCATAGGGCTTCCAGGGCTGTAATCTTTACAGAAGCTGACTGCCATGTCTTTCTACTGTGGAGCTGCTGGTGGGTTCAAATAGCCAACCTTTCAGTTAGCAGCCAAGTGCTTAACCACTGTACCACCAGGGCTCCTTGATAATTCTAATAGGTACCATAATTTCCAGCTAATGATAAGTGTAAAAGACATCTCAAGAAATCTGAAGTATCATCAGATATTTCATGATCTGAAATACCATTTTCTGAAATGCCATGTAGATATAGTGTAACATGAAAATATCTAAGATCGCTACATGCAACAAAGTCACAGGAACTGCTAATAATACTGTGTTTTGTTACCTACATTAATAAATGAAGAAAATGCTAAATTGCAGTTAAAAGTATATACATATATATATCTGCCGAGTTGATTCTGACTCATGCAGACCCCATATGTTGCAGGGTAGAACTGTGCTCCATAGGGTTTTCATGGCTGTGACCTTTTGGAAGCAGATCGCCAGGGCTTTCTGAAGCTCCTCTGGGTCAGTTCAAACCACCAACCTTTTGGTTAGTAGCCCAACACTTAACTGTTTCCACCACCCAGGGACTCCTAAACTGCAATTAGGGGTTAGTAAAAATCGTTGTTGTTGGGTGTCATCGAATTGATTCCAACTCCTAGCAACCCCATGTGACAGAGTAGAACTGTCCCATAGGGTTTTCTAGGCTGTAATCTTTATAGGAAGAGATTGCCACACCTTTCTTTTACAGAACTGCTGTGTGGGTTCGAACCATCAACCTTTCAGTTAGCAGCTAAGTGGTTAAACATTGTACCACCTGGCCTCCCCCGAGACAAGTTCACAAGCATCCTAAATTTTATGCAGTCATAGAAATGTTTAGATTGGAAAGGACTTTAACAATTACATGGCTCAGGGGTTCTAAACTAGGATGGAATCACAAAAATTTAGTGAATATTAAAAAAATAGAAATTCCTGAGACTTAGCCCTAAATTATTCAGTCAGAATCTCTGAGGTGAAATACATGAATACATATTTTTTTATTTTTTACACACTCCAGAGGTGATTCTGATGCAAAGCCAATCAGGGAATCTAACGAACTTGCCCAGTATTTCCCAATCATTTCTCCTCCAAGAATTTTTAGGATATGTTCCCTTTCTCACCTCAGCTCTCATGGACACAGGATTTTGAAAGGCTTTGTCTTACTGTAATGAGTTAAGTAATCATTAATTCTTTCCTCCATTTAAAAAAGTGTTTAAGGTGCAATATGTATACATTTACCCTTTTCAGTGAACCGTATTGTTATGTGACCACCACATCTATCAAGATATAAAACAGTTCCAACACCCTAAAAAATTACTTGTGAACCCCTCCTTGGCTACGACTTTATGTACTGCTACTTGTGTTGTTTCCAGAATGTCATATAGATGGGTTCCTATAGGATGTAGCATTTCGAGTCAGGTTTGCAACGTTTAGTGTAATGCATTTGAGATTCATGCATGTTGTTGTGCCTATCTGTAACTCATTCCTTTTTTTAAATAAAAAGATAAACTTTGTTTTTCAGAGCAGTTTTAGGTTTAGAGAAAAATCGTGCAGAAAGTACAGAGAGTTCTCATACATCCCCTCTCCCTGCACACAGTTCTTCCTATTATTAACATTTTGCATTCTTGTAGTAACTTTGTTATAATTGATGAACCAATATTGTTATATTAACTAAAGTTCATAGTTTCCATTAGGGTTCACTCTGTATTGTACAGTACTATGGGCTTTCATAAATGCAGGTCATGTGTCCACCATTACAGCAGCCCACACAATGGTTTCATTGCCCTTTAAATGCCAACACCCTGTGCTCTACCCATTCATCCTTCCTCCATTCCCCCTGAACTCCTAGCAACCACTCATCTTTTTACTCTATAGTTTCACCTCTTCCAGAATGTTAGATTGTTGGACTCATACAACATGTAGCTTTTTCAGACTGGCTTCTTTTACTTAGAAATATGCATTTAAGTTTCCTCCAAGTCTTCTCATGACTTGTTAGCTGTTTTCTTTTTATCACCGAATAACACACCGTTTTATGGGATGTACCACAGTTTATCGACTCATCTGCTGAAGGACATCTGGGTTGCTTCCAGTTTGGGGCAATTATGAATAAAGCAGATTTTAGTGCAGATGTAAGTTTTTAACTCATTTGGGTTGAAACCTAGCAGCATAATTCTGAATTGTATGGTAAGATTATATTTACCTTTGTGAGAAACTACCAGACTATCTTACAAAGTGGCTGTACAATTTTACATTCCCACCGAAATGAGTGAGAGTTCCTGTTGCTCCACCTTCTGGCCAATGTTGGGTACTGTCGGTTTTGGGTTTTAGCTATTCTAATCGATGTGCAATGCTATCTCATTGCTATTTTAATTTGCTATTCCTCAATGATATATGATGTTGAGCATATTTTCATATGCTTATTTACCATGTGTATATCTTCCTTTGATGAGGTGTCTGTTTAGATATTTTTGCCACTTTATAATGGATGTTTTGTTTTCTCATTGTTGAGTTTTAAGTGTTCTTTGTATATTTTGGATAAAAGTCGTTTATCAGACATGTGTTTTGCAAATATTCCCTCTCAGTCTGTGGTTTGTCTTTTCATTCTCTTCATAGTTCATTTCTTTTCATTACTAATTACATTGTACCAAGTTTCTTTATCCAGTCACCAATTAAGGACATTTGGATTGTTTCCAGATTGTGACAATTATGACTAGAGCTGCGATAAAGATTCACATACAGGTTTTATGTGAATATGTTTTTACTTTATTTGGGTAAATATCTAGGATAGAATTGATAAATCATATGGTAAGTGCATATTTCACTTGAGAATAAATGGCCAAGATGTTTTCCAAAGCGGCTTTGCCATTTTGCATTCCCACCAGCAAAATATGGGAGTTCTAGTTGCTTCACATCCTTGTTAGCACTTGATATTGCCAGTTTATTTATTTTGTCTGTTTGCTTTGTTTTCATTATAACAGGCGTGTAGGGGTATCTCAAAGAGCCCTGGTGGCGCAGTGCTTAAGCATTCGGCTGCTAACTGAAAGGTCGGCAGTTAGAATCCACCAGCAGCTCCTTGGGAGAAAGATGTGGCAGTCTGCTTCCGATAAGTTGGAATCGACTCTACGGCAATATGTTTGGTTTTTCGTTCGTTCATTTGTTCGTTTTTAGTGGTATCTCATTCTGGTTTTAATTTGCATTTCCTTTATGACTAATGAGATTGAATATCTTTTCATGTGCTTATTTCACATCCCTGTATCTTCTTTGGCAAATTGGCTGTCAAATATTTTGCCCCTTTGTAAACTGGGTTGTTTTAATATTGAGTTTTGAGCTTTTTAAAAAAAATATATTCTATATACAATTCTTTTCTTGAATATATGTTTTACAAAGATTTTCTCCAAGTTTGTGGCTTATCTTTTTATTTCCTTAACAGTATCCTTGAAGAGCAGATTTTTCCTATTATGAATCTTGCTTTTGGCATCATATCTAAGAAATTTTGCCTAACCAAAAGTCACCAAGATTTTCTCCTTTATTCTCTTCTAGAAGTTTCATAGTTTTACATTTTCCTTTCATTTGTATGATATGTTTTGTGTTAATTTTTATATTTGGTACTACGTCTGAGTCGAGGTTCATTTTATTTCATATGGATATCCAGTTGCTCCAGTACCATTCACTGAAAAGACTTTCCTTCCTTCATTTTATTTCCTTGTCACCTTTATCAAAAAATCAATTGACTATATTTGTATATATTTCTGGGCTCTCTATTCTGTTCCATTGATCTATATGTCAATCTTTTTACCAAAACCACGCTGTATTGATTACTGTAAGCTGTGAAATCAGTTAGTGTAAGTCTTCCAATGTTGTTCTCCTTTTTCTAACTGGTTTTGACTATTCCAGTTCCTTTTTCTTCTAAATTTTAGAATTAGCTTATCCATGATGTATTATCATTTTTTATATATTAATGGCTTGGATTTGCTAGTGTTTTGTTGAGAACTTTTGCATTTGCGTTCTTGTGGGATATTGGTCTATAGTTTTCTTTTCTTGTAATGTTTTTGTCTGCTTGTGGCACCAGAGTAATGCTGGCTTCATAAAATCAGTATTTCCTCCTATTTTGGGAAGAGCTTATATAGAATTGGTATTTTTTCTTTCTTAAATGGCTGGTAGAATTTGTCAGTAAAGCCATCTAGGTATGAGGTTTTCTATATGGGTGATTTTTAACTACAAACTCAATTTTTATATAGATACAGAACTATTTAGGCCATTTCTTCTTTAGTGAACCTTGACAAATTAGGTCTTTCAAGGAATTTTTCCATTTCCTAAAATTTGTCAGATTATAGGCATGGAGTTGTTTGTAGTATTCTCTTATTAACCTTTTAATGTCTTTGTTGTTGTTGTGTGCTGTCGGGTCAATTCTGACTCATAGCGACCCTATAGGACAGAGTAGAACTGCCCCATAGGTTTCCAAGGAGTGGCTGGTGGATTCAAACTGCCGACCTTTTGGTTAGCAGCCTGAGCTCTTAACTGCTGTGCCACCAGGGCTTCTTTTAATGTCTTTAGATTTCCCCAATTTTTATTAATCAGAAACCGTATCAGACTGGCAGTCAGAGAGTCAGATTTGCATAGAGGTACGAGGATTGTCTTACTAAATTGGTATGATTCCTGCCAAAGTAAAAATTTGATGTTTGAGTTAGTCAGGTCGGTCCTATTTTGTAAGAACAACTGATTTCTTTTAGTTGTTTTTAAACATTATTCTTTCAAAGTCCTCACTGGCATGTTTGCAACCCAGTGATATAATTAGTTACAGTAACTTTTTTTTTTTTTTTAATAAATACAAATCCTTTGGGATTTACTAGCTAGACAGTCATGTCATCTGTGAATACCATATTTATAATAGAGAAAACTGAGGCCAGAAATGTCAAGTAGTTTTCCAGGAACATTTTGGATGAAGGCTGAGAATGAAGAACTCAGCTAAATCCAAAAAAAAAAAAAAAAAAAAAAGGTAGCCTGTGAGAACTGTAAAAGAATTGGTTTAACAAAGATTAGACAGCCCCATAAAACAAAACGAAAGAATTGGTTTAACAAAGATTAGACAGCCCCATAAAACAAAACGAGGCTAATGGGGCACAACATCCCAGGGCAAGGACTAGAAGGTAGCAGGGAACAGGAAAGCTGGTAACAGAGAACGCAAGATCGAGAAGGGAGAGTGTTGACATGTTCATGGGGTTGTTAACCAATGTGATAAAACAATATGTGTACTAACTGTTTAATGAGAAACTATTTGTTCTGTAAACCTTCATCTCAAGTACAATTTTTAAAAAAAGAATTGGCTTAAGTAATCAAGGGCACAGCTAAATTACTTGCATCAATAATTTATTGCTTGATTTCAGACAAATGACTTCACTAAACTTCCATTTCTTTATCTCAAAAAGTATTTAGAAGCAGGCAGTATGGTGCTATAGTCAGAAGCACCACGCCGTCCCTACGCAGCAAATATCAGAAAAACTAAGTCAAACAGAGTCACACATCAATCCTGAAACCCTAAGCATCAAATGAAGCGATAAAGATCTCAGCCAAGCACTGAATGGAATAAGAAACCAACCAACCGAGAACAGAGAGCGAGGAGAGATACATGCAGGGCCCCTATCAGCTACCGCAGCACAGATCCACCATCTTGGACTCCTATCGGAGATCAGCGAACTGGGGGTATGAGAAAACAGCTTCACGGAGCTTCCAGCAGGAGTTAGAACAACTGGTAACCAGCGATATAGGCTTTCCCACCTCCAACCCTTCTTCGCCCCCACTTTTCCTCCTCTGCTTCCTGCAGCCACAGTCTCTTGGCTGGGAATCACCAGCTTCACCCCGGTTTCACTTGGATTCCACCTGCTGGCACTGGCCGGCTCCCTGAGTGCCTTTTGTTGACTGCTGGTGTTGCTTTTTTCTGCTTCTTTAGATTTCTTCCTTACCTCTCACCACCTCCACCTCCTTTCTCTCAAATACCTGGCTCCATGTGCCATGTTTACTCCTTCCTGAAAGGCTGTGAAACACTGCTTAGCAGTGAAACTGCCTCCAGGCCCGTGCCGCCACACTGGTGGGACCCCCTGGGACTTTTTGTTTGTTTGTTTGCTCTGATTTGTTCTGCTTTGATTTCTTTGTTTGTTTTCTTTTTATTTTCTCTGCTTGGGAGTCCCTTCTAGCCGGGCAGTACCACACGGCTTGGAAGCTACTCCGTTACTTGGCACAGACACACAGGGACATCCCTGGGGGTATTTCTTTTTTCTTGTTTTTTTTTTTTTGTTTCTTTGTTTTGTTTTCTGCTTTTTCTTATTCCCTTTTTGTCTTTCTTCATTTCCAGTTTCTCAATTTATTCATTTTTTTCTTTTACTCTTTTTCTTTTTCCCCATTTCTCAGTCTCTCTTCTCTCCACTTCAATAGCAAGCTCCCTTAGCACTCTTTTTTGTTTGTATGTATGTTTTTGGCTCCTGTTCCTCTCTCCTCTCTCTCATTTTTCGCATATCCATTTTAGCTCCACACATCACACTGTACCCCCTTCTTCCTGCCTACCTGCACCGTGCACTGAACATCACACTCCCAAGCAGCACAGGCTCGGCCTACTGGAACCTGCCCTGCACTGATTCCCGGTCTGCACTGTCAGCCCTGGTATGAGCCACAAACAACCCATCCCAGCAACTCCCCTTCAGCTGGACCTGCCCTGCTGTACCATACCTGAGTGACTAACCCTGACCATTGGGGAAGGAGGTGAAAAGTGTCACGCCCCTAGATGAGCAAACAACAAAGAACGCACAGCCCACTGCTCAGACATAACCAAATAAAACAAAAAAGCAGGACAAAACAAACAAATCTACAATCAGTAAATGAGGAAAATAACCACTGAATGCCCAGAAGACAGCAGACAATATCAAAACATTTACAAAAACAGGACAGGATGGTTCCAGTAGGTATCCAAAATAAAACACCAGATGACCTTCCAGTAGAAGAAAAGGCACTAGACCTAACTAATAGGGAATTCAAATCTCTAATATTCTGAATTATCCAAGAGTCGAAGCAAAAAGCAGACAAAAATGAGGAAAAAATAGACAAATTCATGGAAAATGCAGGCAAAAAATGGAAGAATTCAAGAAAATAATACAGGAACAAAATGCTAAAATAAATTCACCACTAGAAATCATACAAAAACAACAATTAGAAATCCAAAAGATAAACAACAAGATTTCAGAAATGGACAGTGTCATAGAAGGGCTGAGGAGCAGGT
>NW_004444001.1:12837321-12840996 GCF_000243295.1 Trichechus manatus latirostris | reverse complement strand
ATCTCATAACATGGATGAAACTGGAGGACATTATGCTGAGTGAAATAAGTCAATCACAAAAGGACAAATATTGTATGAGACCTCTACTGTAAAAGATCATGTAAAAGTTTACACATAAAAAGAAACAATCTTTGTTGGTTACGAGGGATGGGAGGGGTGGGGGAGGAACTAAATAGACAATAGATAAGTGGTAATTTGGTGAAGGGTAAGACAGTACACAATACTGGGGAAGACAGCACAACTTGTACAAGGAAAGGTCTTAGAAGCTCCATAGGCATACCCAAACTCCCCGAGGGTCTGAAATGCTAGGTAGAGGGCTGTGGGGACCACGGTCTCAGGGAATATCTAGCTCAATTGGCATAACACAGTTTATAAAGACAATGTTCTACATTCTACCTTCGTGAGTCACATCTGGGGTCTTAAAAGCCTGCGAGCAGCCATCTAAGATACTCCACTGGTCTCACCCCTTCTGGAGCAAGGGAGAATGAAGAGAACAAGATACAAGGAAAAGATTATTCCAAAGGACTAATGGACCACAGCTATCAAGGCCTCCACCAGACTGAGTCCAGTACAGCTAGATGGTGCCTGGCTACCACCGCTGACTGCTCTGACCGGGATCACAATACAGGGTCCTGGACTGAGCCTCATAAAATAAAACGGGACTAATGAGGCACAGCAGTCCAGGGACAAGGACTAGAAGGCGGGGGGGGGGGGACAGGAAAGCTGGTGATAGGGAACCCAAGGTTGAGAAGGGACAGTGTTGAAGTGTTGACATGTTTTGGGGTTGTTAACCATCGTCAAAGGTAGTAACTGTTCAATGAGAAACTATTTGTTCTGCAATCCTTCATCTAAGGTACAAAAAAAAAAAAAAAAGAATTATCTATGTGAGATCAAATTGACAACAGCAACTCAAAAGGTTTGATGAGAAGCCTAGAGGGCAGTGAGTTGAAGATAATGATAATGGAATAATTTGGAAAAGGATAGTGAGAATAGCAGCACAACTGGAAGAATGTGATCGATGTCAATGAATTGTACATGTAGAAACTTTTGAAATGGTGTAACTTTGGCTACGTATATTTTCACCAAAAAAAAGGTCCTTGTCATGGATTGAATTGTGTCCCCCAAAAAAGTGTGTAGCAACTTGGCTAGGTCATTATTCCCACTATTGTATGATTGTATAATCTGATGTGATTTCCTTATGTGTTGTAAACTCCATCACTATGATGAGATTATATGTGATCTCCTTGTGTGTTGTAAATTGTATCACTGTGATGAGGTTTAAAAGATTAGATAGTGTCTTAACCCAATCTCTTTCGAGATATAACAGAGAGAAGCCAGCAGAGACACATGGGAACCTCATACCACCAAGAAAGCAGTGCCAGGAGCAGAATGCGTCCTTCGGACCTGAGGTTTTTGCACAGAGAAACTCCCAGACCAAAGGAAGATTGATGACACGGACCTTCCTCCAGAGCCGACCGAGAAAGCGTTCCCCTGGAGCTGACGTTCTGAATTTGGACTTGTCACCTACTGGACTGTGAGAGAATAAACTTCTCTTTGCTAAATCCATCCACCTGTGGTATTTCTGTTACAGCAGCGCTAGATGACTAAGACCATCCTCCAAGGTCGAGAATGGAGAGCATTGACATGTCATGGAGTTGTTAACTAATGTCGTAAAACAATATGTGTACTGACTGTTTAATGAGAGACTATTCTGTAAACTTTCATCTAAAGTACAATAAAAAAAATTTTAATAAAGAAAAGTAACTTACAGGATTAGTACGATGGTTTGAAGAGATTGATACAAAACACCTGGCACAGGGTCACTGCTGAGTAAACAGAAGCTTCTCTTGTTTGCCACTGCAATAAGCTCAGTAGCTAGAGTTCAAATTAAACCTCTGCCTGAAGATTAGGCTTGGAAGATAGAAAGGTTAAATTCTGCCAAGTTGCAGAGAAAGTCATCCTTAATTTTTCACATACTTTGGTTCATGTTCTTTGAGGTTATTTTCATAGTGTAGGGACAAAAATCTTCCCTCATTCTCATCAAGAAAATACTTGTTGTTGTGGTTGTCATTAGCGGCGTCAAGAAGACCCCAACTCATGGTGACCCCACGTACAACAGAACAGAATGCTGCCCAATTCTGTGCCGTCTCCACAATCAGTTTGTGAATTGAATTATTGTGATTCGTAGGGTTTTCATTGGCTTGTTTTCAGAAGTAAATTGTCAGGCTTTTCTTCCTGTCCAGCATCATAGCAATACGCAAGCCTCCACTGACAGACGGGTGGTGGCTACACCTTAAGTACATTGGCCCAGTTCTCCTGACGGAAGGTGAGAATTCTACTACCCAACTACCAATGTCCCCAGAGAAAATACTTAGTGACTTAGCGTAGTGCTAAGCTCTATGGTAAAACCAAAGAAGCATATGAAAAAGCTCCTGCTTTTTAGAGAGCTTAATGTAGAAGCAAGCTTGAAGTACAGGAAAAGTGATACTCAAGAAAAAAAATACGAAAAAGAGAAAATAATTATAATTTAATTAGAATTCAAAACTGGGCTAGATAGTATGGGCCTTGTATTCAGGGAAGGCTTCCTGGTGGAGGTGGACTCTGAAGGAGCAGGAGGTTTTTGGAGAGGCAGAAGGGAGGATGAAGGCTATCTAGCAGGGGCAACAGGAACCAGGACACAGTGCAGAGAGACTGGGTAGTATATTGTGTAAGAGCCCAGACTGTGAAGCTAGCTTGCTTAAATCCCAAAGTCTAGTCTGTCCTCTGCTACATGTGTGACCTGGGAAGATTATCTAATCTCTCATCAACCCCGATGTCCATATTCATAATAACATCTACCTGAAAGAATTATTAATGTGTCTAGAACAGTGCCTGGTACATAGTATAGATATTACTAGGCAGCAAGCAGCCCAACTTGCCAAGAACCAGAGGCTTACAAAAGGAAATATTAGGAAGTGACATTAGAATAAAGGCTTGGGATCATATAATAAAAATTCCATCATTATTCAAAATTTTGATTTCTGTATTAACTCTATTTTAAAAACCTCTCTTTCTCTAAAAATTTTAAATAGTATAAATAGGAAATAGTATTAGATGAGTAAACAGTATTGTGTAAATAATACTGCTACTGAGCAAAGTGTTTCCTTCCTGAGAGATTTTGTAATCCACATTTTAGTCACTTTACCTTCCAAATTTGCCATCTTGTCATTTAATTCACAAAACATATAGGAAAATGGTTAGGAGTCAACATATTACTGCCTTACAGGCCAATGTTATAATACTATAAGATGAACTGATTTATTTTAACTATTACAGGATAATTCTGTGTGAGATGTAATCTGGATGATTCATTTTGTGTTAAATGATTGTATTTGACTTCACCCATTAAGTTTCTCTTCCCTGGGCTTTTAAGAGAACATTGCCTGCCAAGAGAGCATGCAGGACCAAAACAGAAAACAAAATGTTGGCCTTAATTCATAAGGTCAAAGATGAATGTCAGAAAACTGGTAAGAAAAATTTTATAACAATTTTTTTACATTTTTTAATTGTACTTTAGGTGAAGGTTTACATAACAAATCGTTTCTCATTAAACAGTCAGTACACATATTGTTTTATGACATTGGTTAACAACCCCACGACATGTCAACCTTCTCCCTTCTCGACCTATTTTTTTTT
>NW_004444001.1:12820352-12836709 GCF_000243295.1 Trichechus manatus latirostris | reverse complement strand
ATCCTGTTCTCTTCATTCTCCCTTGCTCCCGAAGGGGTGAGACCAGTGGAGTATCTTAGATGGCTGCTCACAGGCTTTTAAGACCCCAGATGCTACTCATCAAGATAGAATGTAGAACATTGTCTTTATAAACTATGTTATGCCAGTTGAGCTAGATGTTCCCTGAGACCGTGGTCCCCACAGCCCTCTGCCCAACAATTCAGTTCCTCAGGGAGTTTGGATGTGTCTATGGAGCTTCCATGACCTTTTATAACAATGTTTTTTACTGAGACCAGGCTATTTGGGACTCTCTCTCAAGCAATGCCAAAGAATTGATGCTGTTAAAAAGTGTAATAATAAATTCTACCAATCTCTCTGATATCACAAATACTAAACAATAAAATTGTTGACTGCCTTTTTCACTTTTCTAACTGCTTTTATACCATGGAGACACACCCTGAATGTTCTGTTCCATGGTACAATTCTTAGAATCTGTTCAGTAAATATCCATATTTAAAAATAGGTATAAAAAGTCTTCCATGGCCAAGAGAAGATGTCTATGTAATTCAAACAGTTATTGACCAAAATAAAAACCTAACTGCTCTGCTGAGGGCATTGAAAATACACAATGTTATTTATTTTTTTGGTGTATTGGAAGTTTCTCTAGACTAAGAGTCAAAAGCTTTGGGTTCTAACTTGGTTTGGCCCTTGAGAATTCATGATATTCAGTAGTGCTATTCAAGAAACATTTATTAAGCTCCTTTGATACGGTAGGTAATTTGTTAGAAATATAACAATGAGTAACTAGAGAATTCCTTCATTATATGATCAATACTGGAGCCCTGCTGGTGTAGTGGTTAAGAGCTCGGCTGCTAATAAAAAGGTCAGCTGTTCGAATCCACCAGCCACTCATTGGAAGTCTAAGGAGCAGTTCTACTCTGTTCTGTAGGGCTGCTGTGAGTCGGAATCCAATCAATGGCAATGGGTTCGTTTTTGTTTGGTTGTTTGTTTTATGATCAATACTGTTACTGCAAAGACTTCCATTTCTGATCTATAAAGCCAAGATTTATGGGAGAAATGCATCTTCAAATATTTTGATTGTAACTTTCTTCGTTTTCTTTCAACAAACACTGAAGATTATTTAGAACTTCTAGGCAATAGGTATCCAAAGACGAATAGATTGCTCTCAGGAGCACAAGCCTATTCAGGCCTTATTCATCTTTTGATTCTCAAAGCTGAGCATAGTGTTGGACACAAAGAGTTGGTTCTACAAATATTTGATGAATGGCAAAGAGAAAGGAAAGAGGAAAAGAAGGAAGGGAGAAGGGAAGGAAGGAAAGAAGGGAAAAAGGGAGAAGGGAATGAAGGAAAGGAAACAATTCTGCTTGCTTAAGATCTTCCCTAGGGACAGAAATGTCATTGCTTGTCATTTCCTTAATGAGTTCAAGGCTATGCATGGGTCCAAAATTCATGATCCTAGCAAGTGTGGACATCTTAATTCAAATATCTAGATGGATGCCTGTTATAAATTCACCAGGGACAGCATCTTGCTTTATTTTGGTTTCTTAGACAGTGTTGGTCTAAGGGTCCCAGGTTTATATACAATATCAGAATTGGATGAGATCTTGGGGATCCAGTTCCACCTCTTGTTTTGCAGGTGAGGGATCCCATCCCAGAATCACTGCCGACAGTCACATAGCCAGTTTCCTGCTAAGGTAAATCCAGAATGGCCTCTCTCCTCTTTTGCTGCCCTTTCTTTAACAATGTAAAATCTATACAACAGTGTAAACAGCTAATTCTTACCCACCTATGAGGGTAGGAGAGAGCAAACAAGTACCCCAAATGCCAAACCCCCCAACTGCTGCAAATACTCAAGTAAGCCTCATTGAAATGGGCTGCGTATCACGGCAGAGAGAGGGTGGGATGTGTGAAGTCCACCTGCTACCTGTGCACCTTGCGAGGGATGAGCCCCCAGTCACTGTGATCTCAGCCATGAGGCTACTTGGTTGAGAGCTCAACCTCAGGGTAGGAAAATAGGTGAGCACCTCCATTCAGGGCTTTGATGGGATTTGGGGAGAACTCTGTTCCCCACATCTTCTCTCTGCACTGATGTTAATACTTGATAGCAAGCCATACTTCTTTTGTTATTTATCTGGGACGCCGAAGACTATGAAGATAATAGTAACAACAACAACTGACATTTAATGACCCCTGGCCGTGTGGTCACGATGAGTCAATTGACTCGTAGGCAACAGTTTTTTTTGGTTTGGGCCATGTAGAGAGCATTGTACAAAGTGCTTAACATGTATTCTCTTATTTAATCCTCACCACATCCTATAGAAGGAGCCCTGGTGGAGCAAAGGTTAAGCACTGGGCTATTAACAGAAAGGTCAGTGGTTCAAACCCATCCAGCAGCTCAGGGGAAGAAAAGACCTGGCAATCTGCTCCCACAAAGATTACAGCCTGGAAACCCTATGGGGCAGTTCTACTCTGTCATATAGGGTCATTATGAGTCAGAATCCACTCGACAGTACACAACAATACCCCGTGCAATACACACTGTTATTATCCCCAATTTGCATATGGGGAAACTAGAGGTTAAGTAATCTGCCCAAGGTCGCACAGCCTGAAGGGGCAGAGTTCCATCCAAATCCAGGCAGGCTTTAAAGTTTGACACCTGTGCTGAAACAGCAGTCAGGTGACTTACGGCAAGTCACTTAACCTCTCAGAACCTCAGTTTGTTATTTACTAGGGGTAATGATACCTGCTTGTGGGTGTGTCATGCAGATTAGATATAATACGTGTAAAGTGCTTGGTACAGAGTCTCAAACCCAAACCCACTGCCATCAAGTCAATTCAGACTCACAGTGACCCTATAGGACAGAGTAGAACTGCCCCACAGTGTTTCCAAGGCTGTAAATCTTCATGGAAGCAGACTGCCACAGCTTTCTCCCGTGGAGCTGATAGTGGGTTCGAACTGCCTACCTTTTGGTTAGCAGCCAAGCGCTTTAACCACTGCACCACAGGGCTCCTTATGCAGAGTCTAGCAAGCAGAAAAGTCTTCATACAGGGAAACTATTCGAGTGTCCTCTTCCTGTTGTTCTCATTTACTTTACCAAAACTCACGGGAGAAGAAATATATTTTGTCTCCTACTGCCCCGATGAGAATAAGTATGAAAAGAGGGCACACTGAGGACACTAGAAGGCCATGGGATAGAGTAAGGGATCCTAAAGACTTTTAACTTATCACAATTTGGTCCACATCTGTCTGACAACGGGAAACAGGCTATTATCCATGCCATAGAACGAGACAGTGGATATTTATGTCCTGAACAACGGAGAGCCTACCAGACCCTTAAAGGACATTATTCCTGGACCCCTCTGGGACTCCAGGGGAAAACTGAGCTTACTTCTAGAGTAATACAATAGCCATTCCATAGACCAGTTGCAGAGGGCGTTTGCAGGTGTCTCATCTCATCCTCATAGCAACCCTGTGAAGTAAGGATTATTTTGCCTGTTTCATAGAGGAGGATACAAACCTAAATCAGCGTGACTCAGAAGTCCATGATCTTAAAATACCCTGCTTATTAGGAATTATTGGTTGCAAGAAAGAGAAATCAATTCAATATACTGTAAACAAAAGGAAAAAAAATATTATGAAAGGAGTATTTCACCAGGTGAAGATTACTCAACAAGCAAGGTAAGATGTGGTGAAAAAAATGTGGTGAAACTGTTCACACAGATTAGTAAGTAAGCACAAGTAAGACTTACCTTGCTTATAAGGTAATTCACCCCTATATTTCACAGATCCCTAATGAGCCAGAGTTCAGAAGAGAAAGCAGTCAGCTCTCTCTCTCTTTCTCCCTCATATTTTCACCAAAGTCTTCCCTTTCTCTTTGTATAACACCTCTCTACACTTCTTAAGCCCCGTTGTATAATAAGTCACTCCAAACTTCTGAAGTTACAGGCTACTGGCCCAATGTGTCATGAAGGCTTCTCTTCTTTTCTCCCAGGAGAAAAATCTTATTGGTCCAGTTTAAGTCAGGTGTTTTCCCCTGATCCAGTCACTGAGGACCAGAGCAAGTGTGGCAACCAGGAACCAGCCCTGTGAATTGCAGAGCATAGAGGAAGGGATTGATGCTCAGGGGGTGGATAAGCACTAGAAAAGCTATTCCCTATAGCTAGACTACTTTCCTCTAAGGTGTTCAAGCATGTTTATCATTTTAGAAAATTCAGTAACCTGAATTATCTACACAAGCTTTAATTGAGGAATGTGTAACAAATATGTTAGGTGGCTGGAGACCTAGACTTAGGGAGAGCAATTCTTAAACTAGAATGTAGAGTATCCAATTAAAGTAAAATGCAGCATACCAACCTCGGGCAGAAGGCTTTAAATGTTGTCTGGGTTCTATAACAATGCTGTCCATAGAATTAAAATACAAGCCAAGAGATGTATGAAATTTTAAACTTTTTAGTGGTCACATTTTTTAAGAAGTGAAAAAGAGGTAAAATTCACTTTATTAATATACTTTATTTAACTCAATATCCAAAATAGTATCACTTCAATGTGTTATTTATATGAAATATTATTAATGATGTTTTACATGATTTTTTGTACCAAATCTTCAAAATCTGATGTGTATTTTATATTTACTGCACATCTCCATTTGGATGCTGTATTTTCATTGGAAATACCTGATCTATATTTAGATTTCATAAAAGTACAATTTAAAACATAGACCTGCAATCACAGTTTTCATTACTTTATGCTTTCCTTAATTAGTTATGTGAGATGAAATTAATTCATCCCAAGGTTTTTTTTCCTGAGCTGATCTGATGCCCTGACTATTCATCCTATGCAGAAGTGATCATGGGGAAAATGCCCACAAAATAGCTGGAAAGTAGGAAATACATTTTGTTCACTTCTTCACATGGTCTATATAATAGTAAATATTTCTTTTTTTTATAGATTGACTAAACTGAGTTTTTTTTAATATATATATTGACTAAAATGTGTATATTGGGAATTTTGGGGATTTCTTGTTACTTTTTTTTGCATTGCATATTGGGGAAGTGTCAGAAGATACTGACAGTGCAAATCTGATGACAATATGCAAGTAGCTGACATTTGTTCCCTCCTGATAATTCTTGTAGGTCCCTGAGTGGCATAAGCAGTTTGCACTGGACTACTAAACTAAAGGTTGGCAGCTTGAACCCACCCAGCTGCACCACAGAAGACAGGCCTGGCAGTCTGCTTCCGAAAGGTCACAGCCTTGAAAAACTCCATGGAGCACAGTTCTACTCTGTAACACATGGGATAGTCATGAGTCAGAATTGACTGGATGGCAGTGGGTTTGGTTTTGGTAATTCTAGTGGACAGCAGGTATTAGCACGGAGGCAACAGCCATAGGAGAGCACCCAGGCCACTTCCAGGAGCTACTGGAAGAAGCAGCTGGGTAATAGTCTGTGAGTAAAATCATATAAAGGCAACACACTCCTAACAACCTCTAGTGTGGTTCCAGGGAAAGTCTTTTGCCAAAAAAATAGGCTCAAGTCCCTTGAACTGCTTCAAAGATGTTCCAGCTGCTCATAATCTCCTCCCTTTGTGATTACTGAGCCTGGAAGAGCCTCGACTTTTCTTATTCTTTGTTTTATTAGTGCTTTGACTTGAGGAAGGAAGAGACTGCTCCAGTTCTCTTTTCTTGGCATCCCAGTCTTCATCCCACTGATCTAACGGCAGCCCGTTCTGCTGGGCGATGCGGCGGTGGTCCCTGCACTCAACCTCCGCCCTAGAAAAGGGAGAAGAGAGAGGTTTCTTAACACGTGGAGCAAGAGAGCCTCTCCTTGGCTTTGGAATCTGCCTCTCTCCCCACCTTCTGAACACCAAATGGATAATTCAGCAGCCCATAGGGAAGGAAGAAGACCAAGTTTGAGCATTGCAAAGTGCACACTCAGGGAGGTCTCAGGCACTAAAGAAACTACAATGAAGTAGAGAAAAAACTGGTGTGATGTGACCCTAGTGAGATGTTAATAGAATCAAAGACAGGTGCTTAGCTGAAGAAGGACTGCTAATTCTTAAAGTACTCACATCTGTACAGCAACCAGTATATTATTGGGATGGCTATTTCCTTCATTTATTTTTTAATTATATTTTTTCCTAATTATAAAAGTTACTTGGTTATCTTGGAAAATATTGAGGAAAAGAAAAATAAAAAAGCAAAAGATGATTAATTATAAAAGTTACATATGTTCATTATATAAAATTTAGAAGTACACAAATGTAAGAAAATAAAAATCACTCATCATCACATATATATGTTTTGATGGATTATATAAAGAATAGATATTTATAGATGAATTATTGTTATTGCTGTGTACCAGTTGAGTCGGACCCTATATGACAGAGTAGAATTGCCCCATGGGTTTGTAGGCTGTAATCTTTACGGGACCAAATTACCAGGTCTTTTCTCCTGCTGAGTGGCTGGTGGGTTCAAACTATCAACATTTTCGTTAGCAGCTAAGTGGTTAACCATTGAGCTACCAAGGCTCCTTATAGACAGATAGATGGATGAATGGATGGATTAGACTGACCCACAGGTGGACGGACAGATCAATCGATCATCATACATATGTGGACAATGGGAAGCACACATACATACAGTTTTGTATATGAGGCCAAAGGTGAGTGAGGGACTTGCCTAGAGACATTGCTGAAAGCCACTCCATAGAGATACAATTTGGATCAATATGAGGGCAAATGGAATTTGAGAGTTAGAGAATAGAACAGGCAAACCAAACACCAAACCTGCTCCCGTCAAGTTAATTCCAACTCATGGTGACCCCATGTGTTACAGAGTAGAATTGCTCCATAGGGTTTTCTTCATTGTGATCTTTATGGAAGCAGTTCGCCAGGACTTTCTTCTTCGGCAGAACAGCTGGGTGGGTTTGAACTTCCAAACTTTAGGTTTGCAGCCTATCACAAACTACTTGTGCCACACAGGCTCTTCAGGACAGCTAAAGCAAACGGTATTTTAAGCACAAAGTATCACAAAAAACACAGTTCATTCAGAGGACAGGAAATCTGCCTATCACTCACCTATTACCACTCCCCACCTCCAACAAACTGGAAATAATCTTTCAGTCTTCAGGCTGCACAGCATTCTTTATCTGCCCTGGTCTTTTGACCCTTGTCACTTTCCTTTTTGTATTAGGGTCATTTACAAGTTATCCCTTGTCCCAGACAGGGAACATCTTTTTATTTTTTGCTTTTTTTAGTGAAAATATACACTGCAAAACATACACCAATTCAACAATTTCTACATGTACAACTCAGTTACATTGATTACATTCTTCAAGTTGTGCAACCTTTCACGATATCCTTTTCTAAATTATTTCACCACCATTACGATAAACTTACTGCTCCCTAAGCTTCTCAACTAACCTTTCTAATTGCTGTTGTCAGTTTGATCCTGTATAGATAGTTCTTTAAAAGAGCACAATGATCAAGGCAGATTTTACTAATTAAGCTACACTATTTTTTGGTTTAAAGATGACTTCAGGGGATAGTTTCGGTGTAAGGTTTAGGAGATTATCTCAGCGCAATAGTTTGGGGGGTGGTGATTATGGAGCCTCATTGGCTCCAGAAAGTCTGGATTCCACGAGAATTTGAAATTCTCTTCCACCTTTTTCCCTAGACAAGGAAGTTTTTCATGTCCAGCTCTGTACCTGGTTTATCTTTATATCTTTTCCAGTATCTAGCTCAATGCCATGTACACAGTAGGGCTCAAAAAATATTTGTTGAATGAGTAATTTACTACTTAGGAAGGTTGAATCAAAGTTGAATTGGCCCATAATGATCTCTAGGATCTTCAGCAAATTATCAAATATTGTATAATTAAAATTATTTTATATCCTTTCTTTTCTACCACTGTCTTCATCATCCTAGCCTAGGAGCTCACCTACTCACAACATGAATCATTAGGAAATTCCTTAAGTGATCTCCATGCCCGTAGTCTAAATGGCTCTAATTCTAGCACCACTGTTGCCACTGCCTCTAGCACATGAGTAACTTTGCTAAAGGATCTATTTCATCTTGTCAATTCACTGATGAGTTCATGCTCATCTGCTTGCCCATCTCACTATGCTCACCCATCCACTCACTATCTGCCACTTCTCCTCAGCATGAATGCTCCACTCAGCCAAACCATGCTCATCCCTCCACCAGCCCTCCTTCTCCACACACATACATACAACCTACGCACATTTCCAACTTGAGACTTTCACCCCAATTCCAACAATCTCCCTACTTCCTCCATTGGTCAGGTCTTAGCTATCTTTCAGGAGTCCTTGGGTGGCACTAGTGGTTAAGCACTCAATGACTAACAGCAAAGGCTAGTGGTTTGAACCCACCCAAAGGCTCCTTGGAAGAAACCGAGAGCAGCCTTGGAAGAAATGCCTAGCAATATGCTTTTGAAAAGTCACAGCTTTGAAAACCCTATGAAGCAGTTCTACTCTGCAACACATGGGGTCGCCATGAGTTAAACTTGATGGAAACTGGTTTGGTTGTGTGTTTGTTTTTTTTGTCTTTTTTTAGCTCACTGTCAAGGTCCAGACTACTTTCCCCTTAATTTAGGATTCCATCTCTAAACTTTCTGTCAGAAGGGAAGTTCCAACTAGATAGTAGATAAGAATCATCTTAGGTGAAGGGAAGGACAACACATAATACAGGGGAAGTCAGCACAACTGGACTAAACCAAAAGATAAGAAGTTTCATGAACACAACCAAATACTTAGAGGGACAGAGTAGCTGAGGCTATGGTCTGGGGACCATGGTTTCGGGGGACATCTAGGTCAATTGGCATAAGAAAGTTCATTAAGAAAATGTTCTGCATCCCACTTTGGTGAGAGGCATCTGGGGTCTTAAAAGCTTGCAAGCAACCATCTGAGATGCATCAATTGGTCCCAAACCACTTGGAGCAAAGGAGAATGAAGAACATCAAAGATGCAAGGCAAATATTAGCTCAAGAGATATAAGGGCCACATAAACCAAAGACTCCATTAGCCTGAGACCAGAAGAACTAGATGGTGTCCGGTTACCATCAATGACCACCATGACAGGAAACACAGCAGAGAGTCCCTGATGGAGCAGAAGAAAAGTGTGGAGCGGAACTCAAATTCTAGTAAAAAGACCAGACTTAATGGTCTGACAGACTGGAGAAACACCAGAAGCCATGGCCCCCAGATGTTCTGTTACCCCAGAACTGAAGCCATTCCTGAAGCCAACTCTTCAGACAAAGATTAGACTGGACTGTAAAACATAAAATAATGCTTGTGAAGAGTGTGCTTCTTAGTTCAAACAGATACACAGGACCAAATGGGCAGCTCCTCTTAGGAGGCAGAATGAGAAGGCAGGAAGGGACAGGAGTTGGTTGGATGGACACAGGAAACCCAGCATGGAAAGAGAGAGTGTGTTGTCACATTGTAGGGGTTGCAAGTAGTGTCATATAACAATATGTGTATAAATTTTTGTATGAGAAATTAACTTAAGCTGTAAACTTTCACCTAAAGCACAATTAAAAAAAAAAAAGAAAGAAAAGAAGTTCCTGGTGGGAGACGCTGCTGAGTAGAAATGACTCACACATGACGTGCTTGACATTTGTGGTTGTTTTTGTCTGCTTGGCTCCACCTTCTCACTTTTCTTAGCAATAGCACTCCCTGCTCTTTGGGCAAACCGCTTCTCCACTCAGTTATGCTGGGTTGTATATCATAGTCATGCATCCACTGGTCATGAGGGTGAGGATGTGATTATGAAGAGGAAGTTACTAGAGGAGAGTCAAAGACAGAACCCAGAGGATTTTCATCATCTAAAAGGAATGCAAGAATAGGAGCTGAGAAAAAATGAAAAGCAATAGTCAGAGAGATGAAAGGAGAACTAGAAGAGAGGCACCAGAGAGAGCAAGGGAGAAGACTTTCAGGAATAGCAAATGCTGAATAAAGTGGGGTGAGATATGGAATGAGAAGAAGCCATTGATTTAGTAACCAGGAGCTCACTGGTAACTTTAGAGAGAGCTGATTCAGTACAGTGATGGGGGAAGAAGTTGAAGAGTGAGTGGGAGGTGAGGAAATAGAGACAATTATATAGCTTAACTCTCAAGTAGCTTAGATGTGTAGGGAAGAAGAAGCTAGAGAGACCTCAGGGTAGAGGAAGGACTTTTTTCACTGTTGTTTAATAAGAACTATTTGAACATGTTCATAAGTCGCCAAATAACAGAGGGAGGGAATAGAAACAAAATACAGGAGAAAACGTGAAAGGAAGATGGTGTTGAAGGAGGCATAAAGGATTGGATCCAGGGTCTATGTGTACGGATGATACTTTCCACAGAAGGAGGGACAGGAAGGCAAAAGGAGAAGAGATATAAATGCATATAAAGTCTGTTGGTGTAGGAGGTTGAAAATGTGTTGCCAGTGGCTTCAATTTTCTCTATTACGTAGAAGGTATCCCTCTGAGAGACAGGGCTGAGGTGTGATGGAGACTTGAAACTGTCAGTGAGGAAGTAGGAGAGGAAGCAATAGCCATGCTGTTCTGATGGCTCAGCTGAAGTTGGAAGTCTTAGAACTTCTGGTGGTACCCATCTACTTAGTTGTGGGATTTTCTCCAGCAGGGCAAGCTTAGGAGTGGAGAAGAGAGATTGACCCAAGGTTGGGAATTTTAAGGTATATGCTACAGAAGGACGAAAGGTTAGAAAGTTAAGAATAGTGTAAAGAAAGTGGAGGAAGCAGTGGATCATGGTGTCCAGGCAGCAGGCGGAAACCTTTAGGCAGGTGATAGATTGGGAAGAAAATGATAAATTGAAAGAAGAGTGTCTTGATGCATTCAGAGACTTTTGTGGTGATTCAGGAACTGACGAAGTAAAGAAAGAGCGTTATGGTCACATAATGGTATGTTAGAGTTTAAAATGTCAGAAAACAATGTCTGCTGGTGCTGAGATCCACAGTGGATGAAGGTCATTGAGTGTAGGAGCTGGGGTGCAGAGAGAATCTGCCAGTCAGGACTCAACGTTCTGCCTTTCTGTTCCCCAAGTCCCCTTGATTATGATTTCAGGTACTTCCAGTATGAGACATCATCTTTAAGAGAGGGTCTTTGGGTCACTTCTACAGACAACCAACGTATCATAGGCAAAGATTTTACTTTTAACTTCCTGAAAATAACCTTATTTTCAAGTTCTTAGGAGGACATTTCACCGTCACCTCCAATGTATTGCCCAATTATTTGCAATTTGTCTGTCTGTGTAACTTATTTCGATTTCCAAGCAATGCTGCCCTCACTCGGTTACTCTTTCTTACATGAATGGCCTATCCAGATTATAAACTCCTAGATTCTATTTCCATCCCTCCCAGAGCTGTAACTGTTCTGTGCATAATTGGTACTTAATTCTGTTTGAATGGCTGGCTGAGTGCATAAATGAACAAATGCTAGAACAGCTCTCATCTCAGGCGTGTGTGTGTATGTGTGCATGTGTGTGTGATTCATAGATGAATAGAAGTTTTAAAGGATAGAAGGGTCCTTATTGATGGTAGCTTAATTCACTCGCTCATTTTAAAGATGAAGAAACTGAGGGTCAGGAAGGAGACTTGCCCAAGGTCAAGCAGCTAGATTGAGCTTTTCAAGAATCTGAAAGAGGCCCATAAATCTTGGACTGTGTCCCATCTTCAAACTTGGTGTCCTACCTTCCTTATCTGAGGTAATTTTTGTATAATCTAAAACAGTGGATCAATATAGTTTCTCCCCAAACTAGTCATTTCAGTGAAAAATTAAAACAACTCAAAACAGCAATAACCCACCTGAATTTGCTCCAGGGGGTTGAACCAGTTCGTTCCAGTTAAAATCCCTGCTGAGAATCTGCATTTCCACCCCAGATATACTGAATCAGAATCTACAGTTTAATAAGATCCCCAGGTGATTCTTATGTATAATAAATTTCGAGAATCACTGCTCTACAAAGGTTCTCAGAATTGGTCCCTAACCAGCAGCATTAGCATCACCTGGGAACGTGTTAGAAATGAGCGAACCCATTCGAAGCCCTGATTTGCTCATTTCATTTTCACAGCTCTCAGCCTTGGTCATAGGCTACTGTTTCTCTGCCTTTTCTATATTGGAGAGAAATGAAACTTACTTCTCCAGGAATGCCACACACGTTTTCTGCCCATAGATCTGTGCAATTCTCTTGGGCGTGTCTCCAAAAAAGTCAGGGGCGTCGACGGCAGCGTGCAAGGCATGCAAAGTTTTCAGCACATTGAGGTGGCCGGACTCAGCTGCAAAATGAGCTGGAGTCCAGCCCACATCAGTCACCAGGCAGGGCCTGGCTCCATGTTCTATCAGCAGGTGCATCACCTCCTTTTGCCCTTAGATGTAACAAGAAGAAACAGGATGAGACTAAGAGAAAAAGTCTCTGCCAACCTGAGGCCAAGGCCAGCCTTGGTAATGCAGAAACAACAACAAAAAAAACAAACAAATGCAGTGCCAACCAGTCTATTCCAACTCATGGCGACCCCATGGGTTAGAGTGCAACTGCTCTCTAGGGTTTTCCCGGTATAATCTTAACGGGAACAGAATTATGAGATCTGATTGGACTCCATCCATCAACCGTTAGGTTAGTAGTCAAGCCCAAACTGTTTGCACCACCCAGGGGCCTAGATAACACAGAAGAAGGGGAGAATTTGCCTTTGAGGCCTCTCCAGTTTCCTATCATCCTCCCCTCCTCCCTTCACCCTCTCCTCCTTGCCAGACACACTCTCCTTTCTCCTCCAAGAAACTTGCCTCCACCTGGGGCCTGGGGCTCTACACGCTTTCCCTATACTCCTTCCTGGACACTCCCCTCACCTGTTCAGTCTCTTGGGCCCTCCTTAGGAATCCTGCTTTTCCTCTCAAGTCACACCATACTAAAAAACCAAAAAAAAAAAAAAAACCCCAAAAAACAAAAAACCAAGTCCGTTGCCATCAAGTCAACTCCAACTCATGGCAACCCTATAGAACAGAGTAGAACTGCCCCATAGGGTTTCTAAAGAGTAGCTGGTGGATTCAAACTGCCTACCTTTTGGTTAGCAGCCAAGCTCTTAACCACTGTGCCACCAGAGCTCCAACACACAGCAGAACAAACAGTAAACATGCTCGGCTACTAATTGAAAGGTTGGAGGATCAAGTCCAACAAGAGGCGCCTTGGAAGAAAGGCCTGCTGATCTACTTCCAAAAAAATTAGCTATTGAAAATCCTATGGAGCACAGTTCTACTCAGACACACATGAGGTCACCATAAGTTGTACTCAATGGCAACTAGTTTTTGGTTAAAGCTCACTCTGCTTTCAGCAGTCTCAGTGCCAATTTTAAAAACAAATATTTTTTTGTAATGTAAATCCCCCTTACATTATAGCACAGGTTAAAAGCATAGTCTTTCCAGTCAGGTAGCCATGGGTTCATATCCTGGCAATACCACTTAATAGTTGTGGCACCATAGATGAGAAATAGCTGCCAGAAGCTCCATGTCATAGATTGAATTATGTTCCCCCAAAAAATGTGTATATCAATTTGGCTAGACCATGATTCCCAGTATTGTGTGGTTCTCCTCCATTTTGTGATTGTAATTTTATGTTAAAGAGGATTAGGTGGGATTGTAACACCCTTACTAAGGTCACATCCCTGATCCAATATAAAGAGAGTTTCCACTGGGTGTGACCTGCACCACCTTTTATCTTACAAGAGATAAAAGGAAAGGGAAGCAGGTAGAGAGTTGAAGACCTCATACCACCAAGAAAGCAGTGCCAGGAGCAAAGCTCATCCTTTGGACCCAGGATCCCTGTGTGGAGAAGCTCCTAGTCTGAGGGAAGATTGATGAGAAGACCAACAGAGAGAAAAAGCCTTCCTCTGGAGCTGAAGCCCTGAATTTGGACTTTTAGCCTACCTTACTGTGAAGAAATAAATTTCTCTTTGTTAAAGCCATCCACTTGTATTTCTGTTATAGCAGCACTAGATGACTAAGACACTCCGTTTCCTCATTTGTAGATTAAGGGTATTATCACTTACCTCACTGAGTACTTGTGAAGTTCAAATGAAATCACAAACATAAATCACACAGCACAGTGGCCAGCACATAGCAAATGCTCACCAGAGGATGTTGTATAAGCCACCATCATTTTGTATTTAGATTTCTGCAAAAATGTCTCTACTGACTTCTCTGCAGCCAGTCTTGCTTCCTGCCAATTCATTCCCCACACAGGAGTCAAAACACATTTTTCAAAGGTAAGAAAGCAGCACTTTCTTACTTAACATTCTTCAGTGGTGTTCTGTTGCCAAAGCCCTTAACAAGCTCAGTGGCTGAGTTTTTCCATTATCCTCCTCTAATTCTACAATCAAGCTATATTAGGCATGGGGGATACAATGATGAGCAAGACAAAGTCCCTATCCTATAGGAAGCTCCATTCCTGTTAGTGGAGGAGAGGATAGAGGACTAACAGTCACTGAGAACAGACTACTGTAAGGGGAGGAACAGCCATTATCTTAAAGAATCCTCACCACAGGACTCCAAGGTAGCATTAAAAACCGAACCCACCACCATGGAGTTGATTCTGATTCATAGCAACCCTGTAGGACAGGATAGAACTCCCCCACAGGGTTTCCAAAGTTGGATATCTTTATGATAGCAGATTACCACATCTTTCTCCCACAGAGTGTCTGGTGGGTTCCAACTGCTGACTTTTGGGTAGCAGTCCAGTGCTTAATCACTGTGCCACCAGGGCCCCCATTTTATAGATGAGTAAACTAAGTCCCAGAGATGCTAAATAACTTGCTTAAGGTGCTAAAACTAGTAAGTAGTGGTGCCAGAATAGGAGCACAGGCCCATATGACTTCAAAGAAATGTTCTTTCTAGACTACCCCCATACAGTCTGATAACTACCCCCATACTGAATGATAACCTCATGAATGGTGGAAACAAAGAGATGGATTTTACCTAGGCATTGTCCACTCACCTTTGATTGCAGCCCAGTGAAGTGGAGTCCGGTCATTCCAGTCTACATCTTTGTAGTTTGGGTCACAGAGACCTTTCTTCAAAATCTTTTTCACTAAATTGTAGTCCCCTGCGGCCACAGCTTGGTGGATCTTTGTCTTCTCCGACATTTTAGTCAATTCCATGGCAAAAAACAACTGGGAGAGAGGCATGCCACTTAGGAAATTCTGTACAAACTTTTTTTCTTAGTGAGTGATTCCAGAGACTTCTTTCTGTATCAATGACTTTCTTTTCTGCCTCATGAATTTGCACCCAGGGTTGCCTCAGGTATGTGCTCTGCTAAGTATGTATTTAGATCTACATTACTGTGGTTAGTGCATACCAGTCTCCAACCCAGAAACTAACAATGGCTCCCCACTGCCTACAGAATTATGTCTAAGCCCTTGAGCTGGCATTTAAGACCCTTTGCTTTCTGGCCTCAAACCACCTTCCAGTGCTATCTCCTGCTTCTACTCCAAAGTGCTAGTAACATGACTTTGAATTAGTTACATAATTCTGTGCCTTAGCTTCCTCACTGTAGAATGATTATAATCTACCAGGGCTGTTTTGAAGACAAACTGGCAATCCATACGAAAAGTTTATATTGGATACAGAGCAGGTGCTCCATGGAAATTAAATATTATTGTTACACCAGTAGGGGAGATGGACAAGATGCAAACATACAAATAAAATAGCTAAAAATTTTTATCAATTTATGCCATAAACCAGCAGTTTTCAAACTATAGCCTATAGACCCCTGGAGATCCCTGAGGCCCTTTCAAGGAAGTCCATGAGGTCAAAACTACTTTGATTATAATATCAAGATGTTAGTGGTGACACTGCTAGTGACACAGTGTCAACTGTGTGAACAATTGCTCTGATGGTTTAAAAGCAATGATGGAGAAAACTGTTACTGCCTTAGTACGAATCAGGCAGCAACACCACACTGGACTTGTAGTCATGGTAGTCTTTACCACCACACACTCAGTAAGGATAAATCCAAAATGCAGTTTCAAAGGAACATCCTTAATGAAGCATTAAGAATTATTTTTTTATTAAATCTTGACCCTTGAGAAGAAGTCAAAGTATCTCTGTTTGCAGATGATATGATCTTATACACAGAAAACCCCAAAAAATCCACAAGAAAACTACTGGAACTAATAGAAGATTTCAGCAAAGTTTCAGGGTATAAGATAAACATAAAAAAATCAGTTGGATTCCTTTACACCAGCAAAGAGAACCTCGAAGAGGAAATCACCAAATCAATACCATTTACAATAGCCCCCAAGAAGATAAAATACTTAGGAATAAATCTAATCAGAGACATAAAAGATCTATACA
>NW_004444001.1:12797150-12818486 GCF_000243295.1 Trichechus manatus latirostris | reverse complement strand
AAAGTATTAGCCCAAGAGACAGAAAGGACCACATAAACCAGAGACTTCATCAGCCTGAGACCAGAAGAACTAAATGGTGCCCAGCTACCACCAATGACCACCCTGACAGGGAACACAACAGAGAGTCCCTGAAGGAGCAGAAGAAAGGTGGGGTGCAGAACTCAAATTCTAGTAAGAAGATCAGACTTAAAGGTCCAGAAAGCATGGCCCCTGGATTCTCTATCAGCCCAGAACTAAAATAATTTCCGAAGCCAACTCTTCAGACAGGGATCGGTCTGGACTGTGGGATGTAAAGTGATACTCTTGAGGAGTGTGCCTCTTAGCTCAAATAGATACAAGAGACTAAACGGGCAGCTTCTGTCTGGAGGTGAGATGGGAAGGCAGAGAGGGTTAGGAGCTGGTTAAATGGACATGGGGAATCAGGGGTGGAAAGGAGGAGTGTGCTGTCACAGTATGGGGAGAGCAATTAGAGTCACATAACAATGTATGTATAAGTTTTTGTATAGGAAAAAGTAAAAAAAAATCTTGACTCTTGATTATATGACTTAATAAATGTGATTTTTATATGTTATATAATGAAACATGTCGGCATTTGGAAAATCTGCAAAACTTGGTGAAATAATATTTTCCACATGCCAGGCATATGATGTCACAAAATCACACATGGTTAAAGAAATCCATTTAAGGTAGAACAATAGATTTTAACGGAACAGAGTACTAAAAGTGTATTGATGTTGTTTCACCTTCCACATTGCAACTAACCTTTAAGGAACTACCACTTGTCCAAATTTGGTGTAGTATTAAGGTCCCTGGGTGGTAAAAGTGGTTTGACTGGCTGCTGACTTAAAGGTTGGCAGTTCGAACCCACCCCAGCTACTCCACAGAAAAAAGGCCTGGTGAATTGCTTCCGTAAAGATTATAGCCAAGAAAACCCTATGGAGCAGATCTACTGTGTAACACATGGGGTCACCATGAGTCAGAATCAACTCACAGCAACAAGTTTTTTCGTTTGTTTGTTTTTATCAAAGAAGAATATCCACAATTATCTGAAAAGGCTTTTAAAATGCTCTTTCCTTTTCCAACTTTGCATATGGGTAAAACCGGGCTTTGTTTATATACTTCAACCAATTTAACAGACTGAATGCAGAATCAGATATGAGAATGAGCTGTCTTCTATTTAGCCAGATATTATAGAGACTTGGGGGGAAAAAAAAGTAAAATAATGCCACTCTTCTCCCATTTTTTGTTTTGAAAAATATTTTTATTTTTCATAAAAATATTATTTATGCTTGGTGCCCGGCTACCACTAATGACTGCCCTGACAGGGAACACAACAGAGTGCCCCTGACAGAGCAGGAAAAAAGTGGGATGCATAACTCAAATTCTAGTAAAAAGACCAGGCTTAATGGTCTGACTGGAACTGGAGGGACCCTGAAATACATGGCCCCTGGACTCTCTGTTGGCCCAGAGCTGAAACCGTTCCTGAGGCTAACTCTTCAAACAAAGACTAGACTGGACTATGGGACATAAAGTGATACTCATGAGGAGTGTGTTTCTTAGCTCAAAAAGATACATGAGACTAAATGCACAGCTCCTGTCCAGAGGCGAGATGAGACGGTAGAGAGGGTCAGGAGCTGGTTGAATGGACATGGGAAACCCGAGGTGGAAAGGAGGAGTGTGCTGTCACAGTATAGGGACTGCCACAGTATAGCAACTAAGGTCACAAAGCAATGTGTGTATAAATTTTTGTATGAGAAACTGACTTGAATTGCAAACTTTCACTTAATGCACAATAAAAAAAATGGGAAAAAATATATTTATGCTACTGGTAATGGGTTTATTGCTGTTATTTATAGATGAATTAATAACTATTTTCAAACTTTCTCAAATTTGATCTCTAATATAGAAAATATTGATAAATATAACCCACATAAATAAAAGCTCTCTGGGGTTCTCAATAATTTTTAAGAGTATAAGGGGTCTTGAGACCAAAAAGTTTAAAGACTACTGATATAAACAAATAAGTGACTGTCACGGATTGAGTTGTGTCCCCCTAAAATATGTGTCAACTTGGTTAGGCCTTGATTCCCAGTGTTGTGTGGTTGTCCTCCATTTTGTGATTATAATTTTCCTTTGTGTTGTAAATCCTAATCTCTGCCTGTGGTTAATGAGGCAAGATTAGATTATGTTAAAGCGGATTAGGGTGTGTGTAACACCCTTACTAAGGTCATATCCCTGATCCAATATAAAGGCGGTTTCCACTGGTTGTGACCTGCACCACCTTTTATCTTACAAGAGATAAAAGGAAAGGGAAGCGAGCAGAGAGTTCAGGACCTCATACCATCAAGAAAGCAGCATTGGGAGCAGAGTGCGTCCTTTGGACCCAGGGTCCCTGTACCTGAGAAACTCCTCGACCAGGGGAAGATTGAGGACAAAGACCTTTCCCCCAGAGCTGACAGAGAAAGCCCTCCCCTGGAGCTGATGTCCTGAATTCGAACTTCTAGCCTATTAGACTTTGAGAGAATAAACTTCTGTTTGTTAAAGCCATCTGCTTGTGGTATTTCTGTTATAGCAGCACTAGATAACTAACACAGTGACTGAGAAAAAAAAAGAGAGAACCACTTTAGGTAGGACTATTGGGAATGTCTCTCTGATCTCAACATTTAATTTGAGATCTCAAAAAGGAGCTGGAGTCAGCCAAACACATTGCGGCCCAACACAGCAGCATTGCCCAGGAACTTGGTAGAAAAGCAAATTCTTGGGCCCCACTCCAGACCTACTGTATCAGGAACTCTGGGGTGGGGCCCAGTAATCTGTGTTGTAGTAAACCCTCCAGATGGCTTGGCTGCTAACCGAAAGGTTGGCAATTCTAACCCACTCAGAGGCTCTGCAGGAGAAAGTCCTGGTGATCTGCTTCTATAAAGATTATTCCCAAGAAAACCCTATAGGGCAGTTCTACTCTTTCACACAGGGTCACTATGAGTCGGAATTGACTAATGGTACCCAACAACAACAACAGCCCTCAGTTGGAGACATTCTATGGGCAAAGAGCGACTAGCTGAGAAGGAGCAGCCTGGCCACTGACGGTCAGTGGCACTCTCTACCCCAATGACATCCAGAGTTCAGACTACTCTCTCCTCCTGGAGAGCACAGCCATCTCCAGTTGGCAGCTGTCTGGAGGAGAGGTGACTTGCTGGACTAAGATTTCACCACTCGGTGCCCGGCAGTTACCAATGGCAGAGTCCCCGATGTGTAGGTGGTGACCAGCAGGGCCCTGAGCAGCAGTGAGGGACAGGAAGGCAAATGCTGAGAGTGGAGGTGGGAGTAGGAGTAGAGAAAGTCACTTTGGTTTGGACTCCAAGGCTCACAATTCTAGCCCATTTGAGTGGTGCCCTTAGCAAAAAAAGAGGAGCTGAGCAGATTCTGCCAACTTCTTGTGTATTCACATCATCTGGAGACCTTGTTAAAATGCAGATTCTGATTCACTAGGTCTGGTGTGGGGCCTAAGATCCTGCATTTGTAACAAGTTCCCAGAGCAGCTACTAGTTCATAGACCATACTTTACATAGCATTCTCTCTGTCTGCAAGGTAGGGCATAGATTGTCATGGAGCAAGATTGGAGGACTGAAGTTAGATAGAGATAGTAAGGATGCAGCAGTTCTCAACTGGGGTTACTACATGAGAATCTCACATAGATTTTAATAAAGTACAGATGACTGTGTCTCAGCCCAGACAAAGTGAATTAGAGTCTCTGGGTGTGCTAGACAAGGGTTATCCTTTTTTGCATAAAGCAGATGTTCGTGGATTGAATCATGTCCCCCAAAAAGATGTGTTGAAGTTCTAACCCCTGTACCTGTGAACATGACCCTGTTTGGAAATAGAGTTTTTATTTGTTATGCTGATGAGGTCATACTGAAGTAGGGTGGGTCCTAAACCAAATCCCTTTTGAGTGGTCTCTTATAAAAACGAAAACAGACATGGAAAGACACAGAGACACACAGCTACTAGAAGGTAACTGAGACAAAAAAGACCTTTTCTTCCAGAGCCAACACCCTAAATTCAGACACCTAATCTCCAGGACTATGAAATAATAAATTCCTATTCCTGAAAGCCTCTCATTTGTGGAACTATTGTTATGGCAGCACTAGCAAACTAAGGCATAGGTTTTCAATGCATATTATGTTAGGTAACAGAGAAGATGGCCTGGACTTCATTTTTTGTTTGTTTGTTTTAGTAGAAAGCACACTACAGTATTTGATCAATGATAAAATGGTAAACAAAAATACTAGAGTGTTTGTAATCTGCAGGTGTCACTAAAAAACAAATCATTTTTAGCATCCGTGTCTGGAAGCCTTTTCACTTGTCTTTCACACAAGCCTTTGACTAGGTTTACGCTTAAACCAATCCTGATTGTTCCACATTTAATTTCATAACAAGGAGATTTCACAACTTTCCACAGATGAGTTGCAATTCAAGTAGAAGCATTAAATGGACAGCTAAATTATTTGTAGAGAAATTGACAAGCTGATCCTAAAAATTCATATGGAAATGCAAAGGATGCAGAATGGGCAAAACAATTTTGAAAAAGTACAGAGTTGGAAGACTCACACTTCTCAATTTCAAAACTCACTAAAAAGCTACAATAATCAAGACATTGTGGTGATTTTAAAACACACTACGAAGCTACATTAATCAAGACTGTGTGGTGCTGGCATATGGATAGACATATAGAACAATGGAATAGAATTGAGAGTCCAGGATGAATCCTTATATTTATGGTCATTTAATTTTTGACAAGTGTGCCAAGACAATCAAATAGATGAAAGAATAGTTTGTTTTTTTCAAAAAATTGCTGGGATAACTGGATATCCACATGCAAAAGAATGAAGCTGATCCCCTATCTCACACCATATATGAAAATTAACTCAAAGTGAATCACATACCTACATGGAAGTCCTCAAACTATACAACTCTCGGAAGAAAACATGGGAGTAAATCTTTATGACCTTGCGTTAGGCAGTCATTTTTTATATATGACAACAAAAGCACAAACAACAAAAGAAAAACCAGATAAATTGGACTTCATCAAAATTAAAAACTCTTGTGCTGTAAATGACACCAAAAAGAAAAATTGAAAAAGACAATGTCTTAATTATCTAGTGCTACTATAAGAGAAATACCACAATTGGGTGGCTTTAACAAACAAATTTATTTTCTCACAGTTCAGGAGGCTAGAAGTCTGAATTCAGTGTGTTGACTCTAGGGGAAGGCTTTCTGTCTCTGTCAGCTCTGGAGGGATGGTCTTTTGTCTCTTTGAGCTTCTGCTCCTGGGCAATCTTCTTGTGGCTTGGCATCAACTTTCCCCCATCTCTGCTGCTTTCACTTGCTTGTTTAATCTCTTTTATATCTCAAAAGAGATTGACTCAAGACACATCCTACATTAATAATAAAGACAACCCATTCCCAGTTGAGATTATAACCACAGGCACAGAGGTTAGGATTTATAACACATATTTTTGGGGGACCCAATTCAATCTATAACAGACAACCTACAGAATGGGAGAAAATATTTGCAAATCATATATCTAATAATGGACTTGTGTCCAGAATATACAAAGAACTCTTACAACTCAACAACAAAAAGACAAAAAACCAAATAAAAAAATGGACAAAGATATAAGTAAATAGTCCTCCAAAGATATACAAATGACCAAAAAGCACATGAAAAGATGATCAACATCATTAATCATTAAGGAAATGCAAATCACAACCACAAGGAGACACACTTCACAACCACGAAGATAAGTACAATAAAAAAGACAAACACTAATAAGTGTTGGGAAGGATATGCAGAAATTGGAACTTTCATACATTGCTGGTGGAATGTAAAATGGTGTAGACTCTTTGGAAAGCAGTTTTGCAGTTCTTCAAAAAAGGTTAAACATAGATAGAGTTATCATATGACCGAGCAATTCCACTCCTAGATATATACCCAAGAGACATGAAAATATGTGCATACAAAAACTTGTACACAAGTGTTTGTAGCAGCATTATTCATAATAGTGAAAAGATGGGAAAAACCAAAAGTTCCAATGGATGTATAGATAAAGAAAATATGAGATATCCATACAATGGAGTATAATTTGGTAATAAAAAGGAATGAAATACATGATACTTGTATGATTCCATTTATGTGAACTGTCCAGAATAGGCAAGTCTATAGAGCCAGTAGGAGTCCCTGGGTGGAGGTTCGAGTCCACCCAGAGGTGTCTCAGAAGAAAGCCTAGTGATCCACTTCTGAAAAATCAGCCACTGAAAACCCTACGGAGCACAGTTCTACACTGACTCACATGGGGTCTCCATGAGTTGCAATTGACTAGCAGCAACTGGTTTATAGGTACAGAAAGTAGATTATTGGTTGTCTAGGGCTGAGACTGGGGTGGGGTTGGTGAGTGACTATTAATGAATATGGAATTTCTTTTTGGGGTGATGAACTGTTCTAAAATCAGGTTGTGATGAATGATGGTTCACAACTCTGAATATACTAAAAACCACTGAATTGTACACTTTAAATAGATAAATTTTATGACACATGAAATATATCTTAATAAAGCAGTTAAAAAATAAGTGAGAGTACTACTTATATAATAACGAAAGTTATTTGCAGAAAATTTATATCCAGCCTATCAACAACTACTAAATGTAGCAAACTTTCCTTCATGTGAATCCTTGTAAATTCAAGCACTTGAATTCTTGTCTTTTTGGCAGAGGTGTCTCAATTTACAAATTAGCCAGTAACTTTAAGGTGTAATAAATATGAGTGATCCAAAATAACTATAGTAAACATTTGAAGACAAGGGTTATATAAAAATACTTACTGTCTGGTTTGAAATCCGAGGAGCTCTGTGCTGGCAGGCAGTCTTAGCTGCCTGGAGTCTTGTTGTGTTCACACCATGGAAACTGACCCCTCCTTCCTCATTAAAGCCTCGAATCTACTTCAGCCTCATTAGGTGTCAGGTAGGGTGGGGATTGCCCCTCTACAAGCCACTGAAACTCTTCAGCATCTCCAGTCTGCTTCTGTAGTTCAAGTGTGGTCCTTAACAGGTTCTTTCAAATAGCATTTGATCAGAAAAAAATGAAAATTAAAAAACAAAAAACAGCCAACCATTACTAGCCCACACAATACTGTGAAGCAGTTAAGCTGTTTATTAACCACTTGTACGTAGGAAATGTTTGTCATGTGTGGGGTGGTGGACACAGCGTGGACCCATCACATTCACAACCAGCTGTGAGATCTTGGCAAGGTCCTTAATTTCGCTGAGCCTCTATTTTCTCACAAGAAAATGAAGTTTTAATGTCTTTCTCTTAGGGCTATTCAGATGATTAGCTGAAATAATTTATAAGGCACCTGGCACAGGGTAAATGCTAGAAAAACGAATTAAAACTAAAAACACCAACAAAGAAACTTTAGTTGCTTTCTCCTTGCCCTTCTTTTGGCTTCTTTGTTCTAGGCATCTACTGTCTTTATGATAATGCTAATCAAAAATACCCCTCTATCCCTCTTTCTCTCTTTCTCCTTCCCTTCCTTTCCCTCCCTTTCTTCGCACATATATTCATTGAATACCTTATATCTGGCAGACACTGCACTGATCCCTGTGGAAAACAAGATAGTTATAGCCCCCGTCCTCTTGGAAATTAGAATTCAGGGAAAAAGACAGACAATAAGCAAGAAAACAAACAAACGTATAAGTGTAAAATTACAACTTGTGTAAGTGCCATGAACAAGCTACATGAAATGGCAGAGAATAATGGGAAAGGAAGGTGATCAAGGACATTTGCACTGAGACTTGGAATATGACAAGAAACCAGGCATCTGAAGAGCTGGCGAAGGTATTCAAGGCAGAGGAAGGGAAACAGCTTGATTTGTGTGAGGAATAAAAAGGAGGAGGAGGATGCTGGTCTATGGGGTGTGGTGCAAGTGGAACAAGATGAGTTTGGGATAGGCAAAGGCCAGATCATTCAAGGTCTTCCAGGACATTATAAGGAGTCTGCATGTTATTCCAAGTATAAGGAGAAGTCATTGAAAGGTTTTAAGCAAGAAACAAGATAGTCCAATTTACATATTTTTTAAAGTTACTTCGTAATATCATTGAATTATGTGATTTGAAATAGTTAAAATTGTGAGTTTCATGTTGTGTATATTTTACCACAATTTAAAAAAAGGCTTACTTCTGTTGCGATGTGGAGAATGGATGAACGGAGATGAGATTAAAAGCAAGGAGACCACACTGAAGAAGCTACTGCAGAAGTCCAGACAAGAAAGGTTAGTGAGTTGGCGTATTCTGGCACTGGAGATGGAGAGAAGTGAGTGAAATCAAATTATTTAGGAGGGAATATTGACAGGAGTTGTGGACTGATGAGACATGAGTAGTAAAGCCCTGGTGGCACAGTGATTAAAGTGCTTGGCTGCTAACCAAAAGGTCAGCAGTTGGAACTCACCAGCCACTCTGCAGGAGAAAGATGTGGCAGTTGGCTTATACAATGAAAACTACAAAACACTACTGCAAGAAAGCAAAAGAGACCTACATAAATGGAAAAACATACCATGTTCATGGACTGGAAGACTTAGCATGGCGAAAACGTCAATACTACCCAAAGCAATCTATAGGTATAATACAATCCTGATAAAAATCCCAACAGCATCCTTTAATGAAATGGAAAAACTAATCTCCAACTTTATATGGAAAGGAAAGAGGCCCTGAACAGCTAAAGCATTATTTCAGAAGAACAACAAGGTAGAGGGACTCACGTTTCCCAATCTCTGAACTTACTATACAACTACGGTTATCAAAACAGCCTGCTACTGGTACAGTGACAGACACATAGATTTAATGGAACAGAATTGAGACCCAGAAGTAAATCCATCCAGCTATGCACAGCTGATCTTTGAACAAAGGGTCGAAGTCCATTCAATAGAGAGGAGATATTCTCTTTAACTGACAAAACTGGATATCCATTTGCAGAAAAATGAAACAGGATCCATACCTCACACCATACACAAAAACAAACTCAAAATGGATCAAAGACCTAAATGATAAACCTGAAACTATAAAGTCCCTGGAAGATAATATAGGGACAAAACTAGAGGTCTTAATTTATGGCATGAATACACTACCAAACATAACTAAAAATGCACACGCAACAGAAGATAAGCTAGATAACTGGGAGCTCCTAAAAATTGAATACTTATGCTCATCAAAAGACTTTACCAAAAGAGTAAAAACAGAACCTACAGACTGGGAAAAAAATTTTTGGCAACGGCATATCTGACAAGAATTCAATCTCTAAATTATATAGAAAACTTCAACACCTCAACAACCAAAAGACAAACAACCCAATCAAAAAATGGGCAAAGGACATGAACAGAAACTTCACCAAAGAAGACATTCAAGTGGCTAACAAACACATGAAAAGATGATCACGATCATTAACCATTAAAACCAAAAACCAAACCCATTGTTGTCAAGTTGATTCCAACTCATAGCAACCCTATAGGACAGAGTAGAACTGTCCCACAGGGTTTCCAAGGAGCAACTGGTGGATTCAAACTGCCGATCTTTTGGTTAGCAGCGGAGCTCTTAACCACTGCGCCACCAGGGCTCCACCTATAGGAGTACATGCATGCACATATATAGGTATAAGTGTGGGCATTTGTATATACATATTTGTATGCGCTACATATATATTCATATATAATAGAGTACATAGGGGGCACAGTTATGGAAACTTTCTAGACATATCCAAACACCCCGTGGGACTGAGTTACTGGGTTTGAAGGCTCAGGACCACAGTCTTGGGGGTCATCTAGGTGAATTGGCGTAACATAGTTCATAAAGATAGTGTTCTACATCCTAGTTTGGTTAGTAGCATCTGGGTTCTTAAAAGCTTGCGAGTGGCCATCTAAGATACAACTATTGTTCTCTTCCCTTCTGGAGCAAAGGAGAATGAAGGAAACCAAGGACTCAAGGAAACAATTAGTCCACAGGACTAATGGCCCACACAAACCAAAACAGCCTCTTCTAGCCTGAGACCAGATGAACTAGATGGTACTCGGCTACCACTACGGACAACTCTGACCAGGGACACAATAGAAGGTCCTGGTTAGAACGGGATAAAAACGCAGAACAAAACTCAAATTCATAAAAAAAACCAGACTTACTGGACTGATAGAGGATGGAAGAACCCCTGAGACTATCACACTAAGACACCCTTTTTATCTGGAACTGAAGTCACTCCCAGAAGTCACCTTTCAGCCAAATAATAGATTGGCCTATAAAATAAACAGTAACACCCGTGAAGAATGTGCTCCTTAGAACAATCAAGTACAGCAGACCAAACGGGCAACATTTGCCCCAAAGCAAAGATGAGAAGGCAAGGAGGAGGAGGGAAACTGGATGGATGGAAACAGGGAAGCAGGGTGGAAATGGGGAGAATTCTGATACATTGCAGGGATAGTAACAAATGTCACAGAATAATTTGTGTATGAATTGTCGAATGGGAAACTAATTTGCTATGTAAGCTATCACCTAAAGCACAATATTTTTAAAATGCCAGGGGAGAAGATTGTGATTAGAAAACGTTGCTGCTAACAGGAAGAGTGGTGGCTCAAGCCCACCCAGAGGCTCCTTGGAAGAAAGGCCTGGCAATCTACTTCTCAAAAATTAGCCATTGAAAACTCAATGGAGCACAGTTCTGCTCTGACACACATGGGGTCATCATGAGTCGGAACTGACTCAACCGCAAGTGTTTTCTTGTTGGTTGGTTCATTTGTTTGTTAATTAAGGCCATAAACAATGCATATGAGACCCTACCCTCACCCTCAAAGAGCTCAGCGTCTCATTTTGCTTTCTCAGCTTCATAACAGTTCCAGTTCAGCTTGATTTAATTCAACAAAAATTTGATGAGTATGTAGTATGTGTTGAGGAGACCTGGTGGCCCAGTAGTTAAAGTGCTTGACTACTAACCAGCAGGCTAGTGGTTTGAACACACCAGCCACTCTTCTGTAGAAAGATGTGGCAGTCTGCTTCCGTGAAGATTTACAATCTTGGAAACCCTGTGGGGCAGTTCTACTCTGTCCTATCGGGTCCCTGTGAGTCAGAATCAACTTGACAGCAATGGGTTGGTTTTATGTGTTGAGTGATTTAATACGTTGCCTCAAGGAGCTGTATGCTAATGAGGGATGGCTTGTAAGAAGTGGCAGCTGTTGCCATCAGGAAACTATATGCATCTTGGTCCCCACCCGGTCCTACATGTTTCCTTCCCCTAAAAACAGGTTTCTGGCAAGCCGTGAGCCATAAGCTGGCCAGGGAGTGAGGCAACAAGGGAAAGGCCCCAGGATTCTCAGAGTTCAAGAGCGAGTTAGGATATTACCATTGTACTAAAAACAAAGTAATGAACTCCCAAAATGGTTACAACTATTGTGATATATTTAGGATCTAAAAAATTAAAAATTTTGACACAAATAACATTCAAGGCCATGTAAATAAGGCAAGACCAATCCTGATCTTATAAAAATATTGATTCCTTGTATGCTAAAAGTAGTAGTATCTATTAACGTGATACTCAACTTGTGTGATTGTTTTTCAGTGGTGTCAGCTTAACTCTTGTGACTGAATGAATAACTTCATCTGGGGTTAATGTCAAAAGTCTACACTCAAAAGCTTCTGTTTCCTCCCATGGGAGGCTCCGGAAGCTACCTGGGGCAGTATCTGTGGGCTGCCTATTGATATTTGGTCACATTGGCTCAAGAACTAGAACTAAATATCTGGCTGAGTTGACTTCCTTGAAGCCTTTCTCCACAGGATCAAAGCCATTTTTAGATCAAGAAGGGACACTGGAAATCATAAGTCAAAAACTGATTTTATAGATGAGGACATTGAGATCCATTGACACTAAATATTTACCTAAAGTCACCCTGCTACTGTGTTTTAATTCATCTCTTAGACCTTCTCCAGAGGAGCTCAACAGATAGAGTAGGGCACAGTAAGGGCAAGTTTAGGGAATGAATAAGTGTGGGCTAGGCAGCTTTGCCACTCCTTTGCACCTTTGCCACTTGCTGTTGACTACTGCTTGGGCCACTGTGATTTGAGTCTCTTCTACCTCCCTCAAATTCTGAAAAAAGATGATAATAATAGAAAATTCATATAGACTCTATTCTAACTGCTTTAACACACATTAACAAATGTAATTGTATGGGGCAGTTACAAATATTATCCCTACTTCACAGAAGAGAAAACTGAGGCACAAAGAAGTCAAGTAACTTCCCTAAGGTTGCACAGTTGAAGGTCCAGGTAGATTGGTTGCAGTATCCATGTTCTTATCCACTATGCTACGTTGTTTCCCGAGGTGGTAAGTAAGAGTTTTATGCAAAAAAAGTTGAGACTTCCTATCCTGGGAAGTGATGCAGCTCCAATTTCAAACCAATACTTGGGAAAGAGGCAATATAGGAAGGGGGACAGAATGGTGACCTAGGAACTGGGAGTGGCAGGAAGGAAATAAAATAGTTGTTGAATACGTTTGTGCACCAGGCATTGTGCTAGGTGCTTTATGGATATTGTCACATTAATCCTCACATCAAGTCTGAAATACAAATAGTTTGCAGGCAAGGAAACCGAGGCTCAAAGGACTTGACAGGTCTCTCTGCTTCCTGTTAAGAATTGTGAATGAGAAAGCCCACCAAACTCAGTGCTTGATGGTGTTGCTATCAGAGCCCAGATGTCAGGAACATTCCAGGGTTTCCTACATCTAGGATTGGGAAGGTGAGGTTCTGGTTCTATTTACTGCTTCTGCATTGTTTGCTCCTTTCTGTCTGTGTCCATCTTGCAGGAGCTTTCATGGGGCTTCCTAGTCAGGGAGGAGGGCCTTAGTTGACTTCTTGACCATTTCTATGATCAGAGTAGAGAAAGGGGCTGTTCTGGGTCTAGAATTCCAGCATTGCTGCTGGTCAGCACAAGCTGGAAGGGTATGCCAATTAGGCATGAGTCTTATGAAACTTGGGTTAGGAGGTTAGGGTTTCCTGGTCGGCCATGTTTGCTCTTGTGGTATTCAGAGACACAGCTGTGGTTCTCCTCTCAGCCTCTACAGGGTGCTGTACAACCTGGATGTGGGTCAGTGTAGCTCCCCCACATGCTGACTCCTGGATGGGGCTTATACAAGGGCTGAGTATTATTGTCTTGGATTTTGGTACCTCTTCCCACCTAGCAGGCCTTTGTCCTGTGCCCCAACATTTAACCTTTTCTTGCACCTCCTGTGGGTCTATTGTCCCTGGTTCAACTGCCCTTAGGGAGTCCTTTTGGGGGAAAAATTCACAACAAATATTTTCTGAGCATCTGCTCACACATGTGAAAAAGATCCTATCTCTCTTTAAGCGGTTATTAACCTAGTTGGGGGGATAACATTGCACAAATTAAATGTAATGGAAACTATGTTAAATTCCCTGAGAAAGACACTAAAACACTTTACAAGCTTTATATATTATAGGGGATTATAGAGGAGGTAGCATTTAGGAGCCTTATAGGATAAGTGGGTATGCTGGATATCTTCCATTAGTCCCATCGGATCCACTCTCGGCTCTTCTCCACCCTGGGAGGTTGACCGTTTGTACAGCATCCAGCGCCCTCTGCCTTCCAGTTAGGTCTGTCCCATCTCCAGCAGAAGATTGGAGAGTGGAAGGCAAATGGGATTGCTTCCTCCCTTCCTGCCCTTCCTTCCTGGTTGCCCTGAGTTTGCCACAATCTGCCATGTGGCCACCTCCGTAGAGCTGTCCTCTCCAGGTCCCAGTCATTGCTTTCTCCCCTTGCTCCTTCAAGCCCACGGGTGATAAGGGCTCCCTGTTGCTGTTTGCCCAGAGGTATTGCACTATGTCTTGTTGGAGTCCCTAAATTCTACTCTCATCTTTGTAAATAGTCCCTTTATTAAACACTCATCAAACAATCCATCCAGTGTGTCATATGCTACCTGTCAGGGCTGGGACCAATAAAGTGGGAATTCTACAAGCAAAGGAGATGCATCGACATGGAGTCTAGAACGGTTGAATGTAAAGTTAGTGGAATGTGGGAGATCTAAATGAAAAGGAGGCTGAGGCCAGGGAGGGCCACAAATGCCATGTCAGGGTATCTGGATTTGTTTCTCCTGTGTACAATAGGAAATATTGACAGTTTCTGTTTGAGGAAGTAAAATGATTACAAGTCCATCACTTTTAGAAAAGTAATTTGCCACAAAAACGTAAAATGAATTCTAGGGTGGGGGCATCAGTGAATAGGGAAAAGAGTTAGAAAGCAATAAAAAAGCATAAACTCCGACTCAGAAAATCCATTTCTAGAGCTTTATCACACACAAACAATTTTTTAAAACATGCACAAGGATTTAACTGCAAGAAAACTCACCACATTACCATTTCAAGAATTAAAAATTGCAAACTTCCCAATAACAAGGGCTCAATAGTATACAACTTTTTGAACTTACGCTGTAGGGATGGATTTATCGGCTTGGTAAAGTATTAGTATTATGCTGCTAAATGAAAATAGAATCTGTAAAAATGACCAATAATTTCAGTCTATATGTATGTATTTTTTTATGTGGAGAAAAGCTGAAAAGGCTACACATTGAAATGGTAACCATAGTTATCTTTAGATGGTGGGATCATACCACAAGTGGAAGGCTTTAACAAACAGAAATTTATTTTCTCACAGTTTGGGAGGCTAGAAGTCCAAATTGAGGGCACTGGCTCTGGGGAAGTGTTTCTCTCTCTGTCTACTCTGGGGGAGGTCCTTGTCTCTTTTGGCTTCTGCTCCTGGGCGATCTTCATGTGGCTTGGCATCTCTCTTCCCCCATCTCTGCTTGCTAGCTTGTGTGTAATCTTTTTTTATAACTCAGAAGAGATTGACTCAAGACGCACCCTACACTAATCCTGTTTCATTAACATAACAAAAGAAACCCATTCTCAAATGTGATTATAACCACAGGCATAGACGTTAGGATTTACAACATATATTTTTGGGGGACATAATTCAATTCATAACAAGGGGTGATTTAAATTTTCTTCTGATATTTAACTGTGTTTTCCAGTATTTTTGCCATAATGAGCATGTTCACCAAAAAAAAAAAAAAAAAAACAAACCCGTTGCCGCTGAGTCGATTCCAACTCATAGCAACCGCAACTCTATAGGACAGAGTAGAACTGCCCCATAGGGTTTCCAAGGAGCGCCTGGTGGATTTGAACTGCTGACCCTTTGGTTAGCAGCTGTAGCTCTTAATCACTGTGCCACCAGGTTTTCCATGAGCATGTTAGACTTGTGTACACAAAAGAAACATCTTGCAATTGTCAAAGGTAGAACTTCTGCAGGCTTGATTAATGTGGTCACAGTAAGAATGAGGAGGAGGAAACGAATGTCATTGTGGATACAGAATCCAACAACTTGATAACTGAATAAAGAAGCTGGATGACTGTGAATCATGCTGCCACTGAGAGAGGCCCCGGACTCTTGGATTTAGCTCAATGCTTCCTACATCTTGACTGAAGTCAACAGTGGTGTAGTAGGCACTTGCCATCAATGACTTGCCCAGGGAAAAATGTCCTGGAGACCGGTTTGGCAAGCCAGACATAGAGTCCGGTTACTGAATGCATACAAACAAGTCAATTGTGACATCCAAAGTTCCAGAATCCCAGAGTAAACCAAGTCAACAAAAGACACTATGACATTGCCAGTGAGATGTGAAGGCTAGCCCTGGCATTGGATAATGCATTTTGGAATTGGCTAATAATGTTGAATAAAAGATTCTTTATCTTCTCTCCACTTCAGAAACTTAGAGGCATGGTCATCCTGGACTTGTCATTCTCTAGAAGTCTTGGACTTCAAATCCCATTCTCTGACCACAGCATCCTCTCTTCTCACTTCCCTCACTCTGCCTCAGGGTAGGTTCTTCCAATACACTCACGCTGCCAGTACTTTTACCTCTCCTTTGTTGTATAACCTTTTCGTTCTCAAATCATATGTACATATATATATGCAATATATTATACATACATGCAAATACATATATACACATACATATGCAGTATATTATATATACATACATATGCATATATATATATTCACATTTATGCTATTGCTAACATTTTTCAAGTACTCATTCTGATTGCAAGACATTCTTCTAAGGACTTTATATGCATTATCCCTTTTAACCCTTATTAGAACCTGTGATATAGGAGCTATTATCACATCCACTTTACAGATTAGGAAACTGAGGAATTAAAAAGGCTACATAACTTGCCCAAGGCCTTAGAGCACAGGCAGAGCTGGATTCAAACCCAGGTTTAGCTGACTCTGACCTCTTAATCACTACACTGATGTCTAGAAAAGTGTTTGGAAAATACATACCAAATTGTTAAATAACTACCAAAAGGGGGTTGTGATTATGGGGGAACACTTTCTATTTTTAGTCTTCTGTTTTGTTTAGATCTTTAACAACACAAATATTAATCTTAACTGAAAAAAGAAAATTCTATCTTTTATAATTCCCACCAGTTCCCTCATTTTCTTTACCTTTGGCCAACCCACTCTCCCAATTTCCAGGCTCAGACAACCCTCCTCTCTGTTCTTATTCCTGGACTGGCAAACATTATCATGGAAAAGCACATCACCACGCAGATCAACTCCATGACTAACAAGTGAATTCCAACCATCACGGGCCTAGATATAGCTCAGAAGCTTCAAACATCCCCTCTCAGATCTTGCTATTACCCCCAGATTTTCCCTCTCCTCATGCTTTCTCTCACTCAAGCTACTACCATATCTTTTTTCTTTTCTTTTCCATAAAATGCCTTAAGAGCGGTGTTGTTAGCAACCTGAGTCGATCTCAACTCCTGGCAATCTCATGTGTGTTAGAGTTTTCAAGGCCTTTTGAACTGCCCCATAGGGTTTCCAAGGAGCGCCTGGTGGATTTAAACGGCCAACGCTTTGGTTAGCAGCCATAGCTCTTAAACACTACGCTACCAGAGTTTCCATGAGCATGTTAGACTTGTGTACACAAAAGAAACACTTTGCAACTGTCAAAGGTAGAACTTTTGTGGGCCTGTCTTCTGAGACGTAAAGATTACAGCCAAGAAAACCCTATGGCTCAGTTCTACTCTGTAACACATGGGGTCTTCATGAGTTGGAATTGACTGTTGACAAAGGGTTTGGTTTTGGTTTTTGCCCAGGTCGTTATACTGAGCTTCAGATCTGCATAATTAACTACCTATGGTGTGGTTCCATCCAGAGGTGTGTTAGCTTGCTGGAGATGGGGAGTATGTTCTGTTTTGTAGTGTTTGCCAATTTCTGTGTTACAAAGACTCCCACCGTGGCCAGTTTCAAGCTATCTAAAAGAAGTCACGGAATACAGAGTTGGAAAGAGATTTGCATAGTCAGCTCTCCCGAGCAGATACAAGATGCTCTAGAGACCCCTGGTTCTGCCTAAATATTCAAGGGCAGAGACTCTCACACATTTTTTTTAAATTGTACTTTAGATGAAGGTTTACAGAGCAAACTAGTTTCTCATTAAACAATTAATACACATATTGTTTTGTAACATTAGTTGCCAGTCCCACAACATGTCAACACTCTCCCTTTCTCAGCCTTGGTTTCTCTATTACCAGCTTTCCTACCCCTCCTGCCTTCTCATCCTTCCCTGTGGGCTGGTGTGCCTATTTAGTCTCGTTTTGTTTTATGACGCTGTCTGATCTTTGGCTGAAGGGTGAACCTCAGGAGTGACTTCAGTACTGAGCTATAAGCGTGTCTGGGGGCCATACTTTCAGAGTTTCTCCAGTCTCTGTCAGATCAGTAAGTCTAGTCTTTTTGTGAGTTAGAATTTTGTTCTACATTTTTCTCCAGCTCTATCTGGGACACTCTGTTTTGATCCCTGTCAGAGCAGTCGATGGTGGTATCCAGGCACCATCTAGTTGTGCTGAACTCAGTCTGGTGGAGTCTGTAGTAGTTGTGGTCCATTAGTCCTTTGGACCAATCTTTCCCTTGTGTCTTTGGTTTTCTTCATTCTCCCTTGCTCCAGACAGGATGACACCAGTAGAGTATCTTAGATTGCTGCTCACAGTCTTTTAAGACCCCAGACACTACTCACCAAAGGAAAGTGTAGAACATTTTCTTTACAAACTATGTTATGCCAGTTGACCTAGATGTTCCCCGAGACCATGGTCCCCAGCCCTCAGCCCAGTAATTCAGTACCTCAGGGAGTTTGGATGTGTCTATGGAACTCCCACGACCTTGCCTTGGACAAGTTGTGCTGGCTTCCCCAGTATTTTGTACTGTCTTACCTTTCACCAAAGTTACCACTTATGTATTGCCTATTTAGTGTTTTTTCTTCCCTACCTCTCCCTTCCCTTGTAACAATAAAAGATTATTTCTTGTTGTGTGTAAACATTTTCATGGGTTTTTATAATAGTGGTCTCATACAATATTTGTCCTTTTGTGATTGACTTATTTCACTCAGCATAATGCCCTTCAGATTCATCCATATTGTGAGATGCTTTGCAGATTCATCATTGTTCTTTATTATTGCATAGTATTTCATTGTGTGTATGTACTATAGTTTGTTTATCCATTCATCTGTTGATGGGCACTTAGGTTGTTTCCATCTTTTTGCTATTGTGAACAATGCTACAGTGAACATGGGTATACATATGTCTATTGTATGACGACTCATTTCTCTAGGATATATTCCTAGGCGTAGGATTGCTGGATCATATGGTATTTCTATTTCTAGCTTTCTAAGGAAGCACCATATCATTTTCCAAAATGGTGGTATCATTTTGTATTCTCACCAGCAGTGCATAAAAGTTCCAATCTCCCCGCAGCCTCTCCAGCATTTGTTTTGTTTGTTTTTTTTCTGTTTTTTTTGATTTGTGGCAGTAATGCTGGGGCGAGATGGTATCTCATTGTGCTTTTGATTTGTGTTTCACTAATGGCTAGTGATCGTGAGTATTTCCTCAAGTATCTATTAGTCGCTTGAATGTCTTTTTTGGTAAAGAGTCTGTTCATATCCTTTGCCTGTGTTTTAATTGGATTATTTGTCTTTTTGTTGTAGAGGTGTTGGATTTTCCTGTAGATGTTAGAGATTAGACCTTTGTCGGATTTGTCATAGCTGAAAATTTTTTCCCAGTCTATAGTTCTCTTTTTACTCTTTTGGTGAAGTCTTTTTGAGGATAAGTGTTTAATTTTTAGAAGACCTCAGTTATCTAGCTTATCTTCTGGTGTTTGGATATTGTTAGTTATGGTTTGTATCCTATTTATGTCATGTATTAGAGCCTCTAGCATTGATCTTATTTTTTATTCTATGATATTTCTAGTTTTTGGTTTTATACTTAGAACTTTGATCCATTTTCAATTAGTTTTTGTGTATGGTGTGAGGTATGGGTCCTGTTTCATTTTTTTGTAGATGGACATCCAGGTTTCCCAGCACCATTTGTTAAAAAGACTGTCTTTCCCTCATTTGTTGTGCTTTGGGCCTTTGTCAAAAATCAGGTGACCATAGGTGGATGGATTTATACCTGGGTTCTCAATGCTGTTCCGTTGGTCAATGTGTCTGTTGTGCCAGTACCAGGCTGTTTTGACTACAGTAGCTGTATAGTAGGCTCTGAGGTCAGGTAGTGTGAGTCCTCCTACTTTATTCTTCTTCAATAGTGCTTTACTTATCCAGGGCTTCTTCCCTTTCCATATAAGGTTAATGATTAGTTTTTCCATCTCTTTAAAGAATGCTGTTGGTATTTGGGTCGGGATTGTATTGTATTTGTGGATTGCTTTGGGTATAATTGACATTTCCACAATGTTTAGTCTACTTACCCATGAGCACGGTACAGTTTTCCATTTATGTAGGGAGAGAGAGAGAAGAAACAATAACAACATAAATTAATAAATAAACAAAATGGCACTGAGGAAGCTGGTCAGTGACAGCAGCACAGACCTGGAGAGGCCTCTTACAGTGACTCTCGAGCCAAGCTGTGCAGCACAGCCCACCAGAAGGGACAGGAGTGGTGCACAGGGCTGGGTGGGTGGGAAAAATGAAAGGAAGGAAAAGAGAGAGAGATAAAGAACAGAAGAAGAAGAAGAAAAAGAACAAAGCAAACAAACCAAAAAAATTACAGCCCATCAAGAAAGGGATGGAATGGCACAGGGGGCTAGCTACGTGGGAGAAAGGAAAGGAGGGAAGGAAGAGAGAGAGAAGCAACAAAAAAAGCCCAAAAAACAAACAAACAAAACCTCTGTCCCCTCCCCCCTAAAAAAAGAACAAAGCAAACACACCGAAACATCATAGCCCATTAAAAAGGGGAAGGGATGGCACATGGGGCTAGCTGGGCAAGAGAAAGGAAAGGAAGGAAGGGAGAGACAGACAGAAGCAACAAAAAAAAGCCAAAAAAGCAATATCAAAAAACAAACAAAAATACAAACCAAAAAACAAACAAACAAGAAAATGGCCCTGAAGGGACTGGCCAGTGGCGGCGAGGTGGACCACAGTGGCGGTGAGCTAGTGTCTCTCTGGCTGAGCGACTGTGACCCATTGGAAAGTGGTGGAGGCCTCATACAGGGAAGAAGGGTGGGAGGTGGGAATGCATGTATCCCTGGTTTCCGAGTGCTCTGTCTCCTGTTAGGAGCTCCATGAAGTTGCCTTCCCATACTCCCTGTCTGTGTTCTTTGGTGGCTGTAGTCCAAGATGGCGAATCCAGCCACATTAGCTTGTAGGGGACCTCCACCCTGTAGCTCTCCTCATTATCTGTTCTCTGTCAGTATCTTATTCCATTTGGTGCTTGAACGAGTTCTTTATTCCTTCATTTGGTACTTATGGTTCCAGGATTGGCATTTGTATCTGTTTTACTTAGTTTTTTGGGTCTTTGATGCATAGGGACGGCACAGTGCTTCTGTCCATAGTACCATATTGGCTCCACCTCCTCAAACTTTTTTTGACTCATGGTAGGAAATACATTTCATATCTCTTACATACACATATGCAAAGGAAATAAAAGTGCTGTGAAACAATACTTAGCCTTACCACATGTGACATACTTTGAAATTTATCATGTTTCCTTTCATTAAGAAATACTTATCTTGGAGTTCCAGCAAGATGGCACTCTAGGCAGAAGCACCACGCCATCCCTCCACAGCAAAGATCCAAAAAACTAAGCCAAACAGAGAATACTACAATCCTGAAACCCTAAAACATCAAATGAAGAGATAAAGAACTCAGCCAAGCACCAAATGGAGTGAGAAAACTGACAGAGAATGGAGAGCA
>NW_004444001.1:12781644-12788120 GCF_000243295.1 Trichechus manatus latirostris | reverse complement strand
TGTGGGGTTGTTAACCAATGTCATAAAACAACATGTGTACTACTGTTTCATGAGAAACTATTTGTTCTGTAAGCCTTCACCTGAAGTACAATGAAATATAAAAAAAAAAAGAAATACTTATCTTAACTCACTAAGTTGATTTTATAAGCCACCATTGGTTCAAGACTCACAGTTTTAAAACAGCATCCTCAGGCCTCTCAAACACAAAGCATGCAGAATTTGAGTTTATCTTGCTTCCACAATCCATCCCTGCCCTTATTTTGCTTCTCAATTATGGCTTTATTATCCACCTGGTTTTTCCAGCTGGAAATCTTTGGGTCATTTTGGTCATCCCTTTTCTTTATCTCTCATGTCCAATTCCGCCTTGGAAATATCTCCCAAATAGATCTTCCAATTTCCATTCCCCCTATCACCACAATAGCTTATGACTTACGAGCTACCACAATAGCCTCCTAATTCAGCCCGTTTCTGGTTTCTCCCATCCCAATTCATTTTTTCAGTATGAAATTATTTTTCAAAAATAAATAATGCCGCTTCTCTGCTTTAAAACATTGATGGCTTCCTATGGCCCAGAAAATATTTTTCATTCCTTCAGAAAGCAATTTATTGAGCAATTGCTATGTGCTAGGCTCCATACTGGACAGAGGGGAATAAAAACAACATGGTTCCTGTACTCGAGAAATTCACACTCCAATCTCCTCAGCATTACTCAGAAGACTGTTTTTTTACTAGCCCCAGCTCTCCTTTTTATCCTTACATTCTGTTCCATCCTATGAATGCACCTGATGTACTTGACATAATGAAGGATTTAAAAGGCTACATAACTTGCCAGTTTGACATTCCCAAGGTGTATCATTCACTTTTAGGTCCCTGTGCCTTTGCTCATGCAGTTCTGTATTCTGTAGAATGTGCTTTCTCCCTTCTTTGCCAGACAAATTCTTACCTGTTCTTGCAGGCCGTTATCTTGGTGAAGCCTTCCTTTTATGATTTTCTGTTCTTAAAACCTTTAAAATTTTTAATCAATGCAGTCAGGTGCATAGTTAAAATTATTAAATAGTACTGTAGGACTAAAAAAAGAAAAGCCAGAGTCTCCCACCTCAGCCCACCTGAATCCCAATCCCATTCCCCAAAGATAATCATTCTCAACAGTTTCTGTTTTTAGTTTATTGGTGCTATCTCCACGTTTTCAAAACAATATGGTATATCATTATTTTTGGTGTATCATCTTAGATACTATCTAATTACTTTCTGCTAAGAGAGGTGAGGCTTTACTAGCTCACATACTGGTTTTATCTTTTCTCCTCTTCCTGCCTCCTAAAAGAGTTACATCTCTATGCTCAGGCGCCCCCCCACCCCCGCCCCACTGCTCTCTCCTGTACACCCAGACTTTTATTTCCCGTTCTACCAACCATGGACAGCATCCCTCTATTCTCCAGTCTCTACAATATAAACTTAGTAACTCAACCTTCTCTCCACCCTGCTCCCTGCTTCTGCCTCTTTCTATTTACATATCTTTACTTGTACATTTTAAAAATTGGTTAATTCTTCTTTAACTTGTTTATAAGGTGATACTAAAAGTTGAAAACCTATAAGCCGTGTTTCCATTATTATAACTATGTGCATATTGTCTAGTGGGTTTTTCTGATCAGACTTCCTTCTCCTCTGTGTTATCCAGAGAATATTTTTGGATTTCATGTTTAAATGGAGTCTTTTTTTAGATGCCTCAAGTTACTCAAAATCAATTCATTTTAAGCTGCCTCACACTTGCATCATGCCTTTCCTGGATATTTCCCTCCTTGGAGTTTTTAGTTTTAATTTTAAATTTAAATAATTTAATTTGGCTAGTGGCTGCCATATTGGGCAGCACAGCTCTAGGGTTTACAATATACATATGTAACTTATCACAGTTTGATTCTGCCACCTTCAAACCAGTTACTGTCAAGTGGATTCTGACTCATGGCAACACCCTGTGAGTCAGAGTAAAACTGTGCTCCGTAGAGTTTTCAGTGGAAGATTGAAAGTAGACCACCAGGTCTTTCTTACACGGTGCCTCGAGGCTGAGTGCATTAACCGTTTGGGCTACTCATCGTCTAACAGTTTTAAGCTTTTTCAACTTCCCAATGATACTTTCAGTTTTGTCTAATCCCATTCTTTCCTCCAGTCTTCCTCCTACTCCAGTCAGGATGGGTTGCTTTCTGGGCCTAGGCACAGCTCTCATCCCGGGACTTCCCTTCTGCTTACCTCAGTTGGAGCCACTGTTCCTTGGATCCGGTGAGTTAGGGCATCCTTAACTCCCACGCCTTTCCCAGGGCAAATAATAAATCACTTCTCTGAATTCCCACGGTCATCTGTATTTACCTACATGGGAAAGAACTTTACGTTGTTGTAGTTTCTTTAATCTTCCAGGGCATGGACTGTGTCTTGGCAGATTAATATTAATTTCAGAGTAATATTTTGTGGCAATTTGTTTCACAGAGAGTTTAAGAAGTGTAAGAAAAGGTTATTAAGCACATAATAGTTTTCTTTAAGATTGCATCTAATATTTGGTTTAGATAAGTAGCTGCTTCTTTGAAGTCTTACAAAAAGTACAGACAGAATGCTCCTTAGAAGTGAGGATGGCAAGATTTCGTCTTACATACTTTGGACATGGTATCAGGAGGGACCAGTCCCTGGAGAAGGACATCGTGCTTGGTAGAAGGTCAGAGGAAAAAGAGGAAGACCCTCAAGGACATGGATTGACACAGTGGCGGCAACAATGGGCTCAAACATAGCAATGATTCTGCGGCTGGCACAGGATCGGGCAATGCTTCCTTCTGTTGCGCATAGGTTCACTAAAAGTTGGAACCAACTCAAGGGCACCTAACAACAAATATCGGATGATGCATATTAAATTTTCCCGTACGCCAGACTTTCCTAAGCATTTAAAATTCATTCCCATTTCATTCTCGCAAGGCACCTCTGCCGGTCTGATAATCTCCACTTTACAGATGAGGAAACTGAGAAACAGAGGATAAAGAACTTGTCCCAGGTCACACTACTAATAAGTGGGAGACCCAAGATTTAGTCCATGCCTTCTGACTGCAGAGTCCTCAGGCCTAACCACTGAATAAAAATTTTAAAAAATAAAATAAAATTTCACCTACATTTCCATCATCTCCACAAGACAAACCACTCTTTATTTTTATTTTTGTTTATTGTTGTAGTTTAAGTGGAAGTTTACATTTCAAGTTAGTCTCTTATACAAAAATGTATACATACATTGTTATGTGACTCTAATTGCTCTCCCTATACTGTGACAGCACACTCCTCCTTTCCGCCCCTGATTCCCCATGTCCATTCAACCAGCTCCTAACCCTCTCTGCCTTCTCATCTCACCTCCGGACACAAGCTGCCCGTTTGGTCTCATGTATCTACTTGAGCTAAGAAGCACACTCTTCACGAGTATCATTTCATGTCCCACAGACCAGTCCAATCTTTGTCTGAAGAGTTGGCCTTGGGAATTTTTTTAGTTCTGGGCTGATAGAGAGTCCGGGAACCATGCCTTCCAGGGTTCCTCCAGTCTCAGTCAGACCATTAAGTCTGGTCTTTTTACTAGAATTTGAGCTCTGCACCCCACCTTTCTCCTGCTCCATCAGGGACTCTCTGTTGTGTTCCTTGTCAGGGCGGTCATTAGTGGTAGCCAAGCACCATCTAGTTCTTCTGGTCTCAGGCTGATAAAGTCTCTGGTTTATGGGGCCCTTTCTATCTCTTGAGCCTAATACTTTCCTTGTGTCTTTGGTGTTCTTCATTCTCCTTTACTCCAGGTGGTTGGGACCAATTGATGCATCTTAGATGGCTGCTTGCAAGCTTTTAAGACCCCAGACACCACTCACCGAAGTAGGATGCAGAACATTTTCTTAATAAACTTTGTTATGCCAATTGACTTAGATGTCCCCTGAAAGCATGGTCCCCAGACTGCCACCACTGCTACTCTGTCCCTCAAAGTGTTTGATTGTATTCAGGAAACTTCTTAGCTGTGGTTTAGTCCGGTTGTGCTGACTTCCTCTGTAGTGTGTGCTGTCCTTCCCTTCACCTAAGATAATTCTTGTCTACTGTCTAGTTAGGAAATAACCCTCACCCTCTCTCCACCTTGTAACCATCAAAGAATGTTTTCTTCTGTGTTTAAACCTTTTCTTGAGTTCTTATAATAGTGGTATTATACAATATTTGTCTTTCTGTGACTGACTAAATTCACTCAGCATAATGCCCTACAGATTACTCCATGTTATGTTTCATGGATTTGTCATTGTTCTTTATAGTTGCATAGTATTCCATTGTGTGGATATACCATAATTTGTTTATCCATTTGTCCGTTCATGGGCATCTAGATTGTTTCTATTTTTTTGCTATTGTGAACAGTGCTGCAATGAACATGGGTGTGCATATATTATTCGTGTGATGGCTCTTATTTCTCTAGGATATATTCCAAGGAGCAGGATTGCTGGATTGTATGGTACTTCTAATTCTCGCTTTTTAAGGAAGTGCCAAATTGATTTCCAAAGTGGTTGTACCATTTTACATTCTCACCAACAGTGTATAAGTGTTCCAGTCTCTCCACAACCTCTCCAACATTTTTTATTTTGTGTTTGTTGGATTAATGTTAGCCTTGTTGAAGTGAGATGGTGTCTCATTGTAGTTTTGTTTTGCATTTCTCTAATGGGTAATGATCGTGAGCATTTCTCCATGTGTCTGTTAGCCACCTGAATGTCTTCTTTGGTGAAGTGCCTGCTCATATCCTTCACCCATTTTTTTAATTGGGTTACTTGTCTTTTTGCTGTTGAGGTTTTGCAGTATCTTTTAGAGTTTAGAGATTAGACGCTGATTGGATTTGTTGGAGCCAAAAATTTTTTCCCAGTCTGTGGGTTGTCTTTTTACTGTTTTGGTGAAGCCTTTTGATGAGCACAAGTGTTTGATTTTTAGGAGTTCCCAGTTATCTTGTTTCTCTTCTGGTGCTTGTGCATTGTTACTTATGGTTCGTATTCTGTTTATGCCATGTATTAGGGCTCCTAGCATTGTCCTTATTTTTTCTTCCATGATCTTTATTGTTTTCGATTTGATATTTAGGTCTTTGATCCATTTTGAGTTAGTTTTTCTGCATGGTGCAAGGTGTGGGTCTTGTTTCAGTTTTTCGCAGATGGATATCCAGTTATGCCGGCACCTTTTGTTAAAGAGACTGTCTTTTCCCCAATTAACGGACTCTGAGCCTTTGTCAAATACCAGCTGCTCATAGGTGGATGAATTTATGTCTGGATTCTCAATTCGGTTCCATTGGTCTATATATCTGTTGTTGTACCAGTACCAGGCTGTTTTGACTACCATGGCAGTACAGCAGGTTCTAAAATCAAGTAGTGTGAGGCCTCCCACCTTGTTCTTCTTCTTGAGTGATGCTTTACTTATTTGAGGCCTCTTCCCTTTCCATATGAAGTTGGTGATTTGTTTCCTTATCTCATTAAAAAGTGCCATTGGAATTTGGGTAGGGATTGCATTGTATCTGCAGATCGCTTTGGGTAGAATTGACATTTTCACTATGTTGAGTCTTCCTATCCACGAGCAAGGTATGTTTTTCCACTTAATGCAGGTCTCTTTTAGTTTCTTGCAGTAGTGTCTTGTAGTTTTCATCGTATAGCTCTTTTACATCTCTGGTTAGGTTTATTCCTAAGTATTTTATCTTCTTGGGGGCTATCATAAATGATACTGATTTGGTGATTTCCTGTTTGAAGTTCTCTTTGTTGGTGCAAAGGAATCCAACTGATTTTCGTATGTTTATCTTGTATCCTGAAACTTTGCTGAAATCTATCAGTTCCAGTAGTTTTCTTGTGGATTCTTTGGGGTTTTCTGTGTATAAGATCATATCATCTGTAAATACAGATACTTTTACTTCTTTCCTACCAATTTGGATGTTCTTTATTTCTTTTTCTAGCCTAATTGCTCTGGCTAGCACCTCCAGCACAATGTTGAATAAGAGTGGTGATAAAGTTCATCCTTATCTGGTTCCTGTTCTCAAGGGGAATGCTTTCAAAGTCTCTCCATTTAGGATGATGTTGGCTGTTGCCTTTGTATAGATACTCTTACTTATATTGAGGAATTTCCCTTTATTCCTATTTTTTTTTATCATGTTTTTATCATGAATGGGTGTTGGACTTTGTCAAATGCCTTTTCTGCATTGATTGATAAGATCTTATGGTTCTTGTCTTTTGTTTTATTTATGTGATGGATTACGTTGATTGTTTTTCTGTTGAACCATCCCTGAATACCTGTATAAATCCCACTTGATCATGGTGATTTATTTTTTTGATAGTTGCTGAATTCTATTGGCTAGAATTTTGTTGAGGATTTTTGCGTCAATGTTCATGAGGGATATTCGTCTGTAATTTTCTTTTTTGTAGTGTTTTTACCTGGTTTTGGTATCAGGGTTATGCTGGCTTCATAGAATGAGT
>NW_004444001.1:12753280-12781379 GCF_000243295.1 Trichechus manatus latirostris | reverse complement strand
CTTTTTATTTCAGTTGGGTCTCTTGTGATATCACCCATCTCATTTCTTATACGGGTTATCTGCTTCCTCTTCCGTTTTTCTTTTGTCAGTTTGGCCAATGGTTTATCAATTTTGTTGATCTTTTCAAAGAACCAGCTTTTGGTCTTGTCAACTCTTTCAATATTTTTGCTATTCTCTATTTCATTTAATTCTGCTCTAATTCTTATTATTTCATTTCTTCTCATGCCTGAGGGCTTCTTTTGCTGCTCTCTTTCTACTTGATCAAGTTGTAGAGTTAATGTTTTGATTATGGCCCTTTCTTCTTTTTGGATGTGTGCATTAGTTGCTATAAACTGACCTCTGAGCAATGCTTTTGCTGTGTGCCAAAGGTGCTGGTAGGATGTGTTTTCATTCTCATTTGATCTGTGAATTTCTTTATTCCGTCCTTAACGTCTTCTATAACCCAGTAGTTTTTGAGCAAGGTGTTGTTCAGTTTCCATGTGTTTGATTTTTTTTCCTTGCTTTTTCTTTTATTGCTTTCTACTTTCATGGCTTTATGGTCACAAAAGATACTTTGTAATATTTTGATGCTTTGGATTTTGTTAAGGCTTGCTTTATGGCCTAATACGTGGTCTATTCTGGAGAATGTTCCATGTGCGTTGGTAAAGAAAATATACTTGGCTGTTGTTGGGTGGAGTGTTCGGTATGTCTATGAGATCGAGTTGGTTGATTGTAGCATTTAGATCTTCCACGTCTTTTTTGAGCTTCTTTCTGGATGTACTCGCCTTCACTGAAAGTGGTGTGTTGAAGACTTCTACTACTATTGTGGAGTTGTCTATCTCTCTTTTCAGTGCTGTTAGAGTTTGTTTTATGTATTTTGGAGCCCTGTCGTTGGGTGCGTAAATATTTATTATAGCTATGTCCTCCTGGTGTAGTGACCCTTTAATCATTATATAGTGTCCTTCCTTATCCTTTGTGGTGGATTTTACTTTAAAGTCTATTTTGAGAGAGATTAATATTGCCACTCCTGCTCTTTTTTGAGTGTTATTTGCTTTATATATATTTTTTTCCATCTTTTGAGTTTTAGTTTGTGTCTTTAAGTCTAAGGTGTGTCTCTCGTAGGCAGCATATAGACAGGTGGTATTTTTTAAATGCAATCTGCCACTCTCTCTTGTTTGGTGCATTTAGTCCATTTACATTCAGCACAAACCAGTTTTTAAAATAAGTAAATAATTACCACCACCACAGATGAATTCCATACTATTTTCCCTGAGTCATCAACTCAAACTTTAAACTATTTTTAATTTATCAGAAAGTGGGTTTAGGAGAAAGCATTTGAAAATGAAAGGGAATTTCAGTTAAAGCCCGAATAACTCGGATTTAAACTGAGCTATGAGATGATCCCTTGCTGCACCATTTCCCCCAGCCATGAGCCATGTACCTGATTGTCCTTCATTGTAATTTCACGGAAATATGAAACTAAAGCAGTGGCAGACCTTCCAACCGCGAGCATAGCCCATACAACATGTGAATTAACGGCAACCTACAAAGTTGCAAAATGCTTAAAATGCGCAGCATTGCAGATTATAGATGGGAGCAGAGTAACTCCAAACATGGTGAAACAAGGAAGGTTGAATGTGGTGTGAGGTGAATCAGGAAGGGAACAGATCTTTTGATGCTGAGAATAGGAACTGGGCTGTAGGTGGACACACCACCCGCCGCAAGCACTATTTGGATCCACCTGGATGAGGGTTAAATTACCCGCATTCAAGGTGCGGGACCACCGGCCCTGGAGAGAGCAGGTGCGCAGAAGCCTCACGCGTGCGGAGCCGCGGCTGCCTGTGGGTGGCCGGCGGGCACAAGCTCCTCCCCAGCCACTCCTTCCGCAGTGCGGGGGAGGAGAAAGTTGGGCCAATAAGACCGCGCGGGGCGGACAGAGGGCGAAGCCAACGCGCTGCGAAGCCCCAGGCCCCTTGCCTCTTGTCTGGGCTGCCAGCCACCCTGCGGCGACGGCGACTGCAGCTGGCCAGAGGCCCGTAGTGCTTGCAGCAAGAAGCGGTCGGGGTCGGCGTGCTTGGGTCGCGTCGGTGAGTGGCGGAACGTGCCCAGAGACCTGGGTTCCCGCGAGCAGCTCAGGGCAGCGCTCGGGTAAGGAGAGACCCCAGGCGAGGCTGGAACCTGAGGAGAGGCGCGGGGCGGGCTCAGGGAGAATTGTCACGGCGCTGCAGGCCGGGATCCAGAAGCAGCGACGGGCCGGGGGCGGTGTTTGGAATCTCACCCACCCACTGGATGGTCCGGGGCTTGCAGCCTCCGCCGCCCTGGGGAACAGCTCTAGAATCCTTGTGGGAGAAGGGGATTGTGGCGCAGTGGTTAAAGCGCTCGGCTGCCAACCAGAAGGTTAGCAGTTCAAACCCACCAGCTCTCTGCGGGAGAAAGATGTGGCAGTCTGCTTCCGTCAAGATTTACAGCCTTGGAAACCCTATGGGCAGTTCTGCTATGTCCTACAGTGTCGTTAGGAGTTGGAATTGACTCGAGGGCAGTGGGTTTGGTTTTTTTTTTTTTTTTTGCTTCCAAAACCTTTTTTCAGAGACATCAACACAAAGAATAATGAGCCCTGGTAGTAGAGTAGTTAGGCTCCTGGCTGCTTGGTTACGCGCCGGGCAGCTAGCCGAAAGGTGAGCGGTTGGAACCCACCAGTCGCTCTGCAGGAGAAAGATGTGGAAGATGTGGCAGTCTGCCTCCGTGAAAATTTATAGCCTTGGAAACCTTATGGGGCAGTTCTACTTTGACCTCTAGGGTCGCTATGAGTTGACTCTATGGCAAAGTGTTTGGTTTTTGGTTCAACCCAAAGAATTAGGTACTATAAGGGCGAGTAAGACCAGGGGAAATAGGGAATTTTCTTATCTATAGGTCTTGCACCAGGACGGAAAAGTTCTTTTGGGGAGTTCTGCTGCTTCTTTAAAGCCACTGTTAAAGGGCATGTGAGTTCAAGTGTGAGACAGAAGTGTTCCAAATCAGACTTGCACAAATGACCTTTGACCCAAATAAGAATGCTGAACTGGGAAAGTGGCTTATGAGTAAAAGCTGGAAAATGTATCCCCTAAACTTTTTCCACCACCATTTCTATGGTGGCTTTTGCATTGCTATGATGCTGGGAGCTGCTCCACTTGTATTTCAAATACCAGCAGGGTCATCCATGGTGGACAGGTTTCAGCAGAGCTTCCAGACTAAGGCAGACTAGGAAGAAGGGCCTGGAGATCTACTTCTGAAAATCAGCCCATGAAAACCCTATGGATTACAACAGAATATTGTCCTATCAATATAGGACCAGGCAGTGTTTCATTCTGTTGTACGTGGGGTCACCATGAGTCACGGCCAACTCCACAGCAGCAAAATGTTTCTATCTATAGCAGTGATGGTCTTCTGAGTGTTGACAGTCCCAAGAAGCTCAGGACCAAATCTTGGACTAAACTTTAACTCAGGAATCAGGGCATTAAGTATTAGCCTGATCCATAAGAAGCAGACAGCCTTCCAGCTCTGAGGCACCAGTGAGCTGCCAGCACCCAGGTAGATTTCCTTTCAGTGGGACTTTCTGTGGCCTTCAGAAACTGAGGAGAGAGCCCAATGACTTGGCAGTTTCCAGTGACCACTTCAGCTCATTGCACTTGGGCATTGAGGGTTCCTTCCCTTGCACACACATCTGTGTAGGAGGAGCTGCTAGGGTCCATGTGGTCATGCGCCTTGTTGAACTCGGCCCCGTATACTCAAAACCAGCACCACAGACATCACTGTCAATAGAGCCACTGAGACTGAAGGAGTAGCAGAGTTGGAAGGGACGTTAATCTGTTTTGGCCACCCATTTTACAGATGAGGAATCCTTTCTGAAGTGTGAAAGGGCTTGCCCAGCTCCCCAGGGCTTGTCCCTCAAGCAGAACCCTGGGCGTCTGGCTCCTCATTTCCTTCCCACTAGGTATCTGTGCCCTTTGCACTTTAGTAGTGAGGAACCTGAACAAACCTAAGCACATTCCCTCACCCAGTTATGTTTGCAGAAGAATACAATTAATCATCTTTTTTGAGGCTCTTTCAGCATGTTGTTGTTAGGTGCCGTCGAGTCACTTCTGACTCCTAGTGACCCCATGCACCACAGAACAAAACACTGCCTGGTCCTGCACCGTGCTCACAATCGTTTTATTTGAGCCCATTGTTGCAGCCACTGTGTTAATCCATCTCGCCGAAGGTCTTCCTTTTTTTTGCTGACCCTGTACTTTTTACCAAGTATGATGTCCTTCTCCAGGGACTGATCCTTCCTGACAATATGTCCAAACTATGTAAGATGTAGTCTTGCCATCTTGCTTCTAAGGAGCATTCTGGTTGTACTTCTTTCAAGACAGATTTATTCATTCTTTTGACAGTCCATGGTATATTCAGTATTCTTCGCCAACACCACAATTCAGAGGCGTCAGTTCTTCTTCATTTGGTCTTCCTTGTTCATTGTCCAGCTTTCGCACGCATATGATGCGATTGAAAATACCATGGCTTAAGTCAGGCACACCTTAGCCTTCAAGGTGACATCTTTGCTTTTCAACACATTAAAGAGTTTTTTGCAGCAGATTTTCCCAATGCAATGTGTCTTTTGATTTCCTGACTGCTGCTTCTATAATGTTGATTGTGAATCCAAGTAAAATGAAGTTCTTGACAACTTCAGTCTTCTCTCTGTTTATCATGATGTTGCTTATTGGTCCAGTTGTGAAGATTTTTGTTTCCTTTATGTTGAGGTGTAATCCATACTGAAGGCTGTAGTCTTTGATCTTCATCAGTAAGTGCTTCAAATGCTCTTCACTTTCAGCAAGCAAGGTTGTGTCATCTGCATAGTGCACATTCTTAATGAGTCTTCCTCCAATCCTGATGCCCCATTCTTCTTCATATAGTCCAGCTTCTTGGATTATTTGCTCAGCATACAGATTGAATAGGTATGGTGAAAGGATACAACCCTGTTGCACACCTTTCTTGACTTTATACCATGAAGTATCCCGTTCTTCTGTCCAAACAACTTCCTCTTGATCTACGTACGGGTTCCTTATGAGCACATTCTTCGCAATATTATCCATAATTTATTATGAGCCACACAGTCGGATGCTTTTGCATAGTCAATAAAACACAGGCAAACATCTTTCTGGTATTCTCTGCTTTCAGCCAGGATCCATCTGACATCAGCAATGATATCTCTGGTTCCACGTCCTCTTCTGAATCCGCCTGAATTTCTCGAAGTTCCCGGTGTATATACTGCTGCAGCCGCTTTCAAATGATCGTCAGCAAAATTTTACTTGTGTGTGATATTAATGATATTGTTTGGTAATTTCTGCATTCGGTTGGATCACCTTTCTTGGTAATAGGCGTAAATATGGATCTCTTCCAGTCGGTTGGCCAGGTAGCTGTCTTCCAAATTTCTTGGCATAGACAAGTGAGCACTTCCAGTGCTGCATCTGCTTGTTGAAACCTCTCAATTGGTATTCCGTCAATTCCTGGAGCCTTGTTTTTTGCCAGTGCCTTCAGTGCAGCTTGGACTTCTTCCTTCAGTACCATCGGTTCCTGATCATATGCTACCTCTTGAAATGGTTGAATAGCAACCAGCTCTTTTTGGTACAATGACTCTGTGTATTCCTTCTATCCTTTAAAGCATAGAACTTTTAAAAAATGCTAACTAGGTACCTGAGCAACTGGAATGGGAGCCCTGGAATGTCAGCTGGAATTTAAGGGGCCTCCCTTAATTCATATTCCTTGCCCTGACACCCCAAAACCAAAAACACCAAACTGGTTGCCTGACACCCGAAAACCAAAAATACCAGACTGGTTGCCATCTAGTCAGTTCTGACTGATGGTTACCCCATGTGTTACAGAGTAGAATTGTTCCACAAGGTCTTCTTGGCTGTAATTTTTACAGAAGCAGACCACCAGGCCTTTCTTCCTCAGTACCTCTAGGTGTATTCAAACCACCAACCTTTTGGTTAGTTGTTGTTAGTTGCTATTGAGTCAGTTCTGACTCATGGTGACCATATGGGTGCAGGGTAGAACTGTTCCATAAAGTTTTCAAGGCTGTGACCTTTCAGAAGCAGATCACCAGGTCTGTCTTCTGAGGTGCCTCTCAGTGGGTTCGAACCACCAACCTTTCTGTTAGTAGTCAAGTGCAAAGTGTTTGTGCCACACAAAGACCTTGGAGACTGATATTTCCTGGAAAGGAAGGTGGTCTGCAAGCTATCTATACCCAGATACATTGTCTTAGTCATCTAGTTCTGCCATAACAGAAATACCACAAATGGATGGTTTTAACAAAGAGAAGTTTATTTCCTCACAATGAAAGTAGGCTAAAAGTCCAATTTCAGGGTGTCAGCTCCTGGGGAAGGCTTTTTTTCCTCCGTCGGCCTTCTCATCAGTGTTCCCCCGGACTAGGAGCTTCTCGGCGCAGGGACCCCAGTCCAAAGGATGCACTCTGCTCCCAGCACTGCTTTCTTGATGGTATGAGGTCCCCCTGTCTCTCTGCTCACTTCTGTCTTTTATATCGCAAGAGATTGCCTCAGGACACAATTCAGTCTTGTAGATCCAGTCCTGCCTTACTATCACAACTGCCACCCATCCTCCCTCATTAACATCATAGAGGCAGGATTTACAACAAATAGGAAAATCACACAGTACCAGGAATCATGGCCCAGCCAAACTGATACACACATTTTTTGGGGGACATAATTCAAACCATGACATACATCTTAAGCCTGATTTTTTTTTTTCCCTAGACCCATGATAATTGAGTCCTACTGACCCCTCAAGATGGTGAGAAATTTCCCTAGAAGTGAAGCATTTTAAGAGAAAATATTGAGTGAAGAGAGATTTAAGAGGATCATTTAGTTCTAAAATCATATTGTTCCAGAATCTGGGGGAAGCTCTGTGATCTGAGGGATGAGCAGCGTGTTCTCACTGCCCTTCTCTATGATGTCAGTGCCCTCACTGTCACTTTGTTCCAGTTTACATGTGTGACTCATAGCACACGAATAGAAACAGGCTAATATATATAGGCTTAGTAGTTTTTGTTTTGTTTTTTAATAACAGTTGAGAAGAGAAAGTCTGCTATAAAAATAGATATTGATTTAATTAAATGGGCTATTTGATTTCTAGCACAGGCTTTGTTTATTCATTCATTTCAATAAATACTTACTGAGCACCTACTCTTTGCCAGGCACTGAGTATAGAGCATCGAGCAAGGTAGATACAGTCCCTGCTCTCATGGAGGTCACACTCTAGTACTGAGGACTGAGCAAAGTAAATTCAGATGGTGCTAGATGTTCTGAAGAAAAGGAAACAGAGCACTGTGGTGGTGTGTTGTGGAGGCTGTGTGTGTGGTGGACAGATGGGAGGGGGTAGGCTTCTTAGATTGAGTTTTGAGGTTAATTTTCTCTGTGGAGATGGCCTTGAAATGAGACCCCAAGAAGAAGGGCAGAGGGTTCTGGCAGAGGGAGCCACAAGCACAAAGTTCCTGGGAATAAGCTCAGTGTATTCGCGGCACAGTCAGGAGGTCAGCATGGCTGGCGTGAAGTGAGGGTGGAGGAGAGTTAGGAGAGTGAGGTCGGGGGCCTGTCTCGGTTATCTAATGCTACTATAAGAAAAATACCACAAGTAGATGGCTTTAACAAAGAGAAATTTATTTTCTCACAGTGTGGTAGGCTAGAAGTCCAAATTCAGGGCGTCAGCTCCAGGGGAAGGCTTTCTCTCCTATTGGCCTTCTCATCAATCTTCCCCCAGACTAGGAGCGTCTCTGCGCAGGGACCCCTGGTCCAAAGGATGCAGTCTGCTCCCAGCACTGCTTTTGTGGTGGTATGAGGTCCCCAATTCTCTACTTACTTCCCTTTCCTTTATCTTTTGTAAGATAAAAGGTGGTGCAGGTCACACCCAGGGGAAACTCCCTTTATATTGGATCAGGGATGTGACTTTAGTAAGGGTATTACAATCCCACCCTAATCCTCTTTAACATAAACTTACAATCACAAAATGAAGGACAACCACACAATACTGGAAATCATGGCCCAGCCAAACTGATATGCACATTTTTGGTAGGACATAATTCAATCCATGACAGGGCCCAATCATGAAGAGCCTCAGTCTGAATTTTGAGTGCAGTGGGAAGCCAGAGAGGGCTGCATGCAGAGGTATGACATGACATTATTTGCATTTTTCAGAAGATTACTCAGGGTGCTGGTGAGGAGAATGGATTATAGGGGAGAAAAGGGGAGGCAAGGCGATCAGATCCAGGTTGACCGATGGTGACCTAGTGGAGGGTGATAGCAGTAGATGGAAGTAGGCTGTTTATTGGAGGTAGAGTGGGAAGTTAATGTTTCTCTGTCTCAAATTTCCCATCTACAAAATGGAGATAACGTTACATCTGGCCTACTCATCTCATGGAATCAAATAAGCTAATGAATATGCTTTTAGGAGTAATGTAAGATTTTATTACTATTATTATTTGCTAATGTTATATTACTTTGACTTCCCTGTGCTTCATTTTTACAAATTTTCTAATAAATTCCAATAGCTTTTTAGCTATTTTATACTTTTCAATAAATATGATTCATTAAACATATACAAAAACATTTTGCTGTGTTCCAGGATATTGAAAAACCTTGACTAAGAGACACCAATAAAACACACCATCCTAGGCTGTGGTGAAATTAATGCTAAAATAATGGCTGGCTTACTTTTGAAAGTTCAGTGTGTTCAGAAGAAAATTCAGCGTAGAATATTAAAAGCTGGGAATTGGGAAAAACACACACACACAAAAAAAGATATGCCTTTGTACTGGATATGGCTGTGCACGGATATCCTTTAGTGCGAAGATCTGTAGATAACTGAAAATCTATACCTGGCAGTAGAATTTCTCGAAGGGGCTGTGAACCAGAGTTGACTAGGATTGTTTCCCTTAGTGAAGCATTCTCTCTGAGAGGGAGCTCTTGAACTTTCCCCAGTTGATCACTGACTACATTTTAGAGAGTCAAGGAAGAGTTTCAAAGTCGTTTATCACTAGGGTAGGCATGACCTTCTCAGCGACAGGACAGCTAACTGCTGCAAAGAGGCAGCCCTGTTTCTCTTTCCTGCCTCACTTTGACATGGAACTTACTAGAAGTAGATACAGCTGCTTAGAAGAAAGTAGAGGCCCTTCCTCATTTATATTGTGTGCAGTGAAAGATTCAGTTCTTTGTGACCTATTGGTCTTTGGGTTATCTTCACATGCCAGACCCCATTAGTTATTTATTGGTAAATGTGAATAAATTTCAGCTTGAAGTGGCCCGTCTAGTGATTCAAATTGCAGACAAAATGAGGTAGTAATTCCAGGACCTGTACAAATTTATTTATTTTGCTCATATCTACCATCATAGTCCCATAGGGTTGGGGTTCAGTGGTGTCAGGAGCATTTTTAAGGAAGAGGTCACAGTCTCTCCTGGAGGTTACAGGTCTATTTTGTTTGACTCATATGATATTCTAAAAGCTTGATTTAGTTGCTATCCTTTAAAATTCAGTAGATTTTACATACAAATATGGTTTTCCAGCTTTTCTTGAAAAAAAAAAAAAAAAAGCGAAGATCTAGTAACATGGTGCTGTCATTTTGACATGCCAGCACTCAGCTAGAATGGCTTGTTATTAGGTGTCCTCAAGTTGGTTCCAACTCATAGCAAGCTTATGTACAACAGAATGAAACACTGCCGAGTCCTCTGCCATCCTCACAATCATTGTTATGCTTGAGCCCATCGTTCCAGCCACTGTGTCAGTCCATGTTGTTGAGGGTTTTCCTCTTTTTTTGCTGACCCTCTCTTTTACCAAGCGTGATGTCCTTCTCCAGAGACTGGTCCCTCCTTAAAACATGTCCAAAGTATGTGAGGCGAAGTCTCACCATCCTTGCTTCTAAGAAGCATTCTGGCTGTACTTCTTCCAAGACAGATTTATTCATTCTTCTGGCAGTCTGTGGTATGTTCAATATTCTTCGCCAACACCACAATTCAGATGCATCAATTCTTCTTTGGTCTTCTTTATTCATTGTCCAGCTTTCACATGCATATGAGACGATTGAAAATACCATGTCTTAAGTCAGGCACACCTTAGTCCTCAAAGTGACATCTTTGCTTTTTAACACTTTAAACAGGTCTTTGCAGCAGATTTGCCCAATGCAATGTGTCATTTGATTTCTTGACTGCTGCTTCCATGGGCATTGATTGTGGATCCAAATAAAATGAAATCCTTTACAACTTCAGTATTTTCTCCATGTATCATGATGTTGCTTATTGTTCAGTTGTGAATTTTTTTGTTTTCTTTATGTTGAAGTGTAATCCATACTGAAGGCTGTAGTCTTTGATCTTCATCAGTAAGTGCTTCAAGTCCTCTTCACTTTCAGCAAGTAAGGTTGTGTCATCTGCATATTGCAGGTTGCTAATGAGCCTTCCTCCAGTCCTGATGCTGAGTTCTTCATATAGTCCAGTTTCTGAGATTATTTGCTCAGCATACAGATGGTGAAAGGATACAAGCCTGACACACACCTTTCTTGGCTTTAAACCACACAGTATCCCCTTGTTCTGTTCGAATGACTGCCTCTTGGTGTAAGTACAGGTTTCTCATGAGTACGGTTACCCCTGTTAGATGGTCCACTTTGCCACAGTCCCCACCACTCCTTATTCTATTACACAGCCTGCTTAACTCATTAAAGTTACCTGGCTGGCCTTTATAGACTTCTGCTTTTTTACTTCAGATTTAGGGTTATCTAGTCCAGCCTGTTTGTTCCCACATCCACTGCAGGAATCCTTTCTCCAGTGTCCCTGCTGGTAGTTCACAGTCCTGTGCTTAAGCCCTTCCTCTGATAAAGAGGATGATGCTAATTGTTGGAAAGCTCTGGCTAATGGAGCTCTACCATTTGGGTCCACAAAGAATCTGTTGAGTTTCTTTTCCACAGAAATGCTATCTAGGTTTTTCCCCATCACGAACATCTCTGGTTTCTTCAGCAGCTCGTCATGTGACTTGCTGCCTTGTTTCCTCATTATTCTGGTTACTGTTGGGTTATTGTCCGTTTTCTAGTAGAGGATCTGCTTATTCACCTCCTGTTTTCTGTGGTCTCCCAGCCTCCTCCACACCCCAGTCTTCATGGCTTGCATTTATGTGGCAGGCTGCTGGGGTTGGGCAGCAGTCGGTAGGCTTTGGGTAATAATAACACCATTCTTCTAAGTGCTTACACTACAACCTCATTACAACCCCATGAGCAGGCTTTCCCTTTGACAGATGACGAGAGAGGCAGAAAGTAAAAACTTACTTATAGAGTCACCCATCTAGTAAATAGAGATTTTAGATTCAAACCTTGGCAACCTGAAGCTATAGCTAGATTCCTTAACCACTCTTATTCTAACCATCATGTAGCCATGTATACATAGAATACTGAAAAGATCCACTTACTCTTACATTTATAAGTAGTAGTATATGCATGGTGTGTGTGTGTGTGTGTGTGTGTGTGTGTGTGTGTGTACACGTGTATGTTGTGCCTCTGTTCTGCTTCTTTTGCTAAGGACAGGGACTGATTGTGGCTTTAGTTTCTCATCATGCAAAGATCTCTGACCCTTTAAAGAGAAGCCACAATTATTTTTTCAGGAGCCTTCAGCTCCTTGGATGTGCGTAGAGGGGACTGAAGCTAGTGAGCCAGTGTCAGTGTCAGGCTGGTCTGTCTGGGAGCCACGGTCAAGGAGCCATAGCAGCAAGCAGCAATCACATGGGTTCAGGTCCTGACCGACCACCTGGATAGCCTCCCTCCACCATAGTGTTACAAGCCTGTGTGCCCTGCTTGGGGGTGGGGTGGGGTGGGAATCCAGTTAAAAAATGAAATATTTAAAGAAGAAAATTTGGAATAATAAGAATTTTTAAAATATATTTTTAAATAAAACCATTTGCTCTGGAGTTATTTAAATAGCAGTCTTTCCTACTTTATTAAAATGCTTCCAGTGCTTTAACTTGTAAAAGTTCTAAAAGCTGCCAGCTTTTTCAGAAACCCCTCTTTTCCCTAAAGCAGTTGTGCATTGCTGAGGTGGTAATTTCCTGGGACTGAAGTTGCCCCTTCCATTTGTGCTTTAGGAATCTCCTTACCTTCATCACGCTGGTTTGGAACTGCCCCAGTGTGTGAAAGCTTGTGATGTATTGAACGTGAACCATTCTATGGCAATACCTCCACTTTGTGAAGTTTTGAGGGCTTCCCAACCTTTTTCATGGATCACAGAGAAAATTATATTTGTGCTGCTATTGGCCCCAACTACCTCAGACCTCTCCTGGCCACCCCAAAGGGATCAATATAGGGACACATCTAGAACCCATTCATGGCACTGTGCAAAGCAGCCCCCAGGAAGCTCTGTGACTGCTTAGGACCCTGTAGGAAATCAGTTATAATATGATGGTGTCAGTGTATAAATGGTCACTGAAGCTGAAAGTTAATCTTAAGGTAGCGCACTGAACCTTTTCTTTGCTTTTCTCTTCCTTTCACTTGTATATTCTCCTCACTTCCTGCCCCCACCCCCCACCTTTCTTTCTTTATAAGCAGTGCACTATTCAATTACTTTTGTAATGGAATGCACCCAATAATGATATTTCCATGGTGGTAATGGTGGGAGTAAGGAGCCTGGTGGCTTAATGGTTAAGCGCTTTGCTGCTAACCGAAAGGTGGTTGGTTGGAATCTACCAGCTACTCTGTGGGAGAAAAGACGTGGCCATCTGCTTCTGTAAAGATTACAGCCTAGGAAATCCTATGGGGCAGTTCTACTTTGTCTTACAGGATGGTTTTGAGTCCGAATCAACTCAACGGCATACAACAAGAGCAACAACAGTGGTGGGAGTGGTGGTGGTGGAGGCAAAGAAATTATCTATTGTTCTTTTTGTTTTTTGCTTTCTGCTTAGTGATTTGGGGCATTTTGGAGAATGTAATAAAACTGCAAGTTTTTTTTTTTTTTTTTAAACCATGTTAATATAGCTTTAAGAGCAAAGTAGTAACTCCTCAATCTTTGAACGTGTTATAGTCACCCTTCTCTCATCCACTCTCATGTGATTCCACCATTGCCCCCTTCTCCCCTCAAACCACCACCACAAAATCAGAAAACAGCAGGCACACGAGTAAACACAGTCATACATTATTTCATTTAATCCTCAAAATAACCCTGAGAGAAATTGTGATTGCTCCCTTTTCTCTGACGAACAGACTAGAGTTTAATGAGTTTAAATAAATGGTCCGAGAGAGCATAACCAGCCAAAGGATAGAGTCAGGATTTTAGAACCCAGCTGTCTGATTCTGAGGCTCATAATTGAAATCATTGCACAGCCTTCAAAAGCTAGTGTTTTGGGATTCTGTGACCCTGAAATAGTGGGATGAATCCTCAGCAGAACCTCCTTGGAACTGCTAGGAGATCACATGTAGTTGGTGTGTGTGGGATCTGGTCTTGAAGACAAAGATACTGGCCATCTCAGCTGCCAACGTTATTATATTAGAACTGTTTGGGTACGGTGAAGCATGGTTCAATTCAGTGCTTTATCTTGGCTGCATCTTGCAGTCTGTGGGGAAGCTTTACAAAGTACTGATGCCCAAGCTTCACCCCTAGAAATTCTGATTTTACTGATCTGGAATCTAGCCTGGGCATTTGGGATTATTTAAAGCTACCCCTCGTAGCTTTAGGGTCACTGTGAGCGGGATCGACCTAACGGCAACAGGTTTGATTTTTGGTTTTGGTAAACCAATGTGATTCCGTTGTGCAGCCAGGGACAAGAACCCTGATTTAGAGGTTTGGGCCAGAAAGTAAGATCAGAAACCTCTAGGATGGCAGCAGCCTGCCCAGTGATCTTAGATAACTTTTAACCTTTATGACCATTAGGCTGTATAGGGTCTCAACTGCCTAGACATTGATACACTGAATGCATGTGAGTGCTAACATATAAAACGTGAGTAGGATCAGTTAGTGCTATTTTGCATGCAGCTTTTAAGTTCTTGTGCTTACAAAGGGCTGTTTTCTTAACTTCCTTCTACAACATGGAACTACTTCTTCTTTTGCTCTTTTGACCCTACCCCTTTTTTTAGGTTGTGAAATGATTACACAAGAGTCGAATCTACTGTGCTCAAGATAGGAGGCTTTAGGCATTTCTCAGAAGTCACTTAAGTGTTACGCATTCAAGATACTGTCCAGATTAGTTTCTATTAGCTACTGTGAAAGAGAGAAAATAATGTTAATGGAATAGGTATTAACTTTTTTCTTTTAAAGTTTTGATATTAGCAAGTATTGAGTGGGAAATCTTTTACTAAGATGTATAAGAAGAATCATGGAGCCTTGGTGGCACAGTGGTTAACAGCTTGGCAGCTAACCAAAAAGTCAGTGATTCAAATCCACCAGTTGCTCCTTGGAAACCCTATGGGGCAGTTCTACTCTGTCCTATAGGGTTGCTATAAGTTGGCATGGACTCTACAGCAATGGGTTATACCAAACAAGGATATAAAACCAAAAACCAAATCCATTGCTGTTGAGCGGCTGGTGAATTCAAACTGCCAACCTTTTTGGTTAGCAGCCAAGCGCTTAACCACTGTGCCACCAGGGCTCCCAAACAAGGATATAGTTGCTTAAAAAAATACTGCTCACAGAAAAATGTATGACCTCATTTACATCTGATTGTGAACAGTAGTTTTCACTTATTCCTGAGAGGGGTAGGGGTGGTTATAAAGTTACAGAGATTTGTACCTTCAAAGCTACACCTTTTCCTAATTTTTAAACTTTTAAATAATTATTATATAATACTAAGTAAAACAACAAAAGACATTGTAATAAAAAATAGTAATAAATTTCTTAGAAATCAGGGCTGGAAGATCGACAGCCTTCTTTCTGCTTCCTGTTACAAAATAGCTAAAGCAGAAGATTTTATCTTCTTTCTCAATTGTTTAGTCTGGTATTGGGTATGTTTTGTGATATTTAAGCAACTCTCTTTGACATTAGTTGATGACTACATTGGCTCTCTGGTCTCATTCTTTATACGCTCTGTGTTACTTTTCTATTGATGTTATAAGAAATTACTACAAATTTAGTGACTTAAAACAACACAAATGTATTTTCTTACAGTTCTGTAGGTCAGAAGTCTGGCATAGGTCTCACTGGGCTAAAACCAAGGTATCAGCAGGACTGTCTGTGTTCCTTTCTGGAGGCTGTAGAAGAGAATCTAGTGCCTTGCCTTATCTAGCTTCTAGAGGCTGTCCACATTCCTCGGCTCATGGCCTCCTTCCTCCATCTCCAAAGCCAGCAATAGCAGGTTGAGTTCTTCTTACATTGTATAACGCTGACCTCCTCTTCATCCTCCCTCTTCCACTTTTAAAGATCCTTATGGTTACCTTGGAGTCCCTGGGTGGTACAAACGGTTAATACGCTCAGCTGGTAACTGAAAGGTTGAACATTCATGTCCACCGAGAGGTGCCTCAGAAGAAAGGCCTGGTGCTCTACCTCTGAAAAATCAACCTTTGAAAACCCCATGGAGCACAGTCCTGTTCTGACACACATATGGGGTCACCATGAATTGGAATCAACTCTAGGGCAACTGGTTTATGATTACATTGAACCCACCCAGATAATCCAGGATAATCTCTCTATTTTAAGATCAGCTGATTAGCAAACTTAATTCCATCTGCAACCTTAATTGTCCATTGCCATGTAGCATAGCATATTCACAGGTTCTGGGAACCTTTTGGGGGAGGGGCAATTATTCTGCCTGTCACATGTTCCCATCCCAAAAGCTAATCAGAACAAATCTGGCAAAGAGAGTACTGATATTTGTGAAAGATGCTTTCTTTTCTGAGCCTTTATTAATAACAGGAATGTTAAAACAGGCATACCCTAGTCTCTTGCCAGGACTGGGTTTTACTTGGACAGCTTATAGTTTATTTGTCAGCTCTTGATACTGATGTTATAGACCTGAAACTGGACCTTTTACAGTAGCAGTGGACTAAGAGTTGTTTTGGTTTGTCTTTTGTTTCAAGAAGGGAGATGGTGTCTGATGAGAATTTTACAGTGGCATTGAGATATGGGAATACTGGGGTTAGCTGCAGCCATGGTTGTGCGTGTAGACTTCAGCTGGGATTTGAAGAGGACAGTAAACAGGAAACCGTGGTTTCAGTGGTAGACATGATGTCCTCAGAAGAAAGGCAAAAACGTGACACAAACTTTTGTGGTTGGGTAAAAACATCACAGAGTTTAGTAAAGCAAAAAAAAAAAAAGTTTTATTCAGCATGTATTCAAAAACACATAAGTGGGAAACGGACAACCATGCTGCCAGAGCCATGTCTGCCTGAGTCCAAAGAATATTACAGAATAGGCAAGAATGGAAAAACGGACAAGCATGTTGCCGCAGCCACGTCTGCCCAAGTCCAAAGACCATTACAGAATCATCAGTATATATTAACATTACAAATGGGCAAAACCATTGAAAGCTTTACCTTTTCACAGATTGGCTAGAAATTGTGATCCTACATTTTGAATTGTCTTTCTTAATAATCGTTGGTACAGGTTTCAGTAACAACAGTCAGCAGGGTCTTCATTGGTCCAACAAATTTCTATTCACTAAATGCTAATAGAAAAAGATAAGAGTAGAAAGTCTTATGTGTTCTGTTTGATTGGATTTATGTGAAAGTTTCCCTAAAAGATATTTTCCAAGATTATCTTAGCTGTTGTCTTTATACCTCAGGGCCCAGTTGATGTGTCCTTGTGAGTCCTTGTGAGCCCCTGTGAGTCCAGCTCCAGCTGGGTCACATTCTCTATGCTCAAGGAGAGGGAATAATAACTCCAGTATTGTTTCCTAAATCATTCCCTCCTTTTGATCAGAGATTGGAGGTAACACATCAATGATCAATACCTGGACTTGGTTGAGCTCCTAGATGGCGGCCATTGCAGGCTCTTTAAACTCACGGTGCTGTTTCTCCACTGGATACCATCTGGTTCTTCACCAGGATATTAAGTAAGAGAAATGTTCTCATCAATCACATTGCCGGAGTGAGCAGACTCAATGTACATCAACATTTTAGCCCGTGGCCTTCTTTGACTATTCCTTGCGGTACTGATTTAGCCCATGTACTTATTCCTGATGGTAACCGACCAAACAAATCTGGTGTTTGTAAGAGTGTTACAGTGTGTAACCAAGTAGCTTGTTGTCTACTTCTATGTATATCTTGTTCTACTTCTCCTGTGTTATTTATCCAAATGTAGCAAGAGGTATTTGCTACAGCACAGACTACACTAATAAAAAAGTCTAAGACTATTTTGTTATCTTATGTCACCTTGGCTTATAAGATCAGAGATCACTGTTGTGCTTCCATCTCACTAGCAATTTTGTCTGTTATTTGTCTCATAGTGATTGACAAATTTCTCAAAGATTTCTCCACTTCAGATATACTGTAAGTAGGAATTAAAGCTACCAACCATACCCTGAATGTTGGACCAATGGGTTTTCTTCTGACTTTCATTTTACAGTGTGTAACAATTTAACATTACCTCTCCAATATTTACTAGTATTGTTTCTATGAGTACTTAAAGATAATTCTAAAGTTTCCAAAGTGCATTGCCCATGCATTTGTCAGGAAGCTAAACAAATGATTGCCCACATAAATTCACTATCAGTTGGAAAGGGATCATCTAAATTAGTATAGTTGGATCTATCACACAGAAACATATATCCATAAGGAGCACACAAAGTTTGTCTAGAAGAAACAGAAAATATAGAAAAATTTACATGTTACAAACAAGTTTTCATTAGAGAACTCATGATTAGCAAGATAATACAGGATGGACCTTTCCTGTAGGAGGTCTTCTGTTAGTCTGTTTAAAACATACTAAGTGTTCTTCCCAAGGTGAAGCTGCCCCTCTTTGGAATACCTATTAACAGTCATGGGTCACTTTCTCAGAAGCAGAAATGAAACCTAAGACAAAATGGAGTCTGAGACATGAGGTTGATCTCCTCTGAGAACCTGGTTTCTTTAAGATACATAACTTTCTGTATAGTAAGAGGGTGACAGTTTGGTTACAAACATTAGACAGGTATTTCTTAAAGACTGATTAAACTAATTACTAATTTACCCTAAACATAACTCTCAGTCTGATCTTTGAAGTTAGTTTCCTAAAACAGACTGAATTCTTCAAAAAAAAAACAAAAAAAAGCACAATGCCCAGAGCAAAATGGTCTTATTGGTTTATCTGGACCATTGTTTGACTCAAAGTGGCTTCAGGAACCAGTTTTTTTTCTCAGAACTCGAGATTAAAAAGAACACCCAAAGGCGATGTCCTGGAAGGGTTGCCTCAACCTCCATGAAAACCAGAAATCTGGATTCCAGGAAAATTACATACAACTCTCTCATCATTCTTTCCTTTGGATGATGATCTTGCTATAGAATCTTTTATCAGAAATTCTCAATAAATGTTAATTGGGCGTCATCTGGTTTTTAAGATCCCAGGCACCATACAGCAAACTAGGAAATGTTTTCAGAAACACTAACAATTATATTAGGCCAATTGCCTGAAATAACCAATGAAACCATGACCCTAAGGTCTTTGAACCAAGGAAACAAATCTCATGAGGTATTTGTTTATACATAAGCAGCATTAGTAACTGTTTTTCACGTACCTCAACAGCAACTATATTCTGCAAAACCTCAGATTGAGTATTAATATAAATACAGCAACATTTATTTATTAAGGCACAAAACTGTTTCTTGGGAGAACTAATAGGAAATCTAATGCTGTTCTATTTTATAAAATCATAGCTCAAATTTCAGACACTTCTCTGGTTATAATATTCACAACTTTGTTGAGTTTACCACAGGAACTTCTAATTCAAGAGTTACAATATCTAAACCCATTAGTTAGATAATTTAGGAGAAAGGAGAATAGTTTCTTATATCCAGAAAATAGGACCTCAAAACATCAGCAATATTCCCACATAAAAAAACCATAGTTTCCTTTCATTTCCTCAGTCTTATGTAGTTAATTTCTGTTCCACATGATTTTGGATCAGCTGCAGTCTGTGAACTCATCAGCTTCTCCATAAGAGTTCTGGAAACCTTGATTGAGTCTAGTTACACTTGTTTTAGCAAGTCCAACATAGTCCATCTTTTTGTTGAGATATTTTGGTCAAACATTTTCAGTAAATCAGTGAAGTAAAAACTTATCGGCAGATGATGAAACTTAATATGGCCATGATTAATTCATAAACATAATATTCTTAATAGTAAAAGACATGATAGAAATTAATTGCAAGCATAACGTAAAGGCCAAATAAAATCAGTTAAAAAAATACTTTAGATAAAAAATATTTCTAAATGTAACCATTAACTGTATTCTTAAAGAGCTTCAGATATAATACGTAATACTCTTGAGGCAAAATACCATATAGTCAGGATATACTAAGAATATACCAAAATTATCAAATCTCTAAATAACTGAGTAGTAATAAAAAAATCTTCATAGGTAAATGATGTGAATTTCCCAATCAAACCATTGGCTTTGATGATGATAGATTTAAAAAAATAAAGTTGCAACCAAGTTAACAATAAAGAAATTACAATTATATTATAGGTCACTGTGAAACTTTACTTATTTAACCAAAGATCTTAAAGTAAAAATCTTAGCTTTCTTTTCTAAACGCCCTTCAGCTTAGTATTCAGACTCAGGAATCTTACTCTAATGAGAGGCCAAACCTTTGTTTTCCAGGCAGATTACACAAAGAATTAACCCTTTAACTCAGAAATCAAAGAAAATTTTGTTATTTTAACTGAGAAACCTAATTCTTTGTTTTATATGCTATTTAACATTAAAACTCCTTAAAATCTCATAAATTAAACCATTAAACTTTAGTCAGACAGATAAAACTTTTGACCATCACAAATAAATTTCTTTTTCAATAAACCTCTTAAACATTGCCTTGGTTGCATATATCTTATAGTGTATTCTTTTAAATGGTAAAAATAAACACACTCATTAGCAGACTTTAAAATATGTATACATTCTTCCTCTTCGGCATAAAAAGCCAAAGTATATGAACTTAAATTATGACAAATGCATATTAACTCAATTTAATATCTGTAAGTTACCTAAAATGTCTTTGGAATTATTTTAAGCCTGTATACCATAAAACAACTGTAATTGAAAGAAAGTCTGTTTAAATATTCTAATTTTCATTCAACTTTTACTACTCATATTTTTCCCAATCTAATTTTAGCCCTTTAAGATTTTATCAACTGGCTTTGGAAATCACAAAATATCTGCTCAGTTGACCAATTCATCGATATGGCTATAACCCTAAGTGTCTGGCTAGGAGTGGAAACATTTTTCCAGGCCACTTCAGGTGTGTCTCATTGTGATTTCTATTGTTTGACTTCTTAGAGTTCCCCTATAATAGAGAGAACTTGTTTACAGTTCTATGATTGGGATCCACTCAGTTTCTGATAACTATAGCAAAGCAGCAATTTTTCTTATCTTTTGTCTTGAAAGAGTCTCCACCTAGCTGGAAGGGGTCTTTCAAAAGCTTCCCTGGAGCTATAGGACCTTGGAGACTGGGGGTTGGGGGCCAAGGAGGCCTGATCTTGCCCCGCCCTCACTCTCTTGACTCATGGAAGACATTTACATATGTTTAAATTGATGGAGGCATTTTGAAAAGCTGTTTACCCAGTAAATACCAAAGCTCTTTAGCAATTTTGTAAATTCTTGGCTAGCAAGACTAGGGCTAGGGGTGTCATCCCAATTTGTTTACATATGTTTAAGTTGACCTAGGAATTTTGAAGGACAAAAGATAACAAATTTCTTTTTTACTGTTCTGGAACTGCTACTTTTACTTTAAGACAAAACTATCCTTTTTCCTTAAATAAAACACATTTCATTTAACATCTAGCTTAAGTTACTTAGAAAGGTGTCATTTTTAAGATTGACATAGTATAAAACATAAAGATCTTAGTGTACTTTTCAAATAGACCAGTTTATATCAAAGTTTTTCCAAGTAGGTATTAAAAGTCTAAATCATAAGACAGACACAAGATGCAGTTTTTTCTGGATGAAGAAAGAACTGAGGTTCTATGACCAGCCTTACAAAAAACATCAATTTTCAGCCATAGCCACCAACCTGATACAAGACAGAAACTTAGACACAATGCTCTAGACCAGAAGCAAGCTCCCAGGACAAAAGGAGACAGAAAGACCACATAAACTCACCAGACAATACCACACAAAACAAGGATATGGGGATCCTAGTTTCTGAAAGTGTATATAGCAATTTTTGGTAAGATTGACTCAATTCAATGGAAAAAACAGGTTCTAGAGCCTCAGATGGAGGAATATTAGACCATTTGACAAAACCTGAGCATCAAGCAAAGTTCCCTAAAGGAACGAACAGACAACACAAAGGAAAGCTCATTTTCCCAAAGTGGTCACTGAAATTCCAAATTACTTGTAGTGTACTCAGTTTATAGTGTTTTTAAATGTAAACCCGAAACCAGTGTCTTAGTAGTAGGGGTGAAATTCAGGCTCGTTTATCAAAGATGTTAAGCGATAAGCTTCAAGTTTTTGGTTTCCTTCTTTCTGAACTTTATTCATTCTGCTGGCTAAAGACCTAGTCTCTTGTTTTAGACCTTAAATACACTAGTTCTTCCAATTGGAACGTACTTTAAAGCTACTGATGATTTTAATTTTAACATTGTGATTCTTTATTGAGAAACTGTATCATAAAAAATGTACGGAACTACCACTTCTCCCTCAAGTTTCATAACACAGGTCAGAAGCTGCCATATCCCCCTGCTAATTTGGCAAAACAGAGCACCACTTTCCAGGTTTTCTCTGAGCCACAAAAAGGTCCGAATTTTGCGGCTTATAGTGACTCAAAGCTCTTTGAAAATAGAATTACCTCTTTAAAGTTTCAAATGCCCGCATCTGGACCTAAACTGCAGTTCACTTAAAGAGTTACTAAATATCACTCTTAACCAAACAATCAAGCAAAAATCTAAGAAAGATTCTTCTTAATCAAACAACTGGTTTTTCAAACAAATATGCTGAAAAAAGCTTAAGAAAACATGAGAAAGAACAAAAAGAATAAGAAAAGGCTCGTTTTCTGAGAGCACTCACCCTGTCGGTGTCGAAGGGATATGGAGCAGGAACATGTGGATCCAGAAGATAGGACCTCTCTTTGCTAGCTTCTGCTCTGCAGTCCAGGTCTCCTCGAGGTCGACTGGATTCGTAGCTTCAGAAATCCTTGACGACTATACCATTAACTGTTGTAGGGGAAGAACATCACAAAGTCTAGTAAAGCAAAAAGAAAGTTTTATTCAAAAAGACAAAAGTGGGAAATGGACAACCATGCTGCCAGAGCCATGTCTGCCCGAGTCCAAAGAATATTACAGAATAGGCAAGAATGGAAAAACAGACAAGCATGTTGCCACAGCCATGTCTGCCCAAGTCCAAAGACCATTACAGAATCATCAGTATATATTAACATTACAAACGGGCAAAACCATTGAAAGCTTTCCTTTTCACAGATTGGCTAGAAATTGCGATCCTACATTTTGAATTGTCTTTCTTAATAATCATTGGTACAGGTTTCAGTAACGACAGTCAGGAGGGTCTTCATTGGTCCAACAAATTTCTATTCACTAAATGCTTATAGAAAAAGAGAACAGTAGAAAGTCTTATGTGTTCTGTTTGATTGGCTTTGTGTGAAAGTTTCCCTAAAAGATGTTTTCCAAGATTATCTTAGCTATTGTCTTTATACCTCAGGGCCCAGTTGATGTGTCCTTGTGAGTCCTTGTGAACCCAGCTCCAGCTGGGTCACATTCTCTATGCCCAAAGAGAGGTAATAATAACTCCAATATTATTTCCTAAATCACTTTTAAATGGAGTTAAATAGAATGTGTTATCTGAATGCTCTTTGAAATGTTTTCTTGATCTGTCAGGATGATTTTTTATCTAGTGGTCAAGGGGTCAAAAATAAGGAAAATGGTTTTTGGGCTTTACTAACTATTTAAAAAAATATTTATTTTTAAAGTATAAATATTCTCATTGATTTAAACAATTAGAAAAGAGAAAAGTACAAAGAAGGATAAAAAATTACCTTGTATTTTCAATTATCCACAAAGAAGACAAGCACTGTAAATATCTGTTATTTCTTCTCCTTCCCTCTCCCTCCCCCCTCCTTCTTTCGTTTTTATATATCTGGGATCACAAGTAATTCTCACGACTTTTTACTTAACATACATAAACACTCTTCGTGATCATACAAACTCTTCTTAAATATTCTTTTTTCCTTATTTTTTTAATTTGTAAAGCATTTCATTGTAGAAAATGTGAAACAATTAGAAAAACACCCATAATTTCACCACCCCATTATATTAATAACCATGTAATGATTTTTACATGACAATACAGCTTTATCGTTTTCAATTAAAATTCCATTGAAAACAGTTTCCTAAGTCATAAAGCATTATTTTGTAACTATCCCATTAATCACTAAATAAGAGCCCATTGATGAATACCATGGTTTACTTAACTATTCCCCTTTTGTTTGATGTTTGGAGAGCTTCTGTGTGTGTGTGTGTGTGTGTGTGTGTGTGTGTGTGTGTGTTTGTGTGTGTGTGTCTGTTGACTCCTATAAATAGATGGGATAACTTCTGCAGTGTATTAAGTTCTTAGGGTTTTATTTCCCTGTGTATAAGTTTTTCTTGTACTAATCCCAATAGTTTAATTAAAAGGTCAAAGGGTCTGTACAACTTAAGTCTTGCCAGATTGCCTTCCAAAAGTCAGTGTACCCAATTACACTCCCACCAGTGTTGCTAATTTTGATCTGGTAAATTCTGCAGTTGTAAAGCATACTAAGACCATAGGTAAGCATCAGGCTTTCGTTTGTCAGTTATTGCTTTGTTTGGCCAGTTACATCTTTCTCAAAGAAAATTTTGTATTGGCTGCTGCTGCTGGTGATGGTAATACATTTTCTTATGTTATGATTCTGAACATTGTCGTATCAAGGGTTTAAGTGTAATCATTTTGAATTCACCAGTTCTAAGAGAAATATCCAAAGTCACTGTTAGCCTTTTCAGCGTCCTAGTTCTCAAATGTAAATACATTTCTAGCTAACTCATATCCCACAGTTCAGAAAAAGGACCTTCTCTGTGGAAAGAGAACTTTGAAAGTTAGAAGACTTCTTATGCAATATTCCTTTGTGTTCAGTGGTTATCCTCTCAGAGAGCTTGATGATCATCAGAAGATAAAAGAAGCTAGTGTCTCAGGAAGCCAGGGACTTGGTGGCCCTTTATAGTAGAACTTTGTTCTGAAAATCAAGAAGTACTATTTCCGTTTTAGTAACATAGGAAATTTTTCATCATTTTTATTTATAATTTATAACATTTCCATAAAGGATTAGTAGCTGTATATAGTAAAATCACATAGAACTATTAAACAGCTTATTTAAAAAATTAAGTTAGAGAAATGGATCAGAAACCAGAGGAAGGTATTGGTAAGTGCGCAGCATGTACATAGAACTGTGAGAAATTTAAAAAGATAAAGGGTATTGGCCCCTTTTCAGGAGCAGTTTCAGCGTATTGGGGGAAAGAAAATGGACAAGAAAATATTGTAAACATTACATGTGAATTACATGCTAAGTAATAGTTGTGGAGTTAGAGTGGTTTCTGAGAGCTGAGGAGGCACTCGGGGATCTTTATACCCTTGACTTAGGAAGGAGGAGGCCCACAGCATGGGACGAATAGCTGATTATAGAGACAAAGGGTGAGCTTTGGCTTGGACCTGAATCAGTGGCAAATTGAAGGATTTCCCAAGGGAGTGTAATCCAGATGTTCTCTACTGTCCTCGGAGAAGCATGTTTTCAGATCCTCAGTTGTCAGGCATAGCAGAGCAGGGTGAAGGAGGGTCTAACCACTTAAGAAGAAAATACTTTAACCCAACAGGGAGAGGTGAACTAAGGAGAAAAGAAGGGGGCTGCCTTGTGATCAAGAATGCCTACTGGCACAGTGATTAAGAGCTCCATTGCTAACCAAAAGGTCCGTGCTTCAAGCCCCCAAGCCGCTCCTCAGGAGAAAGATGTGGCAGTCTGCTTCTGTAAAGATTACAACCTTGGAAACCCTATGGGGCAATTCTACTCTGTCCTGTAGGTTTTCTATGAGTCAGAATCGACTCAATGGCAATGGGTGGTTTGGCCTTGCGGTCCTTAAGACAGACTATAGCTGTAGCCTTGATGGCGCAGTGGCTAAGAGCCATGGCTGCTAAACAAAAGGTAGGCAGTTTGAATCCACCAAAAGCCACCAGTTTGAATCCACCAGCCACTCCTTGGAAACCCTATGGGGCAGTTCTACTGTGTCCTATAGGGTTGCAATGAGTCAGAATCGACTGGATGGCAGCAGGTTTGGTTCAGGTTTCTATAGATGGACTGAGCCCCTGGGCATAGCCATGTTCAACAAACAAGTTGAAGCTCCAGATCCCTCTGCTTTATGTACGCTTCTGCCTTGTCCCCCATACACACATGCACATACATACATGCCTGTGTCATGGGGCTAAGGACACACACACACTCTTGTATGGTTCAGAAGTCATTTCTGTGTTAAATCAGCAAACATTCATTGCACATCTGGCAGATAAAAGGCCCTCACCCCTGGGTGTAGTGGGAAACATCACTGTCTGTAGAACAGAAGTCCGTACTCAGATGTACCACATGCAAGGCTCTCTGAGTTCTGGCCCCTGCTCTTGCCTCCAACCTCCTTCCTCTCAATACCCCCTCTCCTAATCTATCCTGTCGCCTTTCTTACCAATACCCCAGCTCACTGCAACATAAAGCTTCATGTGTCTGAAGTGCCTTCTTCTCCCCAACAACCCAGGTCAGTCTGCCCCCAAGAAGACATTTGGCAATGTTTAGAGACATTTTTGGGTGTCACAGCTGGGGGAAGGGAGTGTGCCGGTGGCATCTAGTGAGTAGAGTTCAGAAATGCTGCTGACCATGCTGCAATGCATAGGGCAGGCCCCCACAACCAAGACTTACCCGGCTCCAAATGTCAATAGAGCTGAGGGGGAGAATCCCTCATGGAGCCAGAGCCTGAGCCACTGATGCTTCCTCAGCAACTCAGCAAGATGAAATAAATCACTCACTTTTTTAAGAATTTTTTTTCCTTTTTTTGTACTTCAGATGAAGGTTTACAGAACAAATAGTTTCTCATTAAACAGTCAGTACACATATGTTTTATGACAATGGTTAACAACCCCATGACATGTCAACACTCTCCTCCTCGACCTTGGGTTCCCTATTAGCATCTTTCATGTCCGTTCTTGCTTTCTAGTCCTTGTCCCTGGACTGTTGTGCCCCATTAGTCTCGTTTTGTTTTATGGGCCCATCTAATCTTTGGCTGAATGGTGAACCCCAGGAGTGACTTCATTACTGAGCTAAAGGGTGTCCAGGGGCCATACTCTCAGGATTTCTCCAGTCTCTGTCAGGCCAGTAAGTCTGGTCTTTTTTTTTCTTTTTTGTGAGTTAGAATTTTGTTCTATGTTTTTTTCCATGTCTGTCCAGGACCCTGTATTGTGATCCCAGTCAGAGCAGTCAGTGGTGGTAGCCAGGCACCATCTAGCTGTACTGGACAGTCTGGTGGAGGCCGTGGTAGCTGTGGTCCATTAGTCCTTTGGACTGATCTTTCCCTTGTACCCTGTTCTCTTCATTCGCCCTTCTTCCCAAAGGGGTGAGACCAGTGGAGTACCTTAGATGGCTTCTCACAGGCTTTTAAGACTCCAGACGCTACTCACCAAGGTAGAATGTAGAACATTTTCTTTATAAATTGTGTTATGCCAATTGAGCTAGATGTTCCCTGAGACCATGGTCCCCACAGCCTTCTGCCCAGCAGTTCAGTCCCTAAGGGAGTTTGGATGTGTCTCTGGAACTTCCATGACCTTCCCTTGTACAAGTTGTGCTGGCTTCCCCAGTATTGTGTACTGTCTTGACCTTCACCAAAGTTAGCACTTATCTATTGTCTATTTAATATTCCCCCCACTCCCATCCGGCATAACCATCAAAGATTGTTTCTTTTTGTAAATCACTAACTTTCAGATCATCAGTCTCTTTCCTTACTCAGAATGTTGTCTCTAGAATCTAATATATTTTGTTCCCCATAAAGCCTAGCTTGTTCCTGTTGGAAAAGAGAAAAGGACATTAGTTGAGAATCTGTGTCTGGCCCTATGCTGGAATTTTTTCCTTTTTTCCCTGACCTTAACCCTCTGAAAAAAAAAAAAAACCCATTGCCATCGAGTCGATTCCAACTCATAGTGACCCTATAGGTATTGTTAATCCCATTTCACTAAGGAGATTTAGGTTTCAGATATGAAATGATTGACGTAGAGTTGATCCTTCTGACTGCAAACCCAGGCCCTTCCCGTTGCCCGTGGTGACTTCAGCAATCCCTCTCCACATGTCTACAGAACCTCGTTGTCCATACAAGAGCCCAGGTGCATCTCACAGACAGTGTGGGGCTCGTGTTGCCACAAACCCCATGGTGGGGTGCCCAGGAAACCAGGTAGTCTAATCCTAGCTCTGTCACTAATTTGCTGTGTGGTCCCAGGCAAGTCAGTTCCCCTCTCTGGGCCTCAGTTTCTTTGTATGCAAACAAAGAGGATTAGACTAGCTGGTCTTTCCTGGTTTGACCTGAACTAGAGTAGGTTATGCCCATATTTATCTGGACCACAAAACTGCGCATTCTTTGAAGGATGTTATTCTGCAGTAAAACCTGCAAAAGCCAGAACCTGTAAGGCAGAAACCTGTCAGAGAAGGAAAACAGAAATATTTTCCACTAATAGAGAGCAATAGAAAAGTGGTAAGACTGCATCCTGTCAAAGGTGGAAAACTTGCGAGACCCAGAAAAACAAGGCAGTCCTGTCAAGTTCCAGCTCTCACAGGTTTCGCTGTATTTTGTTTCTCACTTAACCCCAACATCCCCTACCTCCTTCCCTCTGTCTCCCCTCCCCCAAGACACACACACACACACACACACACACACAGACACACACAGACACACACACACACACAC
>NW_004444001.1:12749569-12752760 GCF_000243295.1 Trichechus manatus latirostris | reverse complement strand
TTACTATTTGTGCATAAATATATACATTTAAAGTAAAAATAAGAAAACATTATACTGATTTTTTTTTTTTAACATATACCTCAGCTGGCTGACCTTGTTGATCATGGCTCTGAAGCCTATCAATCATATGCCTCAGTCAATCTCTCTAAGCCTCAGTGCTTTTAGCTATAAAATGGAAATAATAATAACCTACCTAACTTTACTCCTATAGGAGCCCTGGTGACATAGTGGTTAAAGCACTCGGCTGCTAACTGAAAGGTCAGCAGTTCGAACCCACCAGCAGCTCTGCAGGAGAAAAGACCTGGGAATCTGTTCCCGTAAAGATTTGTTGTTGTTGTTAGGTGCTATCAAGTTGGTTCCGACTCATAGTGACCCCATGTACAACAGAATGAAGCACTGCCCAGTACTGCGCCATCCTGACAATCATTGCTATGTTTGAGCCCATTGTTGTAGCCACTGTGTCAATCTATCTTGTTGAGGGTCTTTCTCTATTTCACTGACCCTCTACTTTACCAAGCATGATGTCATTCTCCAGGGACCTGTCCCTCCTGATAACATGTCCAAAGTACGTTGAGACGAAGTCTTGCCATCCTTGCTTCTAAGGAGCATTCTGGCTGTACTTCTTCCAAGACAGATTTGTTCGTTCTTCTGGCAGTCCATGCTGTATTCAGTATTCTTAACCAACACCATAAATCAAAGGCATCAATTCTTTGGTCTTCCTTATTCATTGTCCAGCTTTCACATGCTTATTAGATGATTGAAAATACCTTGAAGTACTTACTGATGAAGATCAAAGAATACAGCCTTCAGTATGGATCACACCTCAACATAAACCAAAAATTCTCACAACTGGACCAATAAGCAACATCGTGATAAATGGAAAAACGAGCCCCGGTGGTGCAGTGATTAAGAGCTCAGCTGCTAACAAAAGGTCAGCAGTTCGAATCCACCAGCCGCTCCTTGGAAACTATGGGGCAGTTCTACTCTGCCCTATAGGGTCGCTACCGAAGTTGTCAAGTATTTCATTTCACTTGGATCCACAATCAGTGCTCACAGAAGCAGCAGTCAAGAAATCAAACGACATATTGCATTGGGCAAATCTGCTGCAAAAGACCTCTTTAAAGTGTTAAAAAGCAAAGATGTCACTTTGAGGACTAAGGTTTGCCTGACCCAAGCCGTACATCCTAGGAATCCTCATGGGGCAGTTCTACTGTGTCCTGTAGGGTCGCTGTGAGTCAGAATCAACTCCACAGTGTCTAAGAACAACAACTTTACCCCTTAAGGAGCCCTGCTGGCATAATGGTTAAGTGCTCAGCTCCTAACTGAAAGGTCTGCAGTTACACACAACAACAACTCTGCTCGTTGTTGTGAGTACTAGAGATAACATAATGTACAGGGTAGAAGGGGTTGGCACATAATAAGCGATCAGTAAATAATAACTATTTATGCAAGCTTGGCTATAATCTAAAGGTGGGAGGTTCGAGTCTACCCAGAGGTGTCTCAGAAGAAAGGTCTGATAATCCACTTACCAAAAAATCAGCCATTGAAAACCCTACGGAGCACAGTTCTACTCTGACATACATGGGGTCACCATGAGTTGGAACAGAATTGATGGCAACTGGTATTTATGCCACGTATCACCTTTATTTTTCTTCTTAAGTAAACCAGCAGTCAAATTTTGGATTATTCTGAAGGTCTAAGTTGAAGTCAGAATACTACTTTGCTTATCTTAGGAGTCCCTGCTTATTGTTACAGCAAAACAGAAGTGAAATCAGCAAGTTGAGTTACTAGAAAACTTATCCCCAGGATCTCTCCTCAGCTGCCTGTGATATGTTAATCAGGAACACTTGTTGATAAATCCAGAAACTTGTTTCATCATGTCCTCTTCCTGGCCCAAGGAGTTCTCATTCAGGTTTTTAAAAAAATATAAAGCTCAGATTTAAAAAAAAACACGTCAATCTTTCTTATTACTTCTTTAACCCTTTGTTATAACATCAGTAGTTTAATTTCAAAAAGCCTGGTCCAGAACTGTACACTTCACTGTTCAACTTCCTGAGAAGGGACTGGCTTATGTTGCCCCAAATCGAGGGAACAGTTTGTTTCAAAGAAGAAAAATTGTTCCAGTTTTGTTTTCAGTTATACTAGGAGAAGATGGTATTCTAGGAACAAAACTGTTTGTTTGCTCTGAGGTTTGTTTTTCGTGTTGTCTGTTGCCTTCCTTCCCTGGATACAGAAATTTGGTCACAAGCCATACTCTGAATAATTCAAGCTACTAATTTGATGACTATCTGTTCTTAGCAGAGCTTGGTGACAGAGAGCAACCTTGCTTCCTCCTGCCTGAAATTGTCTGAAGGTTGCTGGGGTACACAGAGTGGATTACTGCTTTTATGATCTGGTTTGGAGGACATTAAAAGTCCTCTTCTCTCCAAAACATCTCTCCCCAGTAGCCTGCAACTCTTTCCTTTAGAGTAAACTTTTAGGGTTTTGAAATGAAGTCTCCAGAAGGCCTTGCTTGATTGAAAGAAAGGGCTTTTACTTGGAAGTCAATGAGAAAAACCTAAGTAACACACCTTGTCGAACTGTGGTGGCTTTGTGTTGCTATGATGCCGGAAGCTATACCACCGGTATTTCACATACAGGCAGGGTTACCCATGATGAGCAGGTTGCAGCAGAGCTTCCAGACTACGGCAGACTAGGAAGAAAGGCCTAGCAATCTATTTCTGAAAAGTATCCAATGAAAACCCTAGGAATCACAGCAAAATATTGTCTCGTAAAGTGCTGGAAGATGAGCCCCATAGGTTGGAAGGCACTAAAAATACACAGTGGCTGCAACAATCACTTGAGCATACCAATGATCGTAAAGATGGTGCAGGACCTGGCAACGTTTCATTCTGCTATTCATAAGTTCACTATGAGTTGGAGCCCACTCAATGATAGCGAACAACACCGACAACCTTTTAGCAGCTTGTTCACCTTAGGGAGTTTACACCTTGAAAAAGCAGGGCAAGGAGTTGAGGGTGTGGAACATTTGATACTTACGTTTTTTTTTTATTTTTTTATTTTATTTTCTTGTACTTCAGGTGAAGGCTTACTGAACAAATAGTTTCTCATGAAACAGTAGTACACATGTTGTTTTATGACATTGGTTAACAATCCCACAACATATTAACCCTCTAACTTCTCAACCTTTT
>NW_004444001.1:12722867-12740017 GCF_000243295.1 Trichechus manatus latirostris | reverse complement strand
CATTTGGTGCTTGGCTGAGTTCTTTATCTCTTCATTTGATGTTTTAGGGTTTCAGGATTGTTGTATTCTCTGTTCGACTTAGTTTTTCGGATCTTTGCTGTGGAGGGACTGCATGGTGCTTCTGCCTAGAGTGCCATTTTGCCAGAACTGATAGTTAAGTTTTAACCAAAGCAGGTCATTGTCATAGAGCACAGGGAGGTACCCAGGTATTACCAGGGCACTAATAGCCTGTTGGAAACCCTGGTGGCGTAGTAGTTAAGTGCTACAGCTGCTAACCAAAAGGTCGGCAGTTCAAATCCACCAGGTGCTCCTTGGAAACTCTATGGGGCAGTTCTACTCTGTCCTGTAAGGCCACTATGAGTCAGAATCAACTTGACAGCAATGGATTTGGTTTAATAGCCTGTGGAGGGGAAGAAGGACAGGGAACACAAACTTTCCCAAGAGGCACAGGAGAAATGTTAATTACAGTTTTAGGGAAAATTAGAACCCATAATAAAACCCATAAAATCTACTTAGCAGCACCATCAATGGACCAAGGGGATGATGACCAAGGAGTGACTTCAGTCAGCAGAGAAAAAGTCTTCCTGTTCTTACCGCAAGGTCATTATTTATAGCTTAGCTTTAATGTAGTTAACATTTATTGAGCAACAACTACTTAGCTATAACAGTGTATGGTGCTAGGAATGTAAAATGAGTATGCTAATATTTGTATAAGGACCCTGGTGGTGCAATGGTTAAGCGCTCGCCTGCTAACTGAAAAGTTAGTGGTTCAAACCCACAAGTGGCTCTGCTCCCATAAAGATTACAGCCTAGGTAACCCTGTGGGGCAGTTCTACTCTCTCCTGTAGGGTTGCTAGGAGTCAAGATCCACTCGATGCCACACAACAACAATATTTGTATTTAGCTACATGCAAAATATATTATGTGTATTTATCATTTAACCTTGGTTGGTATTATTATCATCCTCATCCCCCTTTTAGAGGTGAGAAACAAGACCCAGAAGGATTAAGTAGTTTACGAGAGGTCACACCGCTAGCGTCAAGGCTGGGATTCAGACCCAGACAGTTGGACTGTAGATGCTAGAGGTGAAACAGTTGACCACTATGGTATATTGAGAAGTCATAACCTGGTGTGAGATCATCTGGGAACGTGTTTGTGGGCTACCTTGTGGTCCACCTCAAAAAGAAGGGATACATTCTCATTCAAGGAGCATTTACTGAGTGCTTGCTGTTTGCCAGAATCCCTCATGGTGCAAATGGTTAAGGCACTCTGCTGCTAACTGAAAGGTTAGAGGTTCAGGTCTACCCAGAGGCACCTCAAAAGAAAGACCTGGCAATCATCTTTCCAAAAATCAGACATTGAAGACCCTATGGAACACAGTCCTACTCTGATATACATGGGGTCGCCATGAGTGAGAACTGACTTAAGCAGGATAACTGGTTTGTATTTGCCAGGTCCTTGCTAAGTAGTAGAAATACAAAGACAAATGAGGCCAGTCCTTTCTCTCGAGGAGACTAGTCCCTGCCCTCGAAGAGCCCACAGGATACTGGACTAAGCAGTTCTATAAACAGAGCCCTGCAGGAGAGTCAGCTAAGTGGCTTGAATGGAATCAAGCACAGATTGCTGTGAGAGCGAAGAGGGAGCCTGCGGTGCGTGTAATGCCTCACAGTCTGACTGTGCTCACACAGGAACATGCCTTCTCCTTTGCAATCCGTGAGTATCCAGAGAAGACCTCTTTCCCTGACTGCAGGGAACTTTCAGTGAGGGTTGCCCGCTTCTCAGGACATGACTGTCTTGCCACCATTTTGGGAATAGTCTTAATATATACTTCCATCCCACAAAGCACACCAAGCAGAGGCAGTGGTGGAGGGCTATATATTTTGTGGCACTGGGAAGGTGAAGAGAAGAGCAGGATTCCTTTTGGGTCCCTCTCTCACTTGGAGAGGAGCCCTGGTGGTGTAGTGGTGAAAAGCTGAGCTGCTAACCAAAAGGTCGGCAGTTTGAATCCACCAGGTGCTCCTTGGAAATCGTATGGGGCAGTTCTACTTTGTCCTATCGGGTCGCTATGAGTCAGAATCAGCTCGATGGCAACATATTTGGTTTTTTTGTTTTGTTTTGTTTTGGTATCACTTGGAGTAAAAGGAGGAGGACCTGCCCTGCCAAAGGCTCTCTATGTGACCTCAGGCAGGTTGCATAGCCTTTCTGTATTTCATTAATCTTCATCCCCCAAAAGAAAAAATAAAGGTGCTAAAATTTGCTTCTCTTCCTTTATTCTTTGTTGTTATTCTTAGCTGTGGTTGAGTTGTCCCAGCCTCATGCACAATGGAATGAAACGCTGTCCAATCCTGAGCCATCCCCATGATCAGTTGCAGATCACACCATTGTGATCCATAGTTTTCATTTGCTGATTTTTGGCAGTAGGTCACCAGGCCTTTCTTCCTAGTCTGTCTTAGTCTGGAAGCTCTGTTGAAACCTGTTCAGCATCATAGCAACATGCAAGCCTCCAGTGGCAGACGGGTGGTGACTGTGCATAAAGTGCAATGGGCAGGAATTGAACCCTGGCCTCCTGCATGGAGGGCAAGAATTCTACCACTGAATCATTGATGCCCTCAGGCCACTATGTTAGGACTAGATTATAGGGGCAAGGGTAAAAGCAAGGACACCAGTTGGAGGTTATTGCCATAATACAGCTTAGAGATGGCAGTGGCTTGGAGATTTTCCATCACTTCAAAAAATTGGAGGGAGACATTTTAAAGGGGAAAGTAATGCAAAATACAGGGTAGTCATTTTTGTTAACAAGATTTTAGCATAGAGCCTAATTGTAATATAATTTATTACCAGGAGTCTGGTAATCTATCGCTTCATTCATCCATTTATTTATTTATTTATTTTTGAGATTAGGATTATAGAGATCACCAAAAATACAAGTGTCATCATCATTAACAACAGCAATAGCAGAAGCAGCAATATAATCACTTTATAATTATAACGAAAACATTAATCAAAACTTTGTGTTTACTATATGCCAGACGTGATGCCTATTGATCTTACCATGATTATGTGATTATTAATTATTATCATATTTTGATGCTAGTTTTTATAAACAAACTAGACTGCTACAAAATTAAAGAACTAGTGAACAAAAGCCTAATATAACTGCCTAAAAGTCAGTATTATTTCTGTGCTCTACAATACAGCATTACTAATGATTTTGCCACCATTGTACCTATCTAAAACCCAGTCTCGAAAATGCATGTTCCATATTTTCCAAATGTCTTCTTCCTTTATAATATATAAAGTTATGTTACTAGTACCTCATTCTCACTGATTTTGTCAGCCTATGTAAGTCCTCTTTATTGCATTTTTTTTTCTTTTAATTACCTGCTTTGAAGAAAGTTAAGCTGAAACCATCGCTCAACCCCTAAGATGGTGCCATCCAAATTGCGTGCATTATTCTGCCTCTGCAGCTGCCTCACACTGGTTCATCCTTTTGTCTGGCAAGACCTAAATCCTGCTGCCCAGATGAAATCACCAGGTAAGAAGTATATTTGTTCAAGGACTTGAGCAACTAACATGTTGACAGATGGCACCAGACAAGTTGCATGTAGGTGGGACCACTAAAGCAAGTCTTACTAAGAAGAATGCCCATGGAGACACTATTCTCCTGGGGTATGAGTGAGAGTCTCACTTTCTTCTAGTTCCAGCTAGTACTGAAGAAGTTCCTCTCTTCTTCAATATCATGACTGAAGGATAGAACCAGGGTGAGATGTTTTAAGACATACTGAACTCTCATCTTGCAATCACTGTGGAAAATTTTCTCAGTTCCACCCCTTCCCTACCTCCATGCCCTAGTCACTCCCACTGAAGACCAGTAGCATGACAACTCTGCAGTTGACTCAAAGGCAACCTCAAAACCTGCTTCCGCAAAAGTGAGGAAGAGGCAGGTGTCTTGATCAGCAGGCACGGTCCTGGTTAGTAGTGGGGATGGTGTGAGAAGATGGCAACTTAGGGTCTTGGGATCCAGAGGGAAGCAATTTTTTCTGCCTAATAACAGAGAGAAGTAGGGACAAATAGGTGCCAAGAAGCTCCTGATGAGAACTGACCTTCCTCACTTGCCCTTTTTTACTTTGTGGTGGGAGTGAGGGAAGGAGAAGAGATAGATGAAGGCTTAGGCAAGCCTAGGAAGAATGGCCTTGCCATCTCTAGACAGAAGGACTGATTGCTCAGACAGTGCTTCTGGAGCCTTGTGAATTCTTGCTAATCTCAGAGGGTCATGTTGCATGAACTTCCCTATCTAGTCTCCTAATGGGAGCAGTGTAGGTGGCCTCTGAATGGTATCATACGATCTGTGCCCACAGACCTGTGCACCTGGATAAATATGGCTGGATCTAGTTGTTCAGGCTTGATGGGTGACTCCTTAGCATAGCATTTACAGAAGAGCTTTCATAACCCAGTGACTTACAAATAAATTCTGCCCTACTTCATAGTTGAGGAAATGAATGCATTAGTAGGAGAAGGACTATATCTACATTTGCATAAGAAATGGAATAATATCTCACAGGTCTGTTCATTGACTAACATTTATCAGGAGGCTAAGGGCACTAGTGACTAAGACAAAGAGCTTGCTTGCAGTCAAGTTCAAGGAGCTTGCAGTCTAGTTGAAATTAAGTTCATTTTTCTCATTGCCTTTCATATGATGAACCAGTTACCACCTAGGAGACATTTACCTCATTCACTTTTTCTTGGTACAGGGTGAGAATCTTAAAACATGTTTTCTGTCTCCTCATATTTAAAATTAATTGGGTAACTGTTATTGGACTGCAGAAACTTGAGGACAGAGACATTGCTTTTTATTCATCTATGCATTTCCAGCATTGAGCCAATGCCCTATACATTGTAAGTTTTAAAAAATGAATGCAAAAATTTTTTCAAAATTACTGGGAAAAGTTTATTAAACTTAAGAAAGATTAGAATAATACATAATTTATAATCTTTTTTTCTAAATGGATAGATAGAAAATATGGTTCTGCAGGTAAAAGGTATATAAGTATGGGCTAGAGATATCTTCTTTACTAATGGAGGGCATAAAGCCATACAAGAGAATATAATTTTTTCCTATCTTATATACAATTCATCTTCAAACCTGGGACTAAATATCAAGAACATCTGACAAATACGTGCCACCACAAATATGTAATAAGAGTCATAGTATACCACTGGGTTCCAATGCTGCTATTAAAATAAAGCTGAAGGAAAATAGGAAGAGACATTTATAAATTCTGACCACAAAACTATGTCATGTAGAGAGTGGCCAGTGAGCCTGACAAGTGTCCTCCTTTATGATAAATCCCGATAGATTGTTAGAGAACAGGAGATTAGGACCATGACTGAGATAGCTACATGTTGGTGAGCTGTTTCTGCAGCCACCCTGACACTGACCAGCCACAGGACTCTGTAGACCCATGCCCAAACCTGGTGAGCTCAAAGTTTCCTAAGACCATCTTAGGGATCAGATGTCTTAGAACAGGCAGACCCTAGGGCCTCGACTTGTGGCTCCTGATTTCGGGAGAGGAAGCTTCTCAGATGGAACTGATGTTGGAGAACCAGGATGCTCATAGGTTATTGGAAAAGGTTCTCCGGGCCCAGATGGAATTGAAATCTCACAAGGGGAGCTTTGTGCCAGTGGGAACACTCTCATGGTTCTTAATCTGAACTCATAGTCCCCAAGGTAGTACCTCCAAGGCAGCTGTGAGTTCTCAGGAGCTGTGTGCCCTGGAGGTCTCCCAACAACCCCTTTATAGCCATGCCATGGCTGTCTGTGGGATGGGGTGCGGCCCCTCACAGGCTGCTCATCGCTGGAAGGAATGGCAGGTATGGCCTACCCTGCTGTCCTCTGGATCTGATGTCTCCCAGTTACACCATGAAGCAGTAGAAAGTCTTTAATGGGAGAGGAGGAGCCTGTTGGAATTTTAAATAGACCCTGAAATGATAGCCTCACAGCTAAAGTTAAAAAAAAAAAAAAAAAAATCACTGAGGAAATGTCCTGGCAGATAAAAACTCTGAATCTGCTCAAAGGGGAAGTGCTATGCTCCAATCTAGATCTGCTAAGACCCCTCCAAGAGCTTCACTGTGCATGTGGGTAGCATGAGTGAACAAACTGAGGAAGGGGACTAGTATCAGTTGTCCACCTATTATGTGTCAACTTGTGAGGTAGGTGCTTGACCTGCATTATCACTTCATCCTTACAGCTGCCCTCAGGATGGTCTCTAACCATCAGAGAGGTGGTATAAATTGCCTAGGCTAGAGTATCATAGCTTGTAAGAGGCACATCTGGACTTCAAAGTAGGATCACTTGGCTCTAATATCCAGGGTCTGTCCATCTCACCCTACTGCCTTCTTGGGAACTACCTCTCACCATTTTACCATGGATTGCTGACCTGTGTGTCAGGCCAGGTGGCCTGGTGCCTTAGCTAAATGCTTCTTAAACTTCAGTGGATACATGTTTTCTGATTCAGTAGAATAGAGGTGAATGCCTGAGATTCTGTGTTTTCCAGCTGCCAGGTGATGCCAGTGGTGCTGGTCCATGGACCCCAGTTTGAGTAGTAAGGCTTTATTATTGAAAGGCTTCATGGCTGACAGGTGCTTCACACATGAGTCACCTAAATGGCCTTCTTCCAATGACTCAGAGCCTTTCTGGATGATGCCACATGATAACATTGCAGGTGTTGTACCTTACTAAGGATCTTGGTGTCTGAGTGGCAGAGGCAGGGTATGATGGCAACTACAAAGAAGTTGGTCCCAGCAGAGTAATCAACTCCCCTAGTCCAATAGAGAGGAAGAGATGGGCCAGCTATATGTATTGAGAAAAGTAAGGGTCTGGAAATACTGATATTTGGACTCAACGTCTTAAAATAAAATGTGGATTTGATTGGGGTTTAGAAAGGAAGAGAACAGATGAAGCCTCAGGTGTGTGGAAGGGTTTTGGCACCAGAGAAGAGACGAGCAGTTTCAGGAATGTGTGTGGGTAAAAGGATGTTTATGATAGAGTTTGAAGGAAGAACAAGAGGGACCAGCAGTAGTGAAAAGCTTAGTTCAGTTCATTTTCACAAATGTTTGTTGAGCACCTACTGTGTGCCAGACATTGTGTTAAGATCTGAGAATCCAAAGTCATGGATCCAGCTCTTGAGAAATAGCCAAATGTGGGAGACAGAAAATGCACACAAATAATTTGCATACAATGTGTACAGGAAGAATGATTTTAAAAATATGTAAAAGGTATCTGTGTAATACTGAGGATGAAATGGTTAACTCCGTATGAGGGGTCAGAGAAGGCTTCAGAGAAGACATGGCATCTGATCAAGATGTTAAAGATTGAACAGGAGTTTGCCAAGGGGATTTCAAGCATAGGGAATAGTATTTACAAAGTACAAAGGCATCAAACAGCCCCGTGCTGTTTGGTCAGGAGTGCTAATGCACATGGAAGGGGGATATCTTAAGCGGAAGAAGCAGAAGAGGAGTACAAGGCAGTGGGCCTCCAGATCATGGAGGGTCTTTCTTATAAATGCTCTGGGACTTGGGATTTAACTTGCACATCTATGAATCTCAATGCCCTTCAGTCCCAGTACACTGGAAGGAGTCCCTGGGTGGTGCAGTTAAGCACTCGGTTACTAAGTGAAAGGTTGGCGGTTCAAACCCACCCAGAAGCACCTTGGAAGAAAGGCCTGGTGATCTGCTTCTGAAAGGTCACAGCCATGAAAGCCCTACGGAGCAGTTCTACTCTGACACACATGGGGTCGCCATACACAAATTACATTTGTGCCTCAGTGACAGTGTATCTGCTTAGGAGGGCATGTGCAGATTTAAATTCTACCTGCAAACTGCCTTCCAGAAAGATTTCAATACATGTCTGCTTCAAGAATTGCTTAAAATCCGTTGAAGAATTTTGAGAATTGCCCGGTGAGATTTGTGCTTTACATGACTCCAGGAGCTGTGTGAAGGATGCATTTGAAGGGTCCAAGATTCAGGTGCGTAAGACAGTTAGGAGGGAAACAACTGTCTGGTCAAGAGACAATGAGGGTTTACATGAGGCAGTTGAGCCAGAGGGTCAGGATATATTGGAGAAATAATTCTAAACTAAGTGAAAATATTAGAAATTGAGACTTGGTTGGATGTAGGGAGTTGGTGAAAAAGAGATAGAAGAGTAGAATGATTCCCAGATTGCTGGCTTGGGATACATGAGATAGGGATTCTGGAGTTGCAGCCTGCATGGTAGAATGGTGAGGAGGAAGAGTTGGGAATGGTTATTTAGTTTCATTTTGAACCATTGGCTTTGATATTCCTATGGGAACAACATCAGGCCAATGGGAAGTTGAAAACAAATCTGTGTGGGGTAAAGTTCACGTTTACAGAAAACAGACATGGTAAGTCATTTCTAATAAAATCTGGATAGGAGTAAAAAGTGAGGGCAAGGTTGTAAGTATTAGGGTGATGGTCCTAATTGTCTTATGAGAAGGGCTATGTCTACCTCCATGTTTTTATCTTCCAAAAACCCCACACAGTGTCTTGGGCATAGGAGGCCTTCAATAATAATTTGTGTATTTTGCCAGTTAGGTAAAGAAATGAAGGAGGCCAGAAACCATGGGCATTAACTTGATTCCCTTGGAATTCCTTTGCAGAATGAAGTCTGGGATATAATTGATGACTAATGAAATGATACTTAAACCTGTTTTTTTTTCTTTTTTTTTTTCAGCATGGCTCCATAAAATAAAAGCTTTGATGGCTGCTGCGAGCTTTGGCCAAACTAAAATTCCCAGAGGAAGTGGATCTTATTCTGTTGGTTGTACAGACTTGATGTTTGACTACACCAATAAGGTAATGCTTTGATTAATACAGCTCATCCTTATATACTTTTCATGCTGACTGTTGCTGTGGCTCACTAGAAGGTGTTGCAACTTGACATTGTCCTTACCTGAGAATGACTCATTTTGCCATTTGTGTTGCTTCATAAGAAGGCTTTTGCTGGTTTAGTCATTCCACAGTTCTTTGCTGTCATCTGATAAATGAACCTGCAACCTGTCTTTATTTTCCTCTTTTTTAATGGCTGAAGAATGCTTATAATTGCTTTTCACTTAGAAAGCATATTCTATTTTTCTTCTCTTTCATAATGAGTTTCAATCACCACAGCAGCTTAAAATGTTCTCTCCATCTTTTCATGAACTACACAGTATTTGGGTCCTCACTAATTAAATATGCAAAATAGCTGTGGCATATATTTGAGAAACAACTTCTCAAAAGTACATTAATTTCCTTTCTCAACAGGGCAGCTTCTTGCGTCTGTATTATCCATCCCAAGATGATGACCACCATGATACTCCTTGGATCCCAAACGAAGAATACTTTTTAGGTCTTAGTAAAGTTCTTGGAACACACAGTGTTATGGCCAAATTTTTGAGCTTATTCTTTGGTAAGATTTCTACTGATCCTACTTTGTAGGCTCTGGAATTAAAAAAAAAACAAAACTTGAAAACAGCAAGAATTTCAGGCAGTTAAAGACCAAGTAGATTTTTTCCTATCTAAACTTCCCTTAAGATGGCAAGGAAAATATTTCTGAAAAAGCACAGATAATTGTCAGAGAATCAAGAGTTCTTGTTTTGTCCATTCTGTATCTGATGGGAGAGGGTGAGAGTACCAGACTGCCTCTAACATTCTTCCACAACTGCTCTTTAGTTTTCCTTCTTCCATATTTTGGGAGAGCAATATAATGTGAGAGTAGCACATTGGCTGGTGTGACCAATACCCTGTATGTTCTGTGTTAGGTGCTTTCTAAAGCCAGGAAAAAAAAGAAGGAAGGGATGGAGGGAAGAAGGAAGGAAGAAAGGAAAAGGAAAGAAGGAAGGAAAAGAGAGAAGGAGGGAGGGAGATGTCTTAGTTATCTAGTGCTTTCATAACAGAAATACCACAAGTGGATGGCTTTAACAAATAGAAATTTATTTTCTCACAGTCTAGGAGGCTAGAAGTCCAAATTCAGGATGCCAGCTCCAGGGGAAGGCTTTCTCTCTCTGTTGCCTCTGGGGGAAGGTCCTTGTCATCAATCTTCAACTGGGTCTAGAAGTTTCTCAGTGCAGGGACCTCAGGTCCAGAGAACATGCTCCACTCCTGGCTCCTCTTTCTTGGTGGCAGAAGATCTCTCTCTTCTCTGTTCATTTCTCTCTTTTATATCTCAAAAGAAATTGACACAAGATACAACCTAATCCTGTAGTTTGTGTCCTGCATCATTAACCGAACTGCCTCTAATGCTGCCTCATTAACATCATAGAGGTTACGATTTACAACACATAGGATAATTACATCCGATCAAATGGAAGACAACCACACAATACTGGGAATCATGGCCTAGCCAAGTTGACACATACTTTTGGGGCATACAATTCAATCCGTGACAAGAGGGAAGGAAAGAAAGAACGAAAGGAAGGGAAGGAAGGAGGGAGGAAGGAAGGAGAGAAGGAAAAAGAGAGGGAGGGAAGGCAGGGAAAGCAAGGGAGGGAAAAAGGAAGGAAAGAGGGAGGGAGAGGGGAGCAGGGATGGAGGGAAGGTGAGTGGGAGGGAGGAAAGGAAAAAAGAGAAGAAAAGAAGGGAGGAAAAGAAGGAAAGCAAGGGAGGGAGGGAAAGAAACCACCATGATGCTCCAGATCCAAAATGAATGAACTGGAAATGTCATAAATGAGAGAGACTGGACTCTGATCCCCATCACCCACCCCTTCAAGGACCAGCCTCCCTCACTAAGAAAGCTCTCCCACCCCGGATAATCTAATGAATATCTATCACTTAATTCATCTACATTACACTAATAATAGACTTTTCCTTTCCTGTTTGACCAGATACAACTGTTGGGCCGATGTTAATTATGTCTTGACATTTTCCCCTCAAAACTATCTGCAATTTTTTGGATTCATTTTAAACATTCCCGCCCTTCCCCCACCCCACCCCCCGGAAGATTTTTTTGTTTTTAACACTTTATAATAGAAATGATGACAAGTCTATAACTGTGTACTCTGATGGTGTTATGTATCTTATAAGAGGAACCCTGGTGGTGCAATGGTTAGGGGCTCAGCTGCTAACCAGAAGGTTGGCAGTTTGAACCCACCCAGTGGCTATGAGGGAGAAAAACCTGACAGTCAGCTTCTGTAAAGATTGTAGCCAAGAAAACCCAATTGGACAGTTCTACTCTGTCACATGGCGTCGCTATGAGTCAGAATCGACTTAACAGCACCTAACAACAACAACATACCTTATAAATCATTTCCATAGCAATCATCACAATCTTCATGACCACATCTCCATTTTGAGAAAATGAAACACAAATAATTGCTAACAATAATAATGGCAGTAACAATTAAGAAGTGAAGAGAAGACAATACCTTCCATTCTTTTTAAATTGTGACCTATGTGACTGGTGCTTCACTTACATTATCTAATTAAATAAAATTCTCACAAAACCTCTTTGAGACAGATACATTTTCTCTATTTTACAGAAGAGGAATCTGAGACTCAGAGTTCGCATAACTTGCCCAAGGTCAGTAGCTAGTGGGTAGAGAGCTGCTTCAAAACCACTGTCTGAGTCTGAAGTCAGTGCTCTCTCCACTTTTCACTGGGTTGTGACCAGGCAGAATGAGAGGAGGCTCTGATTCTCAGGTTCTGACTCTGTGTAATTTTGCTGGGGTTTATTGGTGTTATGGAGTGAATTGTGTCCCCCAAAATATGTGCTGCAATCCTAACCGCTATATGAGTGGATGTAATTCTATTTGAAAATAGAATTTTCTTTGTTGTGTTAATTAGGTTCTATCAGTGTAGGATGTGTCCAAAACCTAAACCCTGTTGCATGATATAAGGCACATCCTGGTGGTGCAGTGGTCAACCGAAAAGTCGGCAGTTTGAACCTACCCAGCAGCTCCAAGAGAGAAAGACCTGGCAGTCTGCTCCTGTAAAGATTACAGCCTGAGAAACCCTATGGGGCACTTCTGCTCTGTCATATAGGGTTGTTATGAGTCAGAATCAACTTGACGGCACACAAAAACAACAGCAGCATAGACACAGAGGGAAGTAAACAGACACGAGAAAGGCAGATGCTATCTGAAGACAACAGAGGCAGACGCATCTACAAGCCCAGGAACCAAGGATTGCTGGCTACTAGAGGCTGAAATAGATAAAAAAGAAAAAGGACCTCTCCCTACAGGCAGTGCCCTAAATTTAGACTTTCAGCCATCTTAGCTGTGAGAAAATAACTTTCTGTTCTTTAAAACCATCCACTTGAGGTATTTCTGCTACAGAAGCATGAAGAAACAAAGACAACCAGGTAGTCTAGTTTTGGAACATTGCCTCTAAAGTTTTGACAGGACCTGGGAATGGCGATAAGGGGTAGCCTTCCTGAATACGCCTGTAAGTAGGAACAATCTTTCACCATAAATTGAGGACTGACAGTGAGAACTCATAATTAATGATCCTATGGTCTTAACAGGACCCCTGGTGTTGCAGTGGTTAACAGCTCGGCTGCTAACCAAAAGATCAGAAGTTCAAATCCACCACCTCCTTGGAAACCCTGTGGGGCAGTTCAACCCTATCCTATAGGGTTGCTATGAGTGGGAATCGGGAACGGGTTTTTTTTTTAATCGTCTTAGGAAGGAGTCCTGGTGGTACAGTGGTGAAGTGCTTGGCTGCTAACTGAAAGGTTCAAACCCACCAGCTGCTCCATGGGAGAAAGATGTGGCAGTCTGCTTTCATAAAGATTACAGCCTTGGAAACCCTATAGGGCAGTTCTTATCTGTAGAAATTGACTTCATAGCAATGGGTAAAATCTTAGGGAAGAACACTAAGTTCAGGTCTTTGGTTGATGGGTATCAAGTAGCAGACTTTTTTTTTTAAAATAATTTGCTATTAATCCATACAAAAAAACAAACCAAACCCGTTGCCGTTGAGTCAATTCTGACTCGTAGTGATTTCATGTGACAAACATAGATAAACATTTCATGGGTCAGGATTTTTTTTTTTTTTTACATTTTATTGTTTTAGGTGTACGTTTATAGTGCAAATTAGTTTTTTATTCAAAAATTTTTACACAAATTGTTTTGTGACATTGGTTATTGGTTGCGATCCCTACAATGTATCAGCACTCTTCCCCTTTCCCTTTCCCCTCTGGGTTCTCTGTGTCTATTCGTCCAGTTTTCCTGTTCCTTCCTGCCTTCTCCTCTTTGCTTTTGGGCAGGTGTTGTGGATTGAATTGTGTCCCCAAAAAATGTATGTCAACTTGGCTAGGCTGTGATTCCCAGTATTGTATGGTTGTCCACCATTTTGTGATCTGATGTAATTATCCTATGTGTTGTAAATCCTAACCTCTATGATGTTAATGAGGCAGGATTAGAGGTAATTATGTTAATGATGCAGGACTCAATCTACAGGATTAGGTTGTATCTTGAGTCAATCTCTTTTGAGATATAAAAGAACTGGGCAGAAAGCAGAGGGAACTCATTACCACCATGCAAGAGCCGGGAGTGGAACATGCCGTTTGGACCTGGGGTCCCGGCGCTGAGAATCTCCTAGACCAGGTGAAGACTGATGACAAGGACGTTTCCTCAAAGCTGATAGAGAGAAAAAGCCTTCCCCTGGAGCTGGCGTCCTGAATTCAGGCTTCTAGCCACCTAGACTGTGAGAGAATAAATTTGTATGTTAAAGCCATCCACTTGTATTTCTGCTATAGCAGCACTAGATAACTAAGACAGCAGATGTTGCCCATTGGATCTTGTATACTTGATTGGACTAAGAAGCACGTTCCTCACATGTGTTATTGTTTGTTTTATAGGCCTACTTATCTTTGGCTGAAAGTTATACTTCGGGAGTGGCTTCAGTTCTGAGTTAGCAGGGTGTCCGGTGGCTGTGGTCTCAGGGATTCCTCCAATCTCTGTCAGACCATTAAGTCTGGTCTTTTTTTTTGTGAATTTGAATTTTGTTTTACAGTTTTCTCCTGCTCTGTCCGGAACCCTCTATTGTGATCCCTGTCAGAGCAGTCAGTGGTAGTAGCCAGGCTCAGGCTGGTGGAGACTATGGTTCATGTGATCCAATAGTCCTTTGGACTAATGTTTTCCTTATGTCTTTGGTTTTCTTCATTCACCTTTGCTCCAGATGGGATGGGACTAATAGATATATCTTAAATGGCCACTCGCAAGCTTTTAAGACCCCAGACGCTACTCACCAAAGTATGATGTAGAACATTTTCTTTATGAACTATGCTATGCCAACTGACCTAAATGTCCCCAGAGACCATGGTCCCCAACCCTCAGCCCCAATAACTCGGTCCCTCAAGGTGTTTGGATGTGTCTAGGAAGCTTCTATGACTTTACCTTGTTCAAGTTGTGCTACCTTCCCCTATATTGTGTGTTGTCTTTCCTTTCACCAAAGTTAACTTGTCTACTATCTAGTTAGTGATTTCACCTCCCCACCCCTCCCTCCCTTGTAACCATCAAAGATTTTTTTTTTTCTGTGTGCATACCTTTTCTTGGGTTTTTCTAATAGTGGTCTTATACAGTATTTGTCCTTTTGTGATTTACTTATTTCACTCAGTATAATGCCCTCCAGATTCATCCATGTTGTGAGATGTTTCCAAGATTCATCATTGTTCTTTTTGTTGAATAATATTCCATTGTGTATATGTACCATAATTTGTTTATCCATTCATCTGTTGATGGGCAATTAGGTTGTTTCCATCTTTTTGCTATCGTTAATAATGCTGCAGTGAACATGAGTGGGCATATGTCTATTCATGTGATGACACTTGTATCTCTAGGATATATTCCTAGTGGTGGAATTGCTGGATCACATGGCATTTCTATTTCTAGCTTTTTAAGGAAGTGCCATATTGTTTTCCAAAATCAACACTCAAGGAAGCAGCGTCAAGAAATCAAAAGATGCATTGCATTGGGCAAATCTGCTGCAAAAGACCTCTTTAAAGTGTTGAAAAGCAAAGTTGTCACCTTGAAGACTAAGGTGCACCTGACCCAAGCCATGGTGTTTTCAATCGCCTCATATGCACGTGAAAGCTGGGCAATGAATAAGGAAGACGGAAGAAAAATTTATGCCTTTGAACTGTGATGTTGGAGAAGAATATTGGATATACCATGGACTGCCAAAAGAACAAACAAATCTTTCTTGGAAGAAGTATGACCTGAATGCTCCTTAAAAGCAAGGATGGTGAGACTATGTCTCACATACTTTGGACATGTTATCAGTCCTTGGAGAAGGACATCATGTTTGGTAAAGTAGAGGGTCAGCAAAAAAGAGGAAGACCCTCAACAAGATGAATTGACACAGTGGCTGCAACAATGGGCTTAAGCATAACAATTGTGAGGATGGTGCAGGACCAGGCAGTGTTTCATTCTGTTGTACTTAAGGTCACTATGAATCAGAACCAATTCGACGACACCTATCAACAGCAACAACAATTTCTAGCTTTTTATGGAAGTGCCATATCATTTTCCATAGTAGTTGTACCATTTTACATTACCACCGGCAATACATAAGAGTTCCGAGCTCCCTGCAACCTCTCCAACATTTGTTATTTTCTGTTTTTTTGAGTAGTGCCAGTAATATACAGGGGTGAGACAGTATCTCATTGTAGTTTTGATTTGCATTTATCTAATGGCTAATGATTGTGAGCATTTCCTCACGTTTCTATTAGCTGCCTGAATGTCTTCTTTGGTGAAGTGTCTGTTCATATCCTTCACCCATTTTTTGATAGGATTATTTGTCATTTTGTTGTTTAGGTGTTGAAGTATTCTATAGATTTTAGAGATTAGACCCTTGTTGGATATGTCATAGTCAAAATTTTTTTCCCAGTCTGTAGGTTCTCTTTTTACTCTTTTGACAAAGTCTTTTGATGAGCATAAGTGTTAATTTTTAGGATTTCCCAGTTATCTAGCTTATCTTCTGGTATTTATGTATTGTTAGTTATGGTTTGGATTGTATTTATGCCATGTATTAGGGCCCCTAGTGTTGTCCCTATTTTTTCTCCCATGATCTTTATCATTTTAGGTTTTATAGTTAGGTCTTTGATCCATTTTGAGTTAGTTTTTGTATATGGTGTGAGGTATAGGTCCTGTTTCATTTTTCTACGGATGTCCAGCTTTGCCAACACTGTTTGTTGAAAAGACTGTCTTTTCCTCATAATGGACTTCTGTCCTTTGGCAAAGATCAGCTGACCATAGGTGGATGGATTTACATCTGGGTTCTCAATTCTGTTCTATTGGTCTATGTGGCTGTCTTTGTACCAGTACCAGGCTGTTTTGACTACCATGGCTGTATAGTAGGTTCTGAGATCAGGTAGTACAAGTCCTCCCACTTTATTCTTTTTCTTCAGTAATGCTTTACTTATCTGGGGCCTCTTTCCTTTCCATATAAAGTTAGTGATTAGTTTTTCCATCTCGTTAAAGAATGCTGTTGGTATTCGGATTGGGATTGCATTATATTTGTAGATTGCTTTGGGCAGGATTGACATATTTACAATGTTGAGTCTTTCTATCCATGAGTGTGGTATGTTTTTCCATTTATGTAGGTCTCTTTTGGTTTCTTGCAGTAGTGTTTTGTACTTTTCTTTCAATAGCTCTTTTACACCCCTAGTTAGATTTATTCCTAAGTATTTTATCTTTTTAGGGGCTATTATAAATGGTAGTTTTCATGATTTCCTTTTCGAAGTTCTCTTTGTTGGTGTATAGGAATCCAACTGGATTTTTCTAGGTTGATCTTGTATCCTGCTACTCTGCTGAATCTTTCTATTACTTTACCAGTAGTTTTCTTGTGGAATCTTTGGGGTTCTCTCTGTGTAAGATCATGTCATCTGCAGGTAGGGATAGTTTTACTTCTTCCCTTCCAATTTGGATGCCCATTGTCTTAGTCATCTAGTACTGCTATAACAGAAACACCACAAGTGGATGGTTTTAATGAAGAGAAGTTTATTTCCTCACAGTCAAAGTAGGCTAAAAGTCCAATTTCAGGGTGTCAGCTCCAGGGGAAGGCTTTTCCTCTCTGTCAGCCTTCTCTTCGGTGTTCCCCTGGACTAGGAGCTTCTCGGCACAGGGACCCCTGTCCAAAGGACGCGCTCTGCTCCC
>NW_004444001.1:12684144-12722767 GCF_000243295.1 Trichechus manatus latirostris | reverse complement strand
ACAGTACCAGGAATCATGGCCTAGCCAAATTGATACACATATTTTTGGGGGGACATAATTCAAACCATGACACCCTTTATTTCTTTTTCTTGCCTTACTGCTCTAACTAGGACTTCCAGCACAATGTTAAATAGGAGTGGTGATAAAGGGATCCTTCTCTTGTTCTCATTCTCATGGGGAATGCTTTCAGCCTCTCTGTTGAAAATGATGTTGGCTGTTGGTTTTGTATAGATGCCCTTTATTATGCTGAGGAATTTCCCTTCTATTCCTGTTTTATTGAGAGTTTCTATGAAGAATGGGTGTTGGTCTTTATCAAATACCTTTTCTGCATCTGTTGAGATGATCATGTGAGTTTTTTGTTTTAAATATGTCATGTATTACATTGATTGATTTTCTAATGTTGAACCATCCTTGCATACCTGGTATGAATCCCGCTTGGTCCATGGGTCAGGATTTTATGCTAAAGAGATACGTTAAAATAACTAGCAACATTCAAGACAGAGGAAACACTAACTATAATCTCCTATGTTGTTTAGGCTCAATGACAACTCCAGCAAAGTGGAATTCCCCTCTGAGGACTGGTGAAAAATATCCACTAATTGTTTTTTCTCATGGTCTTGGAGCATTCAGGTAATGTTTGAGAGGCTAAACAGTTTTAGCCTCTAGGTATCAATGGCTGAATACATTTTTTTTCCCAGTAAATAAACAGCAGGTTTTGGAGTGTCATGCTGGCCCCTGTCCCAGAGAGGTTGGGATTCCCCAAGCGTTGGCTTTGGTCCACTGATCAGTCCTAACCCGACCCAGTCAGGGTACAATATGGTTCGTTCCCTCCCTCCAGCTCATGATGATTAGACTCATAACAGAGGAGAGAGGGTGCTGCAATTTTGGTTGCTGTCCTATATTATAGTATCTACGCTCTAAAAATTATCCTCTGTGCTAGTTCAAGTCTTCTGAATAGCAGACACTAAGATTGGATTAACTGTGAAAGACATTTATTGAGGGAAAAGCCTGTGAAGGATAGAGGGAAGAGAACAAAAAAAGACAAGGAGAACCTTCAGACCATGATGTAGGATGGACATCTGTGAGGGAGATAGGGAAGGGAGAAGGATTAGGTAATAACTGTCTCAGACTGAGGCACAGTTCTATGAAAGTTTGGGCCAGGCCAGTGGAGGGAGTGTTTGCGCCAAAGTTACTCATCAAATGAGTCCCAAGTCTCACGGAAATGGACCTATGTTAGCACCCACCCTGTGCTCAGTCACTGGCTGGGAGGAACCCACAGGAAGCTTAGCTTTGCCTTAAACATTCTGGTGGATCTGGAGGGGCTAGAGCTGGGTGGAGTCTTAAGTCAACTATGCTGTCTACAGCAGGTTATCTGAGAAGTACATTTTCACGGCCACCACACTTTCTCCTACTGTCTTTTCAACTGCCGCCCTTTCTTCCACCTCAGGGGATCGTAAGACTTTCAGAAAATAAATGGTAGTTTTTAGCTGAGAAGAAGTTGAGTATCACCTGAAGTAAGGAATTATATTCAGCCCTTTAATTGTGGTCTAGCTAGTTATTTGATTTATACTAGACCAGTGATTATCAAATTACAGCCCTAGGGCCAAATCCAGCCTGCTTTCTGTTTCTGTAGTTTTATTGGAACACAGCCACACCTATTCATTTTTAGCATTATTTATGGCTGCTTTTGTGCTATAACAGCAGAGTGGAGTAGTTATGACAAAGACACTATGGCCCATAGAGCCAAAAGTATTTACTCTGTGGCCCTTTACAGAAAAAAAAATTGCCAATCCCTATACTAGACTATTTCCGGTCCCTGAAAAGGTCCTGTATCTTTAACAGTAGAATACATAATTCCTATCCACCTCCTTTTGATTCTCTGTGGACATTTCCTATGTAATGCATGATATGAGAAAAAGATTGTACAAAACGAAGACATGAAAGAGAGTATAAATGCAGTTGCTTAGCACATGATTCTTTAACCAGAAATCTTATCCTGTCCAATCATTTAAATGACAGCTAACATGTATTTACCCTGTTTCAGACATAGTTATAAGCATTGAAGATGTATTAAATCACTTAATCCTTTGGTAATCCTGTGAGGTACCATTCTATTATAGTATCACTGTTTTACAGATAAGGAAGCCAAGGCATAGAAAAGATAAGTGACTAGCTCTAAATACACAGCTGGGAAGTAGTGGATCAAACTAGGTGGTTAGACTGCAGGTGCCATTCTCTTAATCACCATGCTGCACGGCCCTATTACATGCATTATCTTATCAAAACCTTACAACCACCCTAAAACAAAAGCCTTATTAGCCCCATTTTACAGGCAAGGACAAAATTCAGTAAAATCAGAATTACCTAAAGTTATACAGCTGGTAAGTGGCAGAGCTAAAATAAAACCCAGAACTGTAAAAGGTATAGCCTTGGTACTATTGACATTTTGCATCAGATAATTTTTTGTTGTACAGAGTTGTCCTGTTCATTGTAGGCTGTTTAGCATCATCCCTCTACTCACTAGATGCCAGTAGCACTCTCTCCCAGTCATGATAATAAAAATGTCTCTAGACATTGCCAAATAGCACCCCCCGCCACCTTGAGAACCTCTGTACCCCAGGGCATTATTACAGGGAGGTGATGGTCTCCATGTTGCTAGTTGTATTACGAACCCAGCCGTGTGGTCATGCTTTTTCATACAATGTGAATGGTAGTTGAATATTTCCTTCTCTTTGTTTTGAAGGACAATTTATTCTGCTATTGGCAATGACCTCGCATCTCACGGGTTTATAGTTGCTGCCATAGAACACAGGTACGTCATCTGGTATGTAGCTGGGCTCTTTAGCCAAATAAAGGGAATGTTAATGCACATAACCATACTTCTAAATTTCATAAAGTTTTATTAAAAATGTTGACAGAACTGTTAACTATGATTATATGAAGAGGAAAAAGAGAAATTATGTTAGATTGTCAAAAATTAAAAACAGCTGTATTTCTAGATTGCATATTGTGGGCCATGTGCTATGCTGAGTGTTTTTATACCCATTGCCTTTTATCTTCGTAACAACCCTATCAAATAATTACTATTATCACTGTTTTAAAGAGGAGGAAAGTGAAGTTGAACAAGGGTGAGTAATTGGTCCAAGGTTACACAGCTACAAGTGAAAGCATTGAAATTTGGAGCTGAGTTTTCAACATGGCGAATAGCGTCTTCCATCATTGTGAGTATAGAATGAGTTGAGATTACCCACCACATTAAAGCCTTTTTTTAGAATTCCTTTGGGAGGCTTTTGGATTTAAAAAAAAAAAAAAAATAGAGTGGAAGAAGAAAGGTCAATTAGAAAGATCAGAGGGAAGTTGAGTCAAGGATGCAGATGAGGAACACAGGTGACATGAGGAAGGGAAAGAGCAAGTACATCAGTAATTAATTCTATTTGTATTACAGAGATGGATCTGCATCTGCAACTTACTATTTCAAGGACGAGTCTGCTGCAGTGAAAGGGAACAAGTCTTGGCTCTATTTTAAAACCCTAAAACGAGATGAGGAGGAGGCAGCTGTACGAAATGAGCAGGTACATTTCAGTGAGAGGAGAGGCAGTTTGGTGACCAAAAGCATGTGCAAAATGATGCCATTTGCTCATTTCATTTTATATGTAGCAACCTATGCTCCTAGATCTCCCACTTCTCATTCCCAAAAGATCTGTCAGAAGATTTTCTGAGTAATAAAATATCCTTAATGAAGTATCTGGTTCATAGTAAAAACAGGCAAACACAAAAATCCTGGAAAATAACAGTGAATATTCATTTTTTTTTTTTTTTTTTTTGCTTTAGAACTTCTTATTTTAGAAGTACAAAAGTACAAAAAAATAATCTTTTAGACTGTGCACCAAAGTGATGTAAAAAAGACTTCCTTTCAAAGAGTGGGCATAGAGTAGTATTAAGAGAACAGACCTTAGAATTCGACTTTCTAAGTTTGAATCCTGGCTCCATCACTTAGCAGTGGGGTGAATCTTCTTGGACAAGGTAAGTCTCTTTGTGCTTACCTGTTTTATCAGTAACAACATAGTAAATATACCAGTGTCTGTCTCAGGGACTGTTGGCTGCCACCTTTGTGCCAAGCTCTCTAGTGAGTGCCTTACCTATGTTATCACATTTAATCTTACCCGCATTTCATTGAGGTAGGCATTATTATACAATAAATGGAAGCTCAGAGAGGTTAAGTAAATAATCTGAAGTTCACACAGTAACAGAGGCAAGATTTGGACTAAGGTATACCCAGCTCCAAAGCTAGTGGCTGAGTCATTATGCTAGGTGGTATTCTGTTCACTTTGATTTAGATATTTCCAGTTTATAGTCAACCACTTGCTTTCCCCATATGCGTTCTCTATACAAACTTTAAAGTAAGAGTTACAACTTTTTACTTTGTCATTTCCTTCTATTAATTATACTTAGGTACGGCAAAGAGCAAAAGAGTGTTCCCAGGCACTCAATTTGATTCTTGACCTTGATCATGGAAGGCCAATCAAGAATGCATTAGATTTAGAGTTTGATGTGAAACAACTGAAGGTGAGCTTTAAAAAAGCCATTTCCCCCTTGACCTATAGTTCTTCAGTGTTTAGTGTCTGCTTTTCTGTTATAATACAAGGTGTAGCATGATAAAGGGGCACACACACACACAAAAGTACAAGTAAAGTATTACAATAATGAGGAACTCATTAGTTTGAACTATATGTGAAATTGACAATAGTTAATCAGTTTTCACCTATAAAAATAGCAGTTTCATATGATTCAACTTAATACTATATTAAGATGATTAATAATATATTAATTAATAATTCAACTTAATACAATACTTGAATTGTAATTCCTTGGAAGCCTTATGAATGTTTTAGAGCTTGATCTTGAAAAATTGGTAAAAAGTGTTGGACAGAATGTGGGAGGGGGTGGAAGAATATCAAGCGGAGTAGACAGCATTAGCAAAGAATCAGAAACGTGTAGGGGGATTGAGAGGAGAATAGGGAGGAGAGGGAACTAGAAGTGCTTTAGTTTGAACATAAGATGGTCTGTTCTCCAGACACATTGAAGAGTTTGTTATCCCTCAGCTGATCACTGTCTCCTATCTCCTTGCCTTTGCACCCTGTACGCACTTCCCCCTGACTAACTCCTGCTTAACATCTGAGATTCAAGTCAGTCATCTTATCCACCAAGAAGCTTTCCCGGACCCCAGTGCTCATCCTGGACTGGATTAGATATTTATCATATATGTTTTCCTTGGCACCATTGTATCATATTTGCATGCACTTGTATCTCTTTCTTCCTTAATAGATTGTGAGCTCATTGAAAATGAGACTACAGTGGCCTGGGACAGAGCAGGTGCTCAACAAATACTCATGGAATGAACATATTAATAAACATGGGGTAGGGAGATGCAGAAGTCGGCATTGATGTTGAAGTTTCAAGTGTGGGTGACTAGGGGAACCATTTAATTCATTTCTGCATTTTTACGAATCCTCAACGTACACACACACACACTTATATGTATGTAGGGATTTTTTCTCTTTTATAAGAAAAATTCAAGGTACTTAGACATGCACAAAATCATTTAGTCTATTTTTCTAGCACCCTGTGAGATAGTTATGAATTTATATTATGCTTTTTCACATAGGACTCTATTGACAGGAATAAAGTAGCAATGATTGGACATTCTTTTGGTGGAGCAACAGTTATTCAGGCTCTTAGTGAAGACCAGAGATTCAGGTAAGAGAACAGGGTATCATAAAGTGAGAGAATAGTGAACTGGTGGGGGGGGGGGGAGGAGTGATTACACACGTGAGATAGATGTATATATATAATCAAATTCTAAGTGGGGAAGGGGTCATTTGGGTTTTACAAGTCTCTTCCTTTGCCTCCCTAAGTACTCTACACAAACTGTCCTGAGCAGAAACTGTCTACTTCTGCTGCTATTAAAAACTCTCTCCCCTCGCATGATTCCCCTCATCATTCTTACTTATCTGTTCCAAGGGCTTAACATTTTCATTTGGAATTTTATCTTTATATATATATATTTTTGACATAATAATTACGATAATAATATTTCCATCTAATAGTATTTCTAGGACTTCCCCAATAGGCAAGTCATTTTTTATTAGATGTTTCTCAATCTTTAAAATGGAACTGGGCCTAAAATTCACAGTTATTTGGATAGGAGTTGGGACCAGACCCCGGTCTCCTAACTTGCAGAAATGTTTTTTTTTTCCTTGAATCACTTCATTCCACACTGATGAGATCATGTAGAGCCAACCATATAGAAAGTGGGCAGGATCATTTGTGAAAATTCATTTCACAGTCCTTAAAATCTGTTTCAGTATAAGGGAATTTTTTTCTTTCATCCATTTAGTCCACAAGATCAGGAAACATATGATAAACTTTCTTTTAAACAGAAAGTTACATTTTCAAATGATATGCTGAAAATGTTTTTCTTCAGTCTCCAGATATTTTTTCAGGTAGCTCTAAATATAAAGCAATGTGCCCAACTGTTACTCTACAAAAGGTACAATAAATATACTAGTGAGCATCCAGAATATCTGGAACTGCAGGGGAAATAGTGCATTTATTATACTTTTTCAGACACCCCACAGTTTTGAAGAAATTATTATTTTTAAGTTTTATTTTGAAAACAATATAAAAAATGAATAATAAAAATTCATAAAGGTATTATATCTTTTTAAAAGTTGTAATTCCTAAATATAGATCCCTGGGTTGTGCAAATGGTTTGCACTCAACTACTAACCTAAAGGTTGGCAGTTCAAACCCACCCAGCAGCACTGTGGAAGAAAAGGCCTGGTGATCTGCTTCTGTAAAGATTACAGCCAAGAAAACCCTGTGGAGCAGTTCAACTCTGTAACACATGAGGTCACCATGAGTCAGAATTGACTCAACAGCGACAGGTTTAATTCCTAAATTCTCCTGAAGAAAGTAATTATGTAATTCCAGGTCTGCTGTCTTATAGAGCTAATCATATTCCCTTTCTATACATTAAGGTATAATAGCTCTTAAACCCAGTGAGATAACTCATAATAAACTGGTATAGTCAATGTCTGTTAATCCTAGCATTTTTAGGAGGTCTCATATGTCAGTCACTGTTTAACTAGCCTTCTTTTATGATTGCTAACAAATATCTACAGATGTGGTATTGCCTTGGATGCATGGATGTTTCCACTCGGTGATGAAGTTTATTCCAGAATTCCTCAACCCCTCTTTTTTATCAACTCTGAACAATTCCAGTTTCCTGCTAATATCATAAAAATAAAAAAATTATATTTACCTGATAGAGAAAGAAAAATGATTACAATCAGGTAAGTATTGATAAGTGACTTATTTCATCATCTGGAACAGAAACTTCAAACTTGGATAAACATCAACAGATCTCATTTGACAAATATTATAGAAGTGTTAAATTAATCATTTAGGCTTTCAACAAGGGAGAATATTAGATAATCTCAATTTCTAAGTGCATTTAGACGTGCTCTTTTTAAAACGAAAATGTTTCGAGTAGTGTTTATGTACATAGTATGTACATACTGTTAATTAAAATTTGCCTTAGGATACCTGCTACTTTGATCTGAATATAGAACACATCCACACTTTTTTTGTGGGGGGGCAAAGGGAGGTGCCAGCAATTCTGTCATTAGGCTAGGCTAGGAATTCAAGGAAAAAGCAGATCAGCTGTTGAGACGTGAAATGTACTTACTCGTTGAGAAAAAATATGAATTTATAAATTCTCAAAAGCTTAATTGGGGTCCATTGAGTGTTGGCAATATGCTTATATCCTGGATGTGAAGAAGAACTCTTCAGTAGGATTTCAAACTCACTATTTAAAAACAAAGATAGAGTGCATTCCTCTTCTCTCTGAAATCTAGTTTATTCAGAAGAGGAAAAAGGGGGCAGCAGGAAGGAAGTACATAAACATAGGGAATAAACACTATAGGGTCAGAGAATGGAGGGGCTATTCCAGCTGAGGTGGTCAGGCTTCCTGGAAGAGATAGGACTAGAACTGGGCCTCTGAAGGATCAAGAGAGTTTAGGTAGATGGTGACGAAGGGTCTAGGTATTTCAGGTAAAGACTTTAATTTGTCCTGTTTGTATGTGCAAGTCTAATTCTAAAACACAAATAATTGAAAACACATAACCTTTCCTCAACCCTACTTTCTTGGTAGGCTCTTTATTTTTTTTCTTTCCTTCCTTGCTAGACTCCTTGTAAGAATAGCCTGTATTTAATATTTCATGTCCCTGCTTCCAGTCATTCTTTGACTCCTGCAGCCTAGGGTCTTGAGCCCCCGCCGGTCTACTGAAACTGTCCCTGCAAGGACACAAAGATGTTGCATGCCACACCCAGCAGCCTCTTTGGAGTCTCAGTCTTCCACTCTGCATCCATTTGACATTGTTGATTACCCCTGTTCCTCTTCCCTTGGCTAACAGGACCCTACTCTTTCTTGCTTCCTTTATCATTTAGACTGCTCCTTCACTTTTCCACACTTCCCTTCTCCTCAGGCTATTCCTTGACTGCTGGTGGCACCCAGGCTTCTGCTGCTGGCTCTCCCATTACCCTATTTACCTTCTTTATGCTGCTGACAGTCAAATTTTGATTGGTATGTGGGGAAGAGGGAGAGAGAGTCAGGTGGCTCTGTTTTGAGCTTAGATGACTAAAAGAATGGTGATTTGCTCATAAAAGGCGCAAAAGTAAAGAGAAAGGATTGCACTTGGTATGGCTAGGAAAATGTTGTGTTCTAACATTAGGATTTCTTAACTTGAGACTGGGAAATCTGCATAGAGTTGTCAAGCCCCAGACCGGAAATGTATAGATTTGCTATGATGTCATAGATGAAACCTTTGGAGTAGATGAGATTGCAAAATGAGAAAAGAATTGACCTGAGAATAGAATCTTGAGGAATGCCTACAGTTAGCAGATGGGAGTGAGTGAAGAGCCAGTGAAGAGCATGGAGTAGTTGGAGGCAGAAGGGAAGTTGCAATGTCAAGGACACGAAGAGAAAACAAACCAACCAAGAAAGTCATCAAATGTCAAATGTCTGAGAGGGAGTAGAAAATGAGCACTAAAAAATGCCATTCTATTTAATGTTAGGTTGTCGATGAATTTAGAGAGCTGTGTGAGTGATATTTATAAGGTGCTTACAGTTTAAATAATACAAGGGAAAAAAATGTTGTTGGTTTGTTTGTTTTTGAAACATGTTGAATCCAAGGCTTCAATCCAAAATGATTTGTCTAGTATCAAAGAGATATCAGGTAAGTGATGGTGGTGAAGAGGCAGGCATTGGCTCTGAGTTCAGGGCCCCTTAACACATTCCATCTATTCAAATTGAAAGTATTCCAGCTCCCTAAAAACTGGAATCATTTCATCTAGAATTGTTTTCTAGAGGGCAAGATGAATATACTTTAGAGCCTCTAAATGAATAGCCTGTGACCCTGAAATACATCTAATTTGATCAAATCTATAATTTTTGACTCCTTGATATTTTTTAGTCTTCAGTAAATAGGCCATTCAGGCTGGTATCTCTCCTGCACCCTAACTACAAAAATAATTTTATCAAACAATGTGATTTGTAAATGTCTCATTTCTCTTTTAGGGGTTCAGTCCATCAGAATTTTGATGACTTCACTTTTGCAACTGGCCAAGTAATTGGATGCATATTCAAATTAAAAGGAGATATAGATTCAAATGTAGCTCTTGATCTTAGCAACAAAGCCTCATTAGCATTCTTACAAAAGCATTTAGGTAAGAGATTAATATTCTTTCATGACATAAATCAGATGATGTTCAGGAAAAAACTATCTTAACACATCATTGATCCCATTTTCAGCCATCTCTAATTCTTTACAATTTAACATAGCAGTAAATCAGCTTGAAAACAAAAATTTGAGAGATTTATTTTTGCTGCTTTATAAGGAGCCCAGGAGGCACAACCTTTAAGCATTTGGCTGCAAACCAAAAGGTTGAAGGTTCGAACCCACCCAGTGGCTCCAAGGAAGAAGGACCTGGTGATCTACTTCCATAAAGATTACAGTCTAGAAAATGCTATGGGGCAGTGCTACTCTGTCACATGGGGTCACTGTGAGTCAAAATCTACTCAAGGGAACCTAACAGCAACAATAACAGCACACAATTATCACAGAAAGCAAGCCGACCTGTTTATATATATATATAGTCTTTCTGTGAAGACTGGGTTTGAACTTCTCTGCCAGGGATACTGATAGCAGCGGGCCTCAATCCCATCTCTGATTCAGATGCAGCTGATAACTTGACAGCTGACACAGAATACCTTGGCTCTGCAATCACTGTGCATTTGTGTAATTTGTGATTCTATAGTGCCACCTAGAGGCACTCAGCTGTTTAATGCTTTCAAAAATTTGACATGCTTATTCACACTTATATTTTACAGGACTTCAGAAAGATTTTGATCAGTGGGACTCTTTGATTGAAGGAGAAGATGAAAACCTTATTCCAGGGACCAACATTAACACAACCTACCAACACATCACTACTCTACAGAACTCTACAGGAATAGGGAAATAGAATTTAGGAGACTTTAAATAAAAGTTTTGTTTTAAAACTGTCTAAAAGAGTAAACGTGTGTGTGTGTGTGTGTGTGTATACATATATATATATATGTATACACATATATATATGTACACACACACATATATATGTTTTTAAATGTAGTTCCCCAAATAACATATTAAAAAATGTAGGCTATACCATAATAGTGATCGAAGCTTGGATTCAGATTTTTTTCTTTGAATGTAAAGAAATAATGTACTATACAAAAATCATACCAGCCTAAATTAATTTTACTAAGATGATAATTTTTAGTATCAAATTAAAAACTGCTTTTACATTATGAATTTTAATGGAAAAGTATATTAACACAGGCACAATGCCAATGAAAACATGTAATAACGAGGCTCCCTAAAAATACAATAAAAACAGAAATTTTCTTGCAGCATGGTTCTCTAGGTAGAATTTATATTTGGCAGCACACCCCTTTGTGTTTTGGTCCTGGTAAGAAAAATTAGATCAAGTAGATAACAAAGTCCTTGTTTTACCATAGGATTTGTGATACTATATATTAATAGTCTCAGTATGAAGACTAAATGGGGAGTGGACAAGAGACAGAATATTGGAGACAGGGCAAAGGCAGCTGATTAAAGGCAGAAAGTTGATATTTTATTTGCATATTTTAATGCTATATCTGATGCATTCTACTTACTAAAGAACGGAGCCACTGGTATTACATCTATAAAGACAGGGCAGGGATTCTAGCTATACCGCTTACTAATAAATAAGTTATGCGCTCAACAACTACAAAGGATAATGAAGAAAACATTCAAAAGTACATTTAATGGCTTCATTTTCTAATTAATTTTATTTTATTTAATGGATGTTTTCAGTTCTATATGTAGTAGTGGAAGTAGAATAACATAATAAATGGAGGTAAAAAGATAGCACAAAAATATATATACTTACATAGCCAGGAGTCATGAAAAATGTTTTTGTTTTCCAAGGGGTATAAAAATTTTTTCCACTCAGTTATTTTTAGCCTAAGTATTTCTTAGCCTTGTTCTTATGAATTCACCATAATTAAGCCTGTGGAAGAATGGAACTCCAGAACACTTAATTGTGCTCATGAGGAAACTGTACATAGACCAAGAGGTAGTCGTTTGAACAGAACAAAGGGATACTGTGTGGTTTAAAATCAGGAAAGGTATGTGTCAGGGTTGTATCCTTCCACCACACTTATTCAGTCTGTATGTTGAGCAATTAATCCCAGAAGCTGGACTATATGAAGAAGAACACAGCATCAGGATTAGAAGAAAGCTCGTTAACAACCTGCATTATGCGGATGATACAACCTTGCTTGCTGAACGTGAAGAGGACTTGAAGCAATTACTGATGAAAATCAAAGACTACGGCCTTCAGTATGGATTACACTTCAACATAAAGAAAACAAAAATCCTCACAACTGGACCAATAAGCAACATCATGATAAATGGAGAAAACATTGAAGTTGTCAAGGATTTCATTTTACTTGGATCCACAATCAATGCCCATGGAAGCAACAGTCAAGAAATCAAACGACATATTGCAGTGGGCAAATCTGTTGCAAAAGACCTCTTTAAAGTGTTAAAAAGCAAAGATGTCACTTTGAGGACTAAGGTGCACCTGACCCAAGCCATGGTATTTTCAGTTGTCTCATATTCATGCAAAAGATGGACGATAAATAAGACCGAAGAAGAACTGATGACTTTGAATTATGGTGTTGGCAAAGAATATTGAATATATCATAGACTGCCTGAAGAATTAACAAATTTGTCTTGGAAGAAGTACAGCCAGAATGCTCCTTAGAAGCAAGGATGGTGAAACTTTGTCTCATGTACTTCGGACATGTTATCAGGAGGGACCAGTCCCTGGAGAAGGACATCATGCTTGGTAAAGTAAAGGGTCAGCCAAAGAGATGAACACCCTCAACCAGATGGATTGACTCAGTGGCTGCAACGATGGGCCCAAGCATAGCAACAATTATGAGGATGGCGCAGGACTGGGCAGTGTTTTGTTCTGTTGTACGTAGGGTCACTATGAGTCGGAACTGCTTCAACAACACCTAGGAAAAACAACAAGCCTGTGGAAACAGGGATAATCAATATCTAGTAAATAAGTGTGGTTAACTATTATATCCCTGTCCCTTTTGCTCAGGTAACTATGTGTTCTGACTTGGCACCTCAGTCCTATTTTAAGATATAACATCATTCATTTTGAGAAATTTGACTTCTCCTTTAGCCATTCAGATTAAATTTTTTAGCTAGGGAGTTAGATTAAGCTCCTTAGCTTGTAACTGAAGACTTTCTATAATCTGGCCCTAATGCATCTTCTCTGACCTCTTCTCCTGGTAATTCACAACTATTTCTCCTACATGAATGAGCCAAAGTGTCTTCATTTTCCCAAAAATAGGCATTACACTCACCTACCTCAATGATTTTTAATGCAAAACCCTCTCCTTTCTACTTACTGAAATTATACTCAGCTTTCAAGGTTCTTAATGCTCACCATTCCCATCAGACTTCAGGATCTAATAATGCTTCATATGCATTCATTCACCTTTTCCCCAGTCTCACTTAGCAAACCTTCTCCCTACTCATTTTAGAAATAGATAAACATTCCAAATGTATTGATGTCCAATTCAATAGGACTTTTTAACAATACTTTGTTGGTGGCACATACTGATGCTGAAAGGAGAAAATAACTAATCCAGTGAGTTAAAGTTAAAAAACAAAAACAAAAAAACTAACATTGCGCACATTGAGTATTTTCAGGGAAAAGATAGAACTATCTATCAAATGCCTGTTCCTTTTCAGGCACTGTTATGGATTGAATTGTGTGCCCCAAAAATATGTGTTGGAATCCTAACTCCATTATCTGTGGATGTGATCCCTTTTGGGAATAGGGATTTCTGTGTTACGTTAATGAGACCATATTAGTGTAGGGTGTGTCTTAAACTTAACCACTTCTGAGTTATAAAAAGGGCAGATTAGACACAGAAGGAAGCACAAACAGGAAGATAGATGGCACATGAATATTGACAAGGAACCAAGGAACACCAGGGCTACTGTTAAGCTGAAAGAGGCAAGACTCTTCTCCCAGAATCTACAGATAGCCTTCTCCTACAGCCAGTGCCCTGAATTTAGACTTCTAGCTTCTCGAACTATGAGAAAACAAATTATTTGTTAAAGCCACCCACTTGTGGTATTTCTGTTACAGCTGCACCAGGAAATTAAGACAGAATTTGGCACCAAGAAATAGGGTGCCTAAATAGTAACATAGTTAAGAGCCTAAACTGCCTTGAAGAGACCGTTGGTAGAATTATCGACATTAAGGGTGATTCTGATACGTGCTCAGAAAGAACTGAGGGCTATGTGGAAAGCTTCTATTGCCAGGAACAGATTGTTTCTAGAAATGTGGGCACTAAATGTGCTTCTGGTGAGACTTTAAGAGAAAATGATGAACATATTATTATACACTGGAAGGATAAACCTTTTTATAAAGTGGCAAAGAACTTGTCTGAACTATGTTCAAATGTTTGGTGAAAAGGAGAACTTGTAAGTGATGAACTCAGATATTTGGCTGAGGAGATTTCTAAGCAAAATTTGGAAAGGGCAGTGTGGTTTCTCCTTGCCACTTAGAGTAAAAATTCAAGATGAAAGAGATACACTTAAAAATGAAACCAGAACTTATAAAGATTTGGAAAATTCTGTAGTACAAATTAAGGAAATGTGTCCTGGAACTTTCACCAAAAGTGTGGCTGTACAATCTTTTGCTAAAGACATCAGCCTGTGACTAATAGATCTGATCAACCACCACAGCAGATATCCCGTCAATTTAGACCAAAAGAGACAGAGAACTAAATGAAGAAAAGCAGTCTGACTTCTAGAATTTTACGGCAGGAAATGGGCCAATGCAAACATCTGTTGTCCTCCAAGAAAAGGAAGCCATTTTCCTGGGAGTAGTTCGGAAATCAACAGAGTTGCTGGAAGGAGGTCAGGGGAGGGGGGAGGCAGAGCTGCCTCAATTTCAAATGGTGGAACCACCACCTCATAGGTTTCAAGAACTTCAATCACCACCACCTTGGTTCCAGAGGGTGGGACTGCTGTTCAAGTGGGCCAAGAAAATGGGTCCACACCCAAAGTAGAGGGAGCGAGGCTGTCATGCCCATTGGCCAGGAGAATGGGGACATCTGAGGCCAAGGGGCTGGAGTCACTACTCAGGTGGACCAGGAGAATGGGGCCACCCAAAGCCAAGGGAGAAGAATTTTAGTCCTAGCAGGTATGGAAGATGGGGCTGATGCCTAGGGCTAAGGGGTCATTGGCCAGATGGTCCTGGAGTACAGAAAATTATTTTGAAGCTTTGAGAGCTAATGAAATTTACTCTGCTGGGCTGTGGACTTGCTTGGTACCCATGACCCCTTCTTTGCAACTTTTCCCATTTGTAATGGGAATGTCTACCTTGTGCCTATCCCACCATTGTACTTTGGAAGCAGATAACTTGTATTCTAGGTTTCACAGGTCCACAGATGAAGAGGAGTTTTGCCCCTGGATGGAACACACCCATAGTCTCACACATACTTGATTTAGATGGTTTAGAAGATGAGATCTTAGACTTGGAGTTGATGCTGGAATGGGATAAGACTTTTGGGATGATGTGACCGGATGAGTATGTTTTTGCATGTGGGGACATAAATTTAAGGGGGCCAAAGAGTAGAATGTTATGGATTGAATTGTGTCCCCTAAAATTATGTTTTGGAATCCTAACCCTTATACCTGTGGATATAATCCTGTCTGGAAATAAGGTTGTCTTTTTTATGTTAATGAAACCATACCAGTATCGGGTGTGTCCTAAACCTAATCACTTCTGGGTTATAGAGCAGATTAGACACAGAAGTGCACACAAACTGAGGGGTAGAGGGGGGTCAAAAACAAAAACAAACCCAGTGCCGTCGAGTCGATTCTGACTCATGGGGATAACTGCCACCTGAAGATCGCCAAGGAACCTGAGGCAGGCCGCCTCAGAGCCCAGCCCTTCTAAGAAACACCTGCTCTGGCTTAGCCTCCTACACTGAGCAGAATAAGCCACACATTCTTCTGAAATCATCTTTGACAAGATAACCACAGAATGAGCCATATATGGCCTCAACCAGGCTAATTAACATGCTAATGAAGGAAAATCAACCTCTTCCTCCATCCCAGAGAATCGGACCCTTGTCTAAAGAAAATGCCTAGTCACATCCCCAAGCTCTGAGCGCCTGTGTGGAGGTCAATCCTGAATATTCATGATGAATTTGCATTTCCTTGTCTGCTCTCTGTAAAAGCCCACCTCCCCAAGCTGCCTGTGAGCAGTCTTGGAGGCAACAACCCTGACTGCTCCTTTCCTTGTGCAATGAAATAAAGGCGTCTTTTTGATCTCCCACCTCAGCCTCTTGTTTACTGGCTAGAACAAGTCACACTGAGCAGAACCTGGGGTTTCCACCCAGCAACAAACAAAGGAATACCAGGGCTACAGAAGCTAAAGGAGGCAAAGAAATTCTCCCAGAGCTGACAGAGAGAGAGCCTTCGCCTTGAGCTGGTGCCCTGAATTTGGACTTCTAGTCTCCTGAACTGTGAGAAAATAAATCTCTATTCTTTAAAGCCACCCATTTGTGGCATTTCTGTTACAGCAGCACTAGGAAACTAAGACGCTTTACAAATTATTTCTAATCTTAAAAACACTGCAAGAAAGATTTTATTAGTTCTACTTTACAGATGAGTAAAATCGAGGCTCAAAGACATTATATAAACTTCCCAGGTCACATGTCTAGTAAGCAGCATATAGTTAGGTTCTGTTTCCAAAAGCTAGGATCTATACTTTGCGTACTACAGGCTACACAAAACCATGTTTAAAAGCGTGGGCTTTGAAGTTAGATGAGTCTGGGTTTCATTAAGTCTCTGAGACTCACTAGCTATTTGTCCTTGGGCAAATTATTTAACTTCTCTGAAAAGCTTCAATTTTCTCACCTGTAAAATATGGATAATATTAATAAGCACCTCCGGACTGCGGATCAAATAAGACAATGCATTTAAGGTACCAGCTGAGTGCCTAACACATAAGAGCTAATATATAATATTACTATGCTTTCCCCAATTATAAAGGAGGAGCTATGTAAACACAGATATTCAAGAATTCTATTTCCTTTTTAGTGAAATAAAACCACCACACCTTTAAGGAGAACCTTTACTTAAATCTTAACAAATGAAATTTAAGCAAATTCAAACAGAATATTAGTCAAATGTTTAACCAGACAGACAAGGCAAAGCTTCAAATACGAAACAAAAATTCTGCAGGAGTTACTCCTAACAAGCCATCCTCCTAAGTAGCATCATATAATATACTTGTTATAACTTATATTTTTCTATTTTATTTTAAACACTATATTCAAAAGATAGCAAAATAAATTTTTACAATGTAAGTAAAGTGTTGGCAAATTGTTTAGCAAAATACATCTTCCCAGCTGACTAGAAACCTAAGACATTCAAAGGAAGAGGAAAGATCCCAGATCTGTATATGCAGCCATACCACTATAAATATATCTGCACAGTCAACCTGAGACCTATTTTGTTTTAAGCACATATACAAGTTTTTAAAAATGACAACTTCTTGTGGTTACTGGCTCACACTTTTCTCAAATACTCTGTTGGTCTGGGCAAGGTGCCACTTGTTTTTAACAGCAGCTTCTGTCTGACTGGCCATATCTATGGATCCACAGTTAAATCAACATCAACTCCAGAACCTCTTTCTAAAACAAGAAGAGAAAAACTTTAAGTTGAGAAAAGAAACATAAACACAAAATTACTCACATGGATACGACCACAACACATTTAATGTCTTCTAAAAAGGTGGGAGGCGGAGGCGGGGGCGGGGGGAAAGAAGTGTTCTAATTACTATGGCAAATCATTCCTACAGAACTGATTTTTTCTTTTAAGTATTTTGATTCTCACATGGTAACTATTATCAAAAAAGTTTCCCTGAAATATTATGAAATGTCATAGTTTTTCTTTTACTAGGATGATGTTGACAAGGCTGATAACCAATTGGTTCTTTGTCCGCTTTGATTATTGTGTACTTTTCACATACTACTAAAGCCACCAAGAGCTGACTGCATTCTCACTGTGCCTCAATTCTAAGAACCAATGTGCTATTTATGAGAAATATCATCCAATAACCAGAAACATTCAACAAATTTAATTTTGTCATGGATATAAACTAAAAACTCAGAAACAAATTCCAAAAGATTATTTAACATACAAGGATCATTTGAACACATGACCTAATTGACCCTGACAAAATCCTCTGAAATCATTTAAAATAGGCATTTATCAGATTCATGGTTTCATTTTCAAGATTAATTCAGCCAACAAACAAATTCTCTATGACATTTCAAGAAATCCTCTTCTTGCTTATCACCATAAGCACATTTAACACTTTTAGCCAAAGCATCTTTTGTTTTCTTCTATTACTACCATCCAAGGAAATTAATTAATCATTTTTGTTTAAGAGGTTCAAGGTAATGGTATCTTTAAGACTTGGTGATTCAAGTGATAAAGGCATTTTGTTTTAAAAACACAAGTTACCTTTCATTACCATATCATCCAACGACATGAAGTAAAGATCTTTTCCCACTGTTTGGAATACAGCCTAAAAAAAGAAACCTTTGGATTAGTCCCAATTCTTTATTACAAGTGAAAAACAATTAAAATTAGAAAAACGATCATGGGTAACCCAGAAAAACAAGGTAAACAACAAAAAGTAATCCAAGTAAAATTATGACCATCTGATTTTATAGTTAAGAATCACTTCAAGGACATTTGCTGTTATTCAGTACTCATTTCTCTGGAACATCTCCATTGGACCACTCCTCACAGACAGTGAAGTACCTTTTATCCAGTTTTTAAGTTTCAAGCCCCTGACAAGGGGCTGCTGTTTAAGCACATTATCTGTGGTGGGCCATGGATGCTATATTAAAGACTTAATACCACCACCAGTTGCTGTCGAGTTGATTCGGACTCATGGCCGCCCCGCATGTATCAGAGTGGAACTGTGCTCCATAGTGTTTTCAGTGGCTAACTTTTTAGAAGTAGATGGCCAGGTCTTTCTTCTGAGTTGCCTCTAAATGGACTCGAACCTCCAATATTTCGGTTAGCAGCTGAGCACATTAACCATCTGCACTACCCAGGGACTCCAAAGACTTAATAAAGAGGGGTAATTCTCCTACATTCCTTCCAATAACTAACAGCATCATTTTCATGCATAATGTGATACAGAAATTATTCAGACATACTTACGGTGAAATTAAATAGCTCAGATGAAAAAAGAATCTAACAAAAATGTAATCAGAAAGCCTGCCAGATTGTGGTGATGTATCATTAAAAAAAAAAATTTTTTTTTTTGCTCAAATTCGAGGAAAGAATCACTTAAATCCCATTAATAACCAAATCAAAAAATTTAAAGCCTTACTCATTAGTACTTTCTATAGGATTGTTAATTAGCTTAGTTAAAGCCAGAAGTAGTTGTGTCTATATTATTTTATGTCCACTTTAAATAGTCCTACATGGTTCTTTTCTATTTGGCAGGTATAGAATAATTCATCCAAATAGGATCCTGTATATACATAAGTATATGAACTCTTCAAAGTTAATGGGTGGAAAAGATCAGAATGTAATAAATTATGGCACATTAATGTCACACAATATTATACAGCTATCAAAAATTGTTTATAGTCTTCTGGTGCCAGCTGAGATGAAGTAAAGTGATGGCAGCCTCCCTTTTCCACTGATTACAACTATATATTCTGGACAGCATACAAAAAGCAACTATCTGAAGACTCTGAAAAATGAACAGGAACAGATAGATTGAAGACTGAAGTAAAAACTTGAATAACATAATAGGGGTGAGTTTCACCATCTTTCTTCTTTTTTTCCTCCTTTTGTCTCGTGCTTTTGACCAAACGGTGGGCTCAATTACAGAACTGTACACCTGGCAGCAAAAACTCTGGAAGAAACCTCTATTTCTAGTCAGAGGATCAGGAAAAGAGGCCTCTGTATGCTAGAGAGTGGGGGGTGGTGTGGGAAATTCCCAAATTGTTTTTCTGTTTCATTTTCTAGACCTGCCCTGAGGGCAGCCACAGCCACAGCCTGGCGGCAGCTGTGGTAACTAGTACAAACCCCCCAAAATCAGACCCACTGCTGTTGAGTCGATTCTGACTTACAGCAACCCTATAGGGCACAGTAGAACTACTCCATAGGGTTTCCAAAGCTGTAATCTTTATGGAAGCAGACTGCCACATCTTTCTCCCATGGAGCGGCTGATGAGTTCAAACTGCTGACCTTTTGGTTAGCAGCCGAGCACTTAACCACTGTGCAGGACCCCTTAGTGGTAGGGCACACACCAAAAAATACAAGAGAAGACCTATCTTCCTACCCAAAAAATGGGAAATGGGGCTTCTGTTGTCTGGAGAGCATGTGGTAGTGAGAATTCCCATGAACTTTTTCTCTCTTTTTTTTCTGTTTCACCCCAAGGCAGGCTCAATGACACAGAACTGCACAACAGCACAGAGGGAAACAGAGAAACATGCTTTCTGGTCAGAGGAACTAGAAAAAGGGGCCCTTGGGGACTGGAAAAAGAAAACTCTGGGAGCCAGAACATTTGGAGGAAATCTCAGAGAGGAAAGAGTTGGGAAATTTGAACCCCTAATACAATACATGAAACCCTGGTGGTGCAGTGGTTAAGCGCTCAGCTGCTAACCGAAAGGTCAGCGATTTGAACCAACCAGCCGCTCTGCGGGAGAAAAATGGGGCAGTCTGCTTCTGTAAAGATTTACAGCCTTGTAAATCCTATGGGGGCTGTTCTACTCTGTCCTATAGGGTTTCTATGAGTCGGAATCAACTTGACAGCAATGGGTAATACTGCATGTGAACTGATATAAATTCCAGGGTCACCCCTGAGCTATGCATGTGCAGAACAAAACCAAGTAAGCATAGCAAAGGCTTCAACAACTGAACTACAATATAAATCACTGCCCAAGTCCCAGTGTAACCCCTGAGTGGCTCATGTACTAGAAAGACCCAAACAATATAGCAAAAGTTTTGAAAACTAAACTGACATTGGAACCACCAACCACAGAAGGAAAGATAAAATTTGTGGTATGAACCTAACTGGGTTGACTGACTGACAAAACAAAAATTTTAACATATTCCAGAGGATTTAACAGGACCCAAAGTCTTACAGCATAATATCTGAAATGTCCAGGATAAAATCTACACTTACTAAACAAACAAAAAACGAGGAAAATCTAACCATTTCTCATGGAGAAGACAGTTAACAGATGCAAAGCCTGAGATGACCAAATGTTGGAAGTATCAGACAAACTTACAAAAGCAAGAAGTTCAGCAAATTCCAAACAAGATAAGGTCAAATCACCAGACACATCATAATGGCATGGGAAAGTGCCTACCATATAATCTTAAATGACGAACACAGAATACAAAATGTATGTTGAATGAAATCAACTATGACCAAATATGCAGATGTTGTCAGGTGCGGTTGAGTCGATTCCAACTCATAATGACCCCATGTGACAGAGGAGAACTGCTCCATAGGGTTTTCTTAGCTGTAATCTTTATAGCAGCAGATCTCCAGTTCAGTTAGCAGCTAAGTGCTTAATAATTGTGCCACTAAAAAAAACCCATCGCCATCAAGTCGATTCCAACTCATGGTGATCCTATAGGACAGAGTAGAACTGCCCCACAGAGTTTCCAAGGAGTACCTGGTAGATTCGAACTGCCGACCTTTTAGTTAGCAGCCATAGCTCTTAATCGCTATGCCACCAGGGGCTCCTAAATATGTAGATGATACACTTATATTCCATATAAATAAAAAAATCATGAAATAAAAACAAACTGCTAACTCTGTTTGTGTGTGGATGAGCATATTACATGATTGTTACTTTCTCCTATTTAACTTTGCATATTTCCCAGATTTTCTGCACCAAGATTTTTTTTTTCAAAAATCATGAACACTAAACAATTTTCATTTTTTAAATCCCAAAGTGAAAATCAAGTAGTAAACATTAATAATTACTTTTCCCTAAGGTCCAGAACCTTGATTTTTTTTAATCACTTTTTTGAATTGTTTTTGTTACATTATAATTTTTTTCTCAACTTTTCCTAACACAAGGACTTTGGAAATAGTTTTATAAGTCACCTTTCAAAATGAAGGGCAACACTCCCATTAATTACTTATTACATAATTCTATACCTCAGATGGACTCTTATCCAAATTAGGTATGCCGTTCCAGACATTCTCAGGATCCACTATCTCCTCCATACCATTTGAAAGGTTCAAAACCTTTAAGAGAAAAAAGAAATTTAATAAATACTAACAAGTTCCAAAAACTGTAACTGATTTATGTATCATAACAATTCTTTTTTAAATGAAATATTTTTAAAAGGCAATGAAAAATATTTTATTAAACTTCACTCTCATGTTTCAACTAGTGGTACTTCAGTTCAATAAATGTATATTGATTATCTATGCCTGGAGATAAAAGATGGATAAAATTTAGATCTTACCTCAAGAGGTTCAAAATCTAATGGAGGCACAGACCTCTACACAGGTAATACAATGTAGGAAGTACAGACTTTTGCAGGAGGAGGTAGAATAATATGATATAGGTATAAAGCAGGGCTTTACTTCTAACAAGTTCCCTGCTGAGAATTTGCATTTCTAACAAGTTCCCAGGAAGTTATACATAAGAATCACCTGGGAATCTTGTTAAACTGTAGATTCCGATTCAGTATAACTAGGGTGGAAACACAAATTCTCAGCAGGGGGTCGAATTGAAAATAACTGGTTCGAAGCCCTGGTATAAAGCTCTTTTGGTGAAGAAGGGTAGAGATGGGGAGGTTTAGAAAATAATGCCAGTGAATGCCTTCTGGAAGAAGCTTTAAAGATAAGTGGGAGTCAACCAGTCTGAGAATGGGCTGGAATGGCAAATAGAGCTGCATTATTAAAGATACTGAAGCAATCAAACAGGATGTTATATATATAAGAGAACTCAAGAAGTTGAATGACAATCTAATATAAAGTACAAAATATAAAGGAGGAAGATGTATGGCTGAGGAGGTACATGGAGGCTCAACCCTAGAGGACCTTCTATGTCATGTTAATGAGCTTGACTTTTATATTGTAGACCAGTGGTTCTCAAATTTTAATGGTATAAGAATGCACTTTTCTGGATCCTTCTCCCAGAAATTCCATGTCAGCAGGTCACGGCAAGGCCCAGGAATCTGTAATTTAAGAAACACACCTGGTAATTCTGGTACAGGTGATTTTCAGATCACAGGAGAACTAAAATACAACTGGAAGTCCCTGAAAAGTTTTTTACATACAGGCATGATATAGTCAGATTTGCATCTGACAAACTTTCACTGACACTATGGAGGATCAGTTTAAGGAAGACTGGATAAAAGGTGATTAGAACAATCTAGTTGTGAAATGATCGACTCAGCTAACGCAGTGATAAAAAGTTTCTTCAGTTAAGAGCTAAGAAGCAGAAAGTGTGGGTCTTGGTGACTGACAGGATTTCAGGAGGGAAGAGGAGTGAAGAGCCCAGGATGTTTATATACGGACTTTTAAAATGGATTTTTGCACTGCATCAAATAACCAGGAGGAATGAGCAAGTAAACATCTGTTCAACTGCATTCTCTTGTCCGTCAAAGATTGATAAAATTTTATTAACAGTCTGCAAGTCCATTTTGAGATAAAATACTTAAATTTCACTTACTTTTGTGCCTTCTTCAGCTATTTCCAAAATCTCACACTTAGACCACATGTTTCTTAGACTTGACCACACAACACATTTGGATCCAACAGTAAATCCTTTCAGAGTATAGGTGTTCTCTGGTTGAGCTGCTAAATTGAACAAAGACTCAATTCATAACTCTTAATTCCTTAATGCTAGATACACAAGCAGAGCATTTTCCTAATCTGCATTTAAAATTCCCATATAATCAATACCATGTAATTAGTACATTGGTATAATATGTACTAAGCCTATCCCTTTTCCTCAATTTTAAATTCTTCCAGTGACCCCTCCAATATTATCCCCTTTACTTTCCTTTAGAAACACCACTATCGTAAGGATGTAAATCTAATTTCTATCACTGAAAATTATTAGAAGCTGGTATTGTTGCTGCAAGTGGTGTGATCTATTTTTACAACAGCCATTCCTATAATGAAACAGCAGTTAAGTGAGCAGATATTCTTATCACAAAGTCAGTACTTATTATTATTAAAATGTGATAAGGAGAACTAAATATCAAATGCTAGGGTAATATTTTAAATAAATTATATCCACAGGATGACATACTATGCAATTAAAATATTCTGAAAGCATATTTAAGGGATTAAAATGTAGGATTCAATACTGTATGATCTCTATTTCATTTTTCAAATCATATGTAGCCAGACATAACACAGAAGGACCCTGGTGGAAGAGCGGTTAAAGGGCTTGGCTGCTAACTGAAAGGTCAGCTGTTGGAACTCACCAGCTGTTCCACAGGAGAAAGATGTGGCAATCTGCTTTTGCAAAGATTAGAGCATTGGAAACTCTATGGGGCAGTTCTACTCTTTCCTATAGGGTCGCTATGAATCGGAATCAACTGAACGGCAACGGGTTTGGCTAGACATACTCAAAAAGGGTAAAAGATGACAAGAAGGAAGTACACCATAGTGTTTATAGTGGTCATTTCTTGGTAGTAGGATTATGGTGATTTTCATTCTCCTTATTCCATTTTTTAAATTTTGTACACTGGTTCAAATTTAATAAATACAAAAATTGGCATTTAAAAGTCTAACATTGATTATAAAAAAACTGAAAGCTAGCCATTTAATGTAACTTTCAAATCTTTTACAATAGCAATTAGCAGTAAAAAATAACCAAAAAACATACATGATAATGTTCTCCAAGCTTTACTCATGGCTATTAAGTTTTTTATTAATAGTCTCCCTAGATCTATTTTTTGTTTAAAAGTTTCTAAATGAAACAAAACTGTTAAATTTGAAAAATCTGCTAAAATGATCCTTATCTTAAATTCATGCCTAAATACCCAAAACCCAAACCAAACCCATTGTGGTCGAGTCGATTTGACTTACAGCGACCCTATAGGACAGGGTAGAACTGCCCCATAGGGTTTCCAAGGAGCACCTGGTGGATTCAAACTGCTGACCTTTTGGTTAGCAGCCATAGCTCTTAACCAGGATGCCATCAGGGTTTCCCATGCCTAAATAGTGCTTGGCAAAGGAACACTATGTTTTTTAACTTACCAAAAAATATAACCTTTTGATTTTAAAGATAAGTTGTTTACATTTTAAACGTAGTTACTTTTGGAGACTTAGAGATCTGAAGCACTCTTTTTTAAACACAAAATTAACAGTTCAGCATTTCACCCAGTGTATAAAGTAGTATTTTACACTGATTTTAACTTATTTCCCCCATGTTTAAAATGCCCTTCATAAAATCCAAATCTGATTCACTTCCCAGGTTTTAATCTTTACCCTCAGAAAAACTAATTTTTCAAAATTCCATATAAAATTCTCTTTTTCTTAAAAGAAGTATTTTTGAAAGATGTTAACTCAAATTTAAATAACAGGAAAAAAATCCGCATACCTGAGACATGATCTTGTAAAGCATTATTGTGCTTCCTTCCATCTCCAGATTCCTCTTCAGAGAACAAAGGAGTCAATGATGAAATGGTACCCCTGTTTTTATATTCCATCAATTCTTCTTTAAATATATTCATTTCAATCTGCATTTTGGGATTGCAATTTTTTCCATGTAGATGCAATGGTATCCTGGGCCGCTCATCAAAACATTCCACACAATTTGACTTTCTGATGTCCTCAGCACACACTGATTCTTGGGCTTTCTGACCAAGTTTTAAAGGCAAAGGATTTACTTTGTCATCTAGAGACAGCTGGGCTGTAGGTAGTTCCAGTTCTCGCTGTTTCTCGGCTTCACCGTTGGGTGGAAGCTGCTCTGTAAGTGGTTCCAGGGTGTCCTCTGTATCACAGCCTTGGAAAAGTGGTGCCAAGCTGAGCTCTTCTTTATTTTCCTTCCCAACTAGAGAAAGTTGTAACTCAATGGATTCTAGTTCTAACAATTCTTTTGATTCACCATCAGAAGAAAATGGCACCTGAAGTGAATTCAGTTCTAGTATCTCCTTTGTTTCACTAACACATGGTAGTAATTTGTTATGTCCTGCCCTTAGGTATTTATCATCAAACTTTGCTTTGTCAACCAAATGGCACTCTACTTTACCTTCTAGCACTTCAGTACCAATTTTATCTTTGCATGGGGTTTCAAAAGCTTCAAGAATACTATTAGTTTCACGGTCATAGGATTTACATGATTTGGTTTCAATAATGTTTGAATCTTCTTCAGTTTTTTCTGAGATCTCATCTTTCTGTGGTTCCACAGATAGTGTTTTATCTTGTTCAATTTTATTACTTTGTTTCTTAAGTCCAACATCAGGACTGGGGTACCCAAGGGCTCCCTTTCTCTCTGGACCACTTTTTTCACAGGGTGGATCACTGTTAGTAATACTAATCTTAGAATATTTCTTCATTTTCTCATTAATACTTTCACCTTTGCTTTTCAAGTCAACAATCGCTAAAGGAATATCACAAACATCCCTCCTGATCTCCAATATCGTTAGTTCCAACACATCTTCTGTTACTATTTCAAAAAAATAGTCATTTCCCTCTGGAGGGCATACTCCTTCCGAAATATTAAATCCCGAGAGGCAACATGGAAAGGCTTGCATGGGAACCAACAGAAGTTCAGACGGAATATTCCAGAGTGCTTTTGGGTCCACACAGTCTTCAATGTTTCCAAAGTCCATAAGCCTGACGGATACAAAATAATCTTCACAAATATTAGTGATAAATGCTCTATAATACTGCCCATCTTCCCTATATTTCACTATGCAGGGATCTCCAATATGAGGATATGTGATACAATTTCTCCACTTTGCTACCAGTTCTCCAGCAGTTTGTACTTCCACTTCTAAATACTGAAGTTTCTCAGTATCAGCAAACTGACACCAAAAGTACTCAGGTCCATCTATCACAGATGCATAAGCTCTTACAATCTTCATCTCTGGATTATACCAGTTAAGAAATACTGAAGTGTCAATGTCTGATTTGTTAACAGACTTTGAATGGACACCTTTAACTATTTGGGTAGAAAGTTCTTCTTGAGATTTTTCATTGGAAGTATATCTGCTAATCATGTCTTCTGCTATGATCCCATGTTCATCAGCAAGAATAACTTCCCATCTATCTTGAAATTTAACAAATTCACATCTTATTTGAGCCTCATCTGTCCTTTCGGAAAAGTAATGTATCATTTCCTTACAGTTTATAATCTCAGGGACCCAAGGTCCCTTTAACGAGCAATGAATGCACAATCCCGGTAATATTGCATTAATTAGGTCAAGCCTACCTATCTTGTTAGTACAAACCACAGAAACATTGCCATAATCTATAAACTGTACAGAGAAAAGGTCATTAGGTTGTTGTTCCTTGACCACAGCCCGATACCATAAATTGTCTTCTGGGAAAATGGCACATACTACATCTCCTCTTTGCAAAGGTGGACCTTTATAATATTCAGGTCTTGTTCTGACATTGTTTAATCTCTCTGAAAGATGATTAATTTCAGATTCATCTTCCATTAACTGAACATAAAAGTCTGAAAGGTTATTTATGTGAGAAACATAAACAGTTGTTTTAAAGCCAGGCATTATGTTCTTCTGAGGAAACTCACAAAATTTAAGAGGCAAATCTTTGTTACATTCTCCTGTTTTTTCCTCTGAAGCAATGGCTTCTAGTTTTGTGGGCTTTAAAGGTGACTTAGCAAAAATTCCTTCCATCTTCTCTGTTGTTAATAGCGACACTTGATTATTTCCCACAGAGTTCTGATACCGAGTGACTACATTTGTCTTTGTTGAACTTTGTAAAAGTTTGGATTCCTTACATGCTGAGCTGATCTTGGGTTTGTAAGATTCTCCCAAGATCTCCATACTGTATAATTTGTCCTCTACTGATTTACTTAAATATTCTGTAGGTGACAGCTTTATATTTTCATCAAGAGTTTCAGTTGTAGAGAGGAGTATTTTCCTTTCTTCTTCTTTTCTTGCCCTATCTTTGTAACCAAGTAGCCCTAACCTCTCATTAATATTTGCATTAATTTGAATACTGCCATCATACAGTTCTATAATGAGTCTTCCATCTGGATCTTTTGCTACAACCAATGCCTTCAATGACTTATCTACAATAGTATCCTGAAACCATGTTGTAACTTCTTCTGGTATATGATTAGGAATATCAGATAAGGAACATTTAACAGCTTGCACGGGCAAAAGTAAGACATCATATGCATCACTAGGAATGGGAAGCAGATCATCATTTGTTACTACATAAACATTGCCAAAATCAACAAAGAAGATTTTATTTGGTTCTTTTTCTATTACTATTCCCCTGTACCAGTTTTCATCAGTATATTTGGCAAGGCACAAGTTTCCACAGATGAAGGGAAATGGTTTTAAATTCAGCAAAACTTTACTTAATTGTGTAATATTACATGACAACTGTTCCAAAATGTTTGCATTTCTTGCTAGTTGACAATAAAACGTCCAAGGGTCATCAACATGTGTTATATACACTAATTCCTCACTTCCAATTTTCATATCATGTGTTGAATAGTAGTAGGAATGTAGTCGAACAGAAGGCTCTAGAGGCTTCTGAAGTTTTACTGGTCTTGCAAGTCCCTTTTCTACCAAAGTATGGCACGCACTCTGAAAGGGTGTTAGCAAATCTACGACATGAAAGAGTTCTTCATCATGTATGGATGCCAAAGCAAATATTGTGCATTTCAATTCTAAATTGCCTTCCCATGCGTTATCTATAAACTCACTAAAAGCTTGTATTGCCTTTTCATCCCAAACAAAGGGATTTTGACCAGTTGGTTGAATTAAATTATAAAGACTGCACCTAAAAGCCTGAGCCTTAATCTTAAGAAACTCTTCACTAATTGAATATATATTCTTCACAGATACCGTATCTTTGTCTCCATAATCTACAAATATTACTTTGACATGCTCTGCAGATTGTGCTCCACTAATCAGAGCTCTGGACCATTTTCCATTTACTGTTCGCTTTGCCAAACAAGCTGGGGTGGTTCCCTGATAAGCAGTAGCCGTGTTTTTACAATAGTCCTGAATATCACACATTAGAGTTCTAAATCCTTGTATGTTCCTAGTCAGCTGGCACCAGAAATAGCCAGGGTTTTCAACGTAAGACACTTTGACTTCTACTGTACTTCCAACTTCTAGCTCTCCTTCACAAGAAGAGCCTGGCTTAATTTTCAAGAAATCCTGCGTAAGTGAAGTATAAACCAATGTTCTTTTCTCTTTTTCCTGCAAAACAAGTCCAGCTGAAACATTTGTAACAATTGTTGTGCCAATCAAACCTTCTGAAACACATGTAGTTTTATGATTCTTCCTTGCTTTCTGGTCTACTTCTACCTTCTTGATAGAAGATACTTTGTTATTCTCTGCAGTAAAATGGCTTGAAACAATCCCTGGGGAACGGGGGCTTACTGGGATCTTATCCTTTGTTTCAAATTCCTGATACTTGGCATATCCAGCTTGTGCAATTACTTTACTGATGTTTTCTTCCCCTGTTCGTGATTCATCAAGAATCTCAATAACATATTGATGATCCTGTTTATCAAGGACATGGATAACTAATTCTTTGTGGAGCACAGTCTTTTTAAAAAAGAAAATTGCCTCCTGGCTCCAACTTTTCCCCAAAGGCCAAATATCAGCTAGAGTGCATTTCAGAGCCAGTATTGGCAGCCGCCTAAACTGAGGAAGCAACATCCTTACATCACACCAGTCCACATTTTCTGAATTGCCTCTGTCCACCAAAAATACATCTACACTTTTGTCATCTAATCTGGTGACTATGGCCCGATAATAGCCATTTTCTTTCCACTTGACACAGCAAAGGTCATCAGGTTCAGGTTTCAAAACTACACCATCCAGCTTAGTGGCCGAGGAATAGAAACTGCACATTCTCCTCATCAACTTGTTCAAGGTGCCATTGTGTTTCCTTAACCTAATCCAAAACTCAGAAGGACTTTTAACAAACTCTATCTGGGCATCATAGAAGGCATTAATCTTCAACCTGATAGATCTTAGGGATGGAAGTGAAATCTCTTCATCCATTTCTTCAGAAGGAGACTGAGAGTGAACAGCTGTTTCTGATTCTTCTTCTTCCTCCTCCTCATCTATTCCCTGGTTCTGAAGGAATCTGTCAGCCAAGCAACATGACTGTACTCCAAACACACAGTTAAGATTAATTCCATCGTCTCCATACAGTGTGACATAGTATACATGCTCAAAGGAACAATAAAATTCAATTTTTGCATTCACTGCCTGGCCCAGTATCAGTGCTTTTAGGTCACCGACCTGTGACCTAGACCAGCCTGTCCCACCGTCCCAGAGTCCATACAAAGCACAAGGGTAGGTCACCACGGGCATCCGGAAATACTCAGGCAGCAAGTACCGAAGACTGCTACAACTCACTAACTCCTTCCTTCCATAGTCTACGTGAAGCACCTGGGCACAGCGCTGCGGCCGAAAAGTTTCAAGCAAGAGTGCCCTGTACCAGTGTCCATCTAATCCACAGGAAGCACACGGAGCACCCGGCTTGTCTGGGCTTTCCTCTCTTTCCTCCCTCTCCTCCCAGGTGGCACTGGTGGAGTTCTCATCTCCTGTCCCGGTTGAGCTGCGGTATACCTGGGCCATGCTCTCGGAGAGGCGGTGAATCTCCTGAGAGAGACTCCGGAGCTGGCAGTGAATGCGGTGGGGATGGCACACTTGGGTTACCACCACAGGCTCTGTCACGCCCAGCTGCAGCTGGGGATAGAAGTAATCCAGGCCAGGTTGCTCTTGCTTGGGCAGGACTCGAGGGAGAACAGGGACCCCGGGGCCCATGCCAGCAGTGGCCGCTGTGAGGTAGCGCTTGAGGAGCGAGCGAAAGAGGCTGTCGGGCACCTGCCGGGCGAGGCCGAGCTCCTGCATCTGCTGGAAAAGATCCGGCACCTCCAGAAGGACGAGGCGATGGGGGAGCAGCACGTCCTGCACCCGCCCGTGCACCTCCTTGCCCTGCAGGTTGCTAAGGAAGTCCACGGCGCTGGATGCCCAGTGCTGGGGCTCGCCCCCGCCCGCGCCGCCGCCGGCCGCCGGCACGAAGCCGGCCAGTACGCAGCCCAGCACCTCCGAGGGCAGGTGGAAGAACTCGCTGCGCCCAGGCGCCAGGGAGCCTGCGCCGGCTGTGATGGTGCGGCCCTCGTCGAGCAGGAAGACGCGGCTCTCCTGCGCCTGCCGGCTGACTACGCGACAGCGGTGCCACATCAGCCCCATCTGCACCAGGCATAGCTCGCCCGTCGAGGCCGAGGCGCCACCCAGCGCCCACGGGCCGCGCGTGGCCGCCGCCTCCTGGATCTCCCGGCTCAGCCGCACGTACTCTTCCCGCCGCTCGCCCACCAGCCCCCATAGCTGCACGGGGATCACCTCGGGGTGCACGTCTACAAAGGACACCCGGAGGGCTAGCGAGGCCCCCGGCGTCGGCAGCCCGGGCGTCGAGCACATCTCCGCGGAGCGGGGCGGCGCGGCCACCGCTCACAGAGCGGTCGGAGCCACTTGTCAGGCGTGTGAACGCCCCCGCGCCGCTGGAAAGAAAACCCCACAAAACCAAGCACAAAAGTGAAGGGAATGGGAAGGAAGCCCGGCGCGGCGCCCTCAGCGACGCACACGACGCCAGGTCTCACAGACGCCCACGGACTGGTAAGACTCGGCGGCCGGACCAACCGCTCACAGTTGCGCCGCCGCGCAGGCATTTACGGCGCGCGGCGTCCCGCTTCCGGCCGCGGGCTGCTGGCGGGGCCTACGTGGGCGGCCAGGGCAGGCAAACGGGGGGCGACGGACTGTGCGGAACGCGGGCTGGAGATTTGGCTAAGGGCCGTGGGGACTTCGAAGGATATTCAGGAGGCCATGAGGTGGTGAGGATTGGGGCACAACTCGCTTCTCCTCAGAGCGCCTTCTACACAGTGTGAAGGCCTGGCTTTGGGGCTCTGCTGAGGATCAAACGAGAAATTTATTTCCTTTTCGTCAGCTCCACTAATATTGAGCGCTGCTTGCTAGGCGCGGTGCTCCTTAGGCGTTGTAGTTCTCAAACAGCGAACAAGAAATGGAGGCGCCAGCGGCTAGGCATTAGGGCCTCAACTCCTAGAGGGCCCTAGGGAACCTCTCACCTGCTGACGGGAGGCGACAGTGCAGCGTGATGTGCATGTGCGCTTGCGCCCGCTGGTGGGGCTGGAGTGGAGTGCTTTTGCTCACTCAGCATATTTGTGACAAGAGCAAGATGCTTAACCACTATTCTATGAAGCTGCTTATCTGAATTGATAAGTTATTATGAGGGTTAAAGTATGAGAGTGGATAGATAGCTGCCATCGAGTAGACTCCGACTCATGGCGACATTATGTACTATAGAACTAAATGTTGCTGTGTCTTGCGTCATCGTCACTTTTGAGTCCATCATTGCAGGTATTGTGCCAATTCATTTCACTGAGGGTAGCCCTCAACCTTGCTTCACCAAAGCAGTGGCCTCCTCCAGTGATTGATCCCTCATGATGATGTGTCCAAAGTGAGCGAGTCTGGTGGGACAGTGTTCTGTTGTAATCCATGCGATTTTCATTGGCTAATTTACCACCACTCGTCTGTCAGTTTCTCATACAGTGGTGGCTTGCATGTTGCTGTGATGCTAGCAGCTATCCACCAGCATTTCAAATACCTGCAGGGGCACCTATGGTAGACAGGTTTCAGCGGCGCTTCCAGACCAAGACAGACTAGGAAGGAGGACCTCGTGGTCTACTTCTGAAAAAATTGGCCAGCGGAAACCTTATTGTCTGATATAGTGCTGGAAGACAAGCCCCTCAGGTTGGAAGGCACTCAAAATACAACTGGGGAAGAGCTGCCTCCTCAAAGGAGAGTCAGCATTACTGATGTAGATAGTGTAAAACTTCCGGTACCTTGATTTGCTGATGTGGCGTGACTCAAAGTGAGAAGAAAAAGCTGCAGACATCCATTAATAATCGGAATGTGGAATGTCTGACGTATGAATCTAGAAAAATTGGAAGTGGTCAAAAATGAAATGGAACTCATAAAGATGGATATCTTAGGCATTAGTGAGCTGAAATGGACTGGTACCGGCCATTTCTGAATTGGACAATCATATGGTCTACTATGCTGGGAATGGCAAATTGAAGAGGATTGGCATCCCATTCGTCATCAAAAAGAACAATTCAGGATCTATCCTGAAGTACAGCGCTGTCAGTGATAGGATAATATCCATATGCCTACAAGGAAGACCAGTTAACATGACTGTTATTCAGATTTACACACCAACCACTAAGGCTAAAGATGAAGAAATTGAAGATTTTTACCAACTTCTGCAGTCTGAAATTGATCAAACATGCAATCAAGATGCATTGATAATTACTGATGATTGGAATTTGAAAGTTGGAAACAAAGGAGAAAGATGGGTAGTTGGAAAATATGGCCTTGCTGATAGAAACAATGCTGGAAATCGTATGATAGAATTTTGCAAGACCAATCACTTCTTCATTGCAAATGCCTTTTTTCAAAGACATGAATGGCTGCTATACACGTGGACCTCACCAGATGGAATACCTGGGAACCAAAATGACTACTACTGTGGAAAGAGACGATGGAAAAGCTCCATATCACCAGTCAGAACAAGGCCAGGGGCTGACTGTGGAACAGACTATCAGTTGCTTATATGCGAGTTAAAGTTGAAGCTGAAGAAAATTAAAACAAGTCCATGAGAGCCAAAGTATGACCTTGAGTATATCTCACCTGAGTTTACAGACTATCTCAAGAATAGATTCGATGCAGTGAACATTAATGACGGAAGACAGATGAGTTGTGGAATGACGTCACAGACATTATACATGAAGAAAGTAAAAGGTAATTAAAAAGACAGGAAAGAAAGAAACAACCAAAACAGATGTCAGAAGAGACTGTGAAACTTGCTCTTGAACATACAGCATCTAAAGCAAAAGGAAGAAATGATGAAGTAAAAGAGCTGAAGAGAAGATTTCAAAGGGAAGCTTGGGAAGACAGAGTAAATTTTTATAATGAAGTGTGCAAAGACCTGGAGTTTGAAAACCAAAAGGGAAGAACAAGCTTGGCATTTCTTGAGCCGAAAGAACTGAAGAAAAAATTCAAGACTTGTGTTGCAATATTGAAGGATTCTATGGGCAAAATATTGAACCATGCAGGAAGCATCAAAAGAAGATGGAAGGAATACACAGTTACTGCACCAAAAAGATTTTGTTGACATTTGACATTTTAGGAAGTAGCATATGATCAAGAACTGATGGTACTGAAGGAAGAAGTCCAAGCTGCACTGAAGGCATTGGTGAAAAACAAGGCTTCAGGAAATGACAGAATACCAATTGAGATGTTTCAACAAATGGATGCAACACTGGAAGTACTCACTTGTCTAAAACAACCAAATATGGAAGAGATCCATATTTGTGTCCATTCCAAAGAAAGGTGATCCAACAGAATGTAGAAATTATTGAACAATATCATTAATATTACACACAAGTAAAATTTTGCTAAAGATAATTCAAGCATGGTTGCAGCAGTACATCGACAGGGAACTGCCAGAAATTCAAGCAGGATGCAGAAGAGGACATGGCATGAGGGATGTCATTGCTGATGTCAGATGGAGCTTGGCTGAAAGCAGAGAATACTAGAAAGATGTTTACCTGTGTTTTATTGACTATGCAAAGGCATTCGACTGTGTGGATCATAACATATTATGGATAACGTTGTGAAGAATGGGAATTCCAGAACACTTAATTATGCTCATGAAGAACCTGTACATAGACCCGGGGCAGTCCTTTGAACAGCAAGGGGCTGACTGACTGGTTCAAAATCAGGAAGGGTGCGCATCAGGGTTGTATCCTTTCATCATACTTACTCAATCTGTTATGCTGGCAAATAATCCCAGAAACTGGAGTATATGAAGAAGAATGGGGCATCAAGATTGGAGGAAGACGCATTAACAACCTGCGATATGCAGATGACACAACCTTGCTTGCTGAAAGTGAAGAGGACTTGAAGCCCTTACTGATGAAGATCAAAGACTACAGCCTTCAGAATGGATTATACCTCAACATAAAGAAAACAAAAATCTTCACGACTGGACCAGTAAGCAATATCATGATAAACAGAGAAGACTGAAGTTGTCAAGGATTTCATTTTACTTAGGTCCACAGTCAACGCCCATGGAAGCAGCAGTCAAGAAATCAAAGGACACACTGCATTGGGCAAATCTGCTGCAAAATACCTCTTTAAAGTATTAAAAATAAGTCAGTTTGAGGACTAAGGTGCTTCTGACCCACGCCATGGTATCTTCAGTCACCTCATATGCATGCAAAAGCTGGACAGTGAATAAGGAAGACCGAAGAAGAATTGACGCCTTTGAATTATGGTGTTGACAAAGATTATTGAATATACCACGGACTGGCAGAAGAACCAACAAATCTATCTCAGAAGAAGTACAGCCAGAATGCTCCTTAGAAGCGAGGATGGTAAAACTTTGTCTCATGTACTTTGAACATGTCATCAGGAGGGACCAGTCCCTGGAGAAGGACATCATGCTTGGTAAAGGAGAAGGTCAGCGAGAGAGAGGAAGACCCTCAACCAGATGGACTGACTGGCTGCAATGATGGGCTCAAGCACAGCAAGGATTGTGAGGATGGCGCTGGACCATGCAGTGTTTTGTTCTGTTGTACAAAGGGTGCTATGAGTTGGAACTGACTTCATGGCACCTAACAGCAACAAATTTTGGAAGTGGATCACCAGGCCTTTCTTCCTACTCTGTCTTAGTCTGGAAGCTCCACTAAAACCTGTCCACTATTGGTGACTCGGCTAGTACAGTAGCTCCCCACCCCCACCTTATCCGTGGTTTCACTTTCTTTGGTTTCAGCTACCCGCGAACAACCACTGTCTAAAAAAGTGAAATGAGTAGCATGATGAAGTCTCGCGCCATCCCGCTCAGGGACCACATACACTGAACTTTTATTACAGTATTTTATCACTGTTCTATTTTATTACTAGTTGTTGTTAATCTCTTACTGTGCCTAATTTTTCATAGGTATGTATGTATAGGGCAAAACATAGTATATATACGGTTAGGTACTATCTGTGGCTTCAGGCATCCATGGGGGGTGGTCTTTGAACATATTCCCCACAGATAAGGGGGGACTACTGTACTTTCATTTATTCTGATTAGATTTCATTTTTTCTTTTTACTAGATACATATTCTAGAATTATTCCAGGGCAAGCCTAAGTGTGGTAAATTTTCTGAGTTTTGAATGTCTGAAAATATCTATCTTCCCTCAGAACTTTGTAAATATTGTTCCATTGTCTTCTTACGTCTGTATCTTCTTATATTGTCTATGAGCTGTCTGATGTCAATCATGCTTTCATTCCTTTCTATGTCATTTTTTTAAGGGGGTTTTGTTTACTTATTCACTTCTAGAACCCTATGAGTTTTTCTCTTTATCCTCAGTGTTTTGAAATTTTGCTACAAAGGGCCCGGAGATGACCTTAAAAAGTATCTTCCTTCTTAGACCTTTCTAGACGTTCTCAATCTGAGGAATTATGTATCTTTCTGCATTCTAGAAAATTTTTCTATATGTGTCCTGTGCACTCACTTGTTCTATTCTAAAATTCCCATTAAATGGATATTGGAATGCATGAATTTTTCAATCATGTCACATTTTTTCATACTGTCCAACTTTTTGTTTTAATGTGCTGTGTCTCAAAGAATTCTTTAGCTCTGTCTTCTGCTTCTTAATTTGCTCTTCAACTATATCCTTTGTTCAGTCCCTTAGATATTTTAACTTTCTATGGTCTCTAGTTGATTTTTATTTTAACAGGTAAGTTATACTCTTGCCTCTGAGGATGCTAACTATATTGGAAATCCAATTCTATTTGCTCTATAGATTTACTTTGGGAGTAAATTCTCCCATTTCTTGAGTTTGTTATCTCTTTTTATGGATTTGATTTTACTCAAATATTTGGTTAATTCTTAATTTTGTATTTGAAATTCCCTATTAGATTGTCTGTTTGCATAATTTGAGAGTTGATGTGGGGCATGCTCCGGTGTGTTGACTTCTAGCCAGCCCTCAGTGAAAGAGAAAAGGGTGAGATGTGCTGATAGAAGAGGTACTTCCATGGCTGATCTGGTTAGTGCATCTTGTGCCTTCCATGTGTTTCCAGTGACTTGGAATACTATCCCATCATAAACAATATCCCATACTCACTTTTCCACCTTGTTGATGCTGCCAGCCAGAAGGAGGTGAGGAAGATCCCTGAATCTGCCATCCCTGGATATGGTTTATGATAGCATTGTAGCTAGAGATAAATTTGAGAACTAGCCGCTGAGGAATACTGAGTCTTTAAGTCTATGAACATGGTTTAGCTCTACATTAATTTAAGTTGTTAATTTTTCTCAGCCATGTTTTGTAATTTTTAGTAAACAAACCTTGCACACATTTTGTTAGATTTATCCCTTAGTTTTTTTTCCCCATGTTTTGTATGTTATCGTAAATTGATTTATTTTTAAAATTCCAGGCTTCAATTGCTCATTGTTAGTATATAGAAATAGTTTATTTTTATATATTGACCCTGTATCTTGTGACTTTGCTAAGCCTCGATTATTAATTATACTAGCTTTTTTACAGGTTCCTTGGGATTTTCTACACAATTATATTATCTATGAATAAAAGCAGTTTTACATCTTCCTTTTCCATATGTATGCCTTTTCTTTCTTTTCTTGCCTCATTGCAATTGCTAGAATCTCCAGTATAGTTTTGAGTAGAAATAGTGAAAACAATGGATATTCTTGCCTTGCTCTTGATCTTAAGAAAAGTTTTCAGTCTTTCATCAGTGGGTGTGACATTAGCTGTAAACCTTACTGAGATTCCTTTTATGAGGTTAATGAAGTACCTCTATTCCTAGTTTGTTGAGAATTTTTATCATGAAAGGATATTGAATTTTATCAAATACTTTTTCATATTTTATTAAGATTATATGTTTTTTTCTTTTTGTTTGTTGATATGAATTATATTGATTGATTTTCGAATGTTGAACCAACCTGGCATTATAAATACCACTTAGTCACGATGTATTAACTTTTTTATAATGCTGGATTGAATTTGCTAATATTTTGTTGCATCTGTACACATGGACTTTTGCATATATGTTCATTAGGGATATTGGTCTTTATTTTTCTTTTTTATAATTGGATTTAAGCCTTTTGGACAAAAAAGGAAAGAAAAAAAGAGAGAGAGAGGCCAAGGATGACCTTGAGGTTTCCTGGCTGCAATACTGGGTTGCATGATGCAACAGAGAATCTTGGAGGAAGAGCAGATTTGAAAGGCAGGTGAAGAAGGATTAGTACAAAAAATACTGATTTAATATTGGAAAATCTGACCTGAGGACTGTGCACCAGTCTAGTGGAAATGTGTAGTTGGCAACTGAGAAAACATGACTAAAACTTGAGAAATGAATAAGGCCTAGAAATATAATGGTAAGAGCTACCATTTACTCTTTGAGTTGTTTGTGCAGGGTAAATCTAACAAAATGTGTGCAAGATTTGTTTACTAAAAATTACAAAACATGGCTGAGAAAAATTAACAAATTAATGTAGAGCTAAACCATGTTCATAGACTTAAAGACTCAGTATTCCTCAGCAGTTAGTTCTCAAATTTATCTCTAGCTACAATGCTATCATAAA
>NW_004444001.1:12670838-12684044 GCF_000243295.1 Trichechus manatus latirostris | reverse complement strand
TTTATGATAGCATTGTAGCTAGAGATAAATTTGAGAACTAGCCGCTGAGGAATACTGAGTCTTTAAGTCTATGAACATGGTTTAGCTCTACATTAATTTAAGTTGTTAATTTTTCTCAGCCATGTTTTGTAATTTTTAGTAAACAAACCTTGCACACATTTTGTTAGATTTATCCCTTAGTTTTTTTTCCCCATGTTTTGTATGTTATCGTAAATTGATTTATTTTTAAAATTCCAGGCTTCAATTGCTCATTGTTAGTATATAGAAATAGTTTATTTTTATATATTGACCCTGTATCTTGTGACTTTGCTAAGCCTCGATTATTAATTATACTAGCTTTTTTACAGGTTCCTTGGGATTTTCTACACAATTATATTATCTATGAATAAAAGCAGTTTTACATCTTCCTTTTCCATATGTATGCCTTTTCTTTCTTTTCTTGCCTCATTGCAATTGCTAGAATCTCCAGTATAGTTTTGAGTAGAAATAGTGAAAACAATGGATATTCTTGCCTTGCTCTTGATCTTAAGAAAAGTTTTCAGTCTTTCATCAGTGGGTGTGACATTAGCTGTAAACCTTACTGAGATTCCTTTTATGAGGTTAATGAAGTACCTCTATTCCTAGTTTGTTGAGAATTTTTATCATGAAAGGATATTGAATTTTATCAAATACTTTTTCATATTTTATTAAGATTATATGTTTTTTTCTTTTTGTTTGTTGATATGAATTATATTGATTGATTTTCGAATGTTGAACCAACCTGGCATTATAAATACCACTTAGTCACGATGTATTAACTTTTTTATAATGCTGGATTGAATTTGCTAATATTTTGTTGCATCTGTACACATGGACTTTTGCATATATGTTCATTAGGGATATTGGTCTTTATTTTTCTTTTTTATAATTGGATTTAAGCCTTTTGGACAAAAAAGGAAAGAAAAAAAGAGAGAGAGAGGCCAAGGATGACCTTGAGGTTTCCTGGCTGCAATACTGGGTTGCATGATGCAACAGAGAATCTTGGAGGAAGAGCAGATTTGAAAGGCAGGTGAAGAAGGATTAGTACAAAAAATACTGATTTAATATTGGAAAATCTGACCTGAGGACTGTGCACCAGTCTAGTGGAAATGTGTAGTTGGCAACTGAGAAAACATGACTAAAACTTGAGAAATGAATAAGGCCTAGAAATATAATGGTAAGAGCTACCATTTACTCTTTGAGTTGTTTGTGCAGGGTAAATCTAACAAAATGTGTGCAAGATTTGTTTACTAAAAATTACAAAACATGGCTGAGAAAAATTAACAAATTAATGTAGAGCTAAACCATGTTCATAGACTTAAAGACTCAGTATTCCTCAGCAGTTAGTTCTCAAATTTATCTCTAGCTACAATGCTATCATAAATCATATCCAGGGATGGCAGATTCAGGGATCTTCCTCACCTCCTTCTGGCTGGCAGCATCAACAAGGTGGAAAAGTGAGTATGGGATATTGTTTATGATGGGATAGTATTCCAAGTCACACGCACACATATATGTGACACAAGCAGTTTGTGATTGGCTGCTCACCTAAAGGTTTGTGGTTCCAACCCACCCAGAGGCACCGCAAGAGAAAGACTTGGCGATCTGCTTTCAAAAAGATTACAGTACAGCCAAGAAGACCCTCTGGAGCATTTCTACTCTGTAACACATGGGGTTGCCATGAATCGGGCTGACTCAAAGGTAACATTTTAATTTTTTAACGTGTTTGGGAATTGCCAGCCTAATTGTAGTAGCCAAAACAACAGGAATGTGTGACTCTTCATAGAATGAAAATTGAGAAGAAGGCCAAGTACAGAACCTTAAAGAACCAGCATTTAAAGATTTGACAGCAAAGAAAAAGCCAATAGAAACTGAAAAGGAGTAATTAAAAATATGAGAGCCACAAGAGAATAGTATCATGGAAATCAAAGTACAACATGGTATCAAAAAGAATGGACTAATTTTCCAATCTTTAAATTCTAATTTTTAATTTTTTCTTCTATCCTCAGTCAGTGAGCATGTCCATCACTAGAATCTTTAGTGAAAAAACCAAAAACCAAACCCATTGCCATGGAGTTGATTCCAGCTCATAGTGACCCTATAGGACAGAGTAGAACTGCCCCATAGGGTTTCCAAGGAGCACCTGGTGGATATGAACTGCCGACCTGTTAGTTGGCAGCCGTGGCTCTTAACCACTACGCCACCAGGGTTTCCAAATCTTTAGTTATCCGTCCTGTTTTACTCAGAGCAGAACTGGATTAATAGGGAGTAACCTGGTGGTGCAGTGGTCACTAAGGGTTTAGTTTGGTTTTTTTTTTTTAATCATAAAATAAAAATTATAAAGACAAGGTATGAGCATTCTTTCTGCTAATGCAAATATTAAACTTGATACCCTAAATTAAGCCAGTTTCTATTTCAGCTGTGAAAAGTAAAGATTAAGATTTTAAACATCATCTCTAAATTTGTTATTAACATTTGCACTTAAAACCACTCCAGGACAAAACAAAACCCGTAACAACCTATTAGGCATTTTAAAATGTTTATTTTAAAAATCAGAATGACACACTATATTTACTCACATATATTCCTGTTTGTTAGCAGATATTTTCAGCAAACAGACATCTTTAAGCATCTTCATCTGCTTTTATCAAGCCTTCAAAGTGGCTCCTGCTGCTGCTGACAATCACAGCAGCCTGTTAGGGGTAAAGTATGGGGAGAGAAAAATAATCATGTATTCCTCAAAACTCAAATAATAAAGCACTTGAGTGGGTAAAATGTGCATTAGTAAGGTATCAGTGCAGGCCAAAACAGTGATATAATTTCCACACAAAATCTAAAATGACGAATAATGTAAGCACATCACGTATTTAGTAAATACGAATCAACTAATTTATATATGTTATTTAAATCTGGTATTGTTAAAACTACCAAATTCCAGATTTTTGTGGAATAGCTATTAAACTGATAAATACTTCTTAAAAATTATCATAATGGCATGTGTTTAAACACATACGGTCTTTTAAAAAATGCAGTTAAGCACATAATAAAGGATCTTATGAAATCAGAAGTGTTATTGACCCAACCTGATTATTCCCAAGGTAAGAGGAGAACAACATACTGCTTAATCTGTGCGTATAAATGTTTTTCTTTCTCTCCTCCCCACCAAAAAAAAAAATGCTCAATTCAACAGATATGTTTTAAGTGTCTCCTAGTTGAAGTCGTAAGGGATATGAAGATCTATTACAAGGTCCTTGCTTTCAAACAGTTTATCCTTTAGTGTGGGGAAGGTGACATGTATATAAATAACTATTAAGTGTTCACTGCTGTATGAGATTCATAAAGTGCTAGAGGAATGTGGAGGTGTTGAAGGTGTTGAAAGCTTCAGGGGGCAGGTAATATGTAATCTTTCAGGATATTCAAGTAGGATTTGACCAAAAAAGGTGAAGATGAATGAATGGGTCATGGTGGTGAGAAGAAATTCTGGTGTAGAGCACAGCATGAACACACCAGGAGAAGTAGCCAAGTTTAGAGTACCTGCAGGGAAAAAGTTGGGTGCAGGTATGCAGTGAAACGCAAATGCTAAAAAAAAAAAAAAAACGGTTGGAGTCAGATTAAGAGAGTCTTGAATATGGTATTAAAGATTTTAATTTTTACCATGTGTGTATGAAGGGGCAATTGAAGGTAAGAATATTGGGTGACATGCCCAGAACTGCTTGAAGGAAGATGACTCTGCTACCCTATTATGGATGGATTTCAAGATACTACAGTTAAGTCATAAAACAAGCTTGTATTAAACTTTAAGGTCTGGACAAATTTGTCCCTATCTTAAAATATACGAAATGAAATTAAACACAGAAAAAAGCCAAATCTTAATAAAATTTAAAAATCCCATTTTTTAGTATGTCATCAATATAATAGCCCCCTGTAAGTATATAAAAGTTAAGATTCTACAGTTCAGTCCCTTTGTCTTATAAATAGGAGCCCTGGTGACTTAACAGTTAAGGGCTCGGCTGCTAACCAGGTTTGGCGGTTTGAACTCACCCAGTGGCTCTGTGGGAGAAAGACCTGGCCATCTGTTTCGTGTAGATAGCCTAGAAAACCCTATAGGGCAGTTCTACTCTGTCACATGGGGTTGCTGTGAGTTGAAAACTGACCTGACGGTGCCCCACAATATCTTATAAAAAAAGCAGCAGCAATCCAGAGAAGTGAAGGGACTTGATCCTAGTCATATTATTATTAGAAGTAGAACCCAAACCACAAAACGGTCAGTACTTAAGAAGGGTTCAGCCTTTCCCCTACATTATTTGGCCCTTAATATATATTTGTTTGGTAAACATCTTTAATGAGTCTCGGTTCCATTAAAGTGAGAGTCATATATTTAAAAGAATTTTTTTTAACCATCAAGTATGCAATTAAGCATTTTCCCTATAGGAGGCCCTAAAGGAATCTGCTTTCATGAATAGAGTGCATGCATAATTATATCAGTTGTAAATAAATGAGTGTGCTTAAAAATTTGAAGACTCTGGAACAGCAAATTATTTTACATTTAAAATCTCCTTGAATTTATTTTTTTTCTTAGCCAAGTAAAAGAGAAATTTCAGACTAGTCTTATACAATAGACTCAAAATAATGAAGACAAAATTAATTGACTCATATTATATGTAGCTATAGTCAACTATTGTTGAATACCTAACAGCAGAGCAAAGCTACTAATGAGAGTACAAAAAAAACTCATTGCTGTCAAGTCAATTCTGACTTGTAGCGACCCTATAGGACAGAGTAGAACCGCCTCATAGGGTTTCCAAGGAGCGGCTGGTAGATTCAACCTTTTGGATAGCAGCTGAGCTCTTAACCGTTGTCCTACCCACCAGTAGCTTATAATTAAACAGAACACTTGATGAAGACATATTATTTCTACCAAAAGCAACTTTAAGAAATGTTATCTATCTAGCTATCTATGCTAATTTGCTTGTATATATAAAGAGTAGAGAACTGTAATTAAAAATAGGAATTTTTTTCCAATGAGAAAAAAAATCATTTGAGAACATGTAAAAGCAGAGCAAAAGAAGCTTAGATGTTAAATATTATCAATACTGAGATGAAGAGAAGTAGGGAAATATCACAGTAGTACTATAACAAGAAAATGAGGTTGAAATAGTTAAATCTATGAGTATGGACACAAAATTACGACATTTTTATTGCTTTTTATTTACTGTGATTATTTTGGAGAGGAACAAGATAATTGCAAGTTGGCAAAAATAAAGCAAAGGTCCAATATACATTAATGAATATGGCTTCACTGGAAAAGTATGAATATGATGGGATATACAGGATATGGACAACTTATGGAATGTCTGAAGGTTCAGGCTATCTAAAGCATGGTGATTCTGTTCTAAAATTTATGTTTGAGGCAATTTAGATTATATGATACAAGAAGTACCATAAAGAAAAATTTGTTTTTGGAAGACACTCCAGAGCAATAGAGTGGGTTATTGTGAAGATGGCATAAGACATTTACTTGGTGGACAATAATTGCATGTTGTAATAATCATAGTAATTAGGAGACCTATGTTTTTATCCTGGTTCTGCTACTAAATAACTTACGGCCTTGACAACCTCTATTTCTCTGGGCTTCAGTTTTCTAACGTGCAAAATAAGTATGTTAAACCAAATGATCCCAAGGAGCCATTTCAGGATAAGAATTCCACAGTTATTCATGTTGATCCAGATACCAAGGAATAGTCTCAGAACTTAAGCAGTATTTTCACCCCAAACCCCCCAAAGAATTAAGCCAAATAAATTTTGTTATGGTCCAGTTCATAGAATTATGTTGATACAGTCTTAATTTTAAAGATTATAAAACATAAAAAAACAAAATTTCCCCAAAGTGGTTCCAGTGCAGACACTTGGGAATTTAAGCACATAATATATTTTAAATATGTTTAATAACTTAATTCACACAGACTAACAAAAGCAATGGAAAAGTAGACCCCCTAAAGATTTTAAGAGTTAAACTCCACATTCTGCAAATAGCAAAATAAGCAACCGTGTATTAGTATATCACATTATATTTTAAAGTTCACTACTCTCCCCCATGCACCCCAAAATGGCAGTGATTATACGTTAGTGCAACCACAGAGCACTTGTAAACATTTTTTTGTTCAACACCGTCAATGTCCACCACAACGGACTTTGTTTGGTTAGGTTTCTTGTATCTCAGTTTTTTTAGTTTTGATGTTTCAACAATCACATCCACTACCCCTAACTGCTACCATCCATCCACAAATGCCTACTGTCTGACGTTGGAGGAGCAGGTGGTGTGTAGGTGGATTTGAAGAAATCTTTCACTTTTTAAAATAAGAGAAGGGATTTGATTTAGTGATTGGAAACGTAACTGTATACCACAGATACTTTACACTTATCACTTTTTAGGCTAGGAAGCTTTGTCAAACTGGGTAAGATTCAGGCTAGAGGCAGTTTTAGTGTGATTTCTGAATTATCTCTGTAAGGCCGTTAGTGTTAGAGCAGGGGAGATAAAAAAGGATGCATACCAGAGCTGGCTGACATTGTATTAGCCTTGCTTTTAAAATACCACTAAAAGACTGATGATAACATTTATAAAAAGGACCTATACAGCTGAGTCTTAATCAAATAAATTACAATTCTTATACATTGAGATTCTTGAGAGCTAGTGACAAATCCAGGTTGTAATAGGATATGTAACAAGGCAAATGCTCTTCTCTGTTTTCATCAGGATTTGGAGTCTGTGGCTGTCAGGGAAAGTCCTTGGACGCGCAGCAGAGTGGTAATCAGTGAACACAGATCTAACGATGGGGCACTGGCAGAAAATAGCTTCCTTCCTTGAAATCCAAAATTTAATTTTTTTCATCCTCCTGGCAAGAAAAGATACATCAACTTCCTTCAACACTAGGGGAAACTCAAAATGTTTATTCATAAAGTTTCATTCACCTGCCTTTAAGTTACAATATGTGCACTTTAACAACAACAGAAAAGTGAATCATCAAACTTCAATGTAAATACTGATATAACAGGTTAAATATATTTCTTTTAAACACTATGTATATATTCTCCCACATCCCTATTGTCTACTTCAGGTCTGAGATGCTGTCTCTCTCCTGTACTCCTCCTCTAAGCAGGCTCTTCAGCAAAGAATAGCATCTCAAAGAAGGTCAAACCTTCTTGCCAAAGGTCAAAGTGGTCAGGGTTGTATTCTTCTTTAGAAAATGCTGTGCTGGGTCTCACTGGGTGGCCTTGTGAGATCCGACCAGATGACCAGATCACTTCTGGACAAAAGGAGGAGTCAAAGAGAACTTGGATCTCCAGAGAAAAATAAAGTGCTGCCCCCTATAAATCACAGTCTTTGTGAAGTAAGATGTCTTTCTAAAGAGGTAGAAATAATGCGGGGTGTGTGTTTCAGATGCCCACATTTCAATGATACTGAATACTGTATTACTGGTTTGCATCTTTAAGGACTTAAAATGGACTGACTCCACTCATCTCTCTGATTTTTTCATAAGTAAGCCAGAACACCAGTGACCAAGGGGTCTGAAAGATTAACCAAAGAAGTTAGTGCATATTTCAAAGCAATTATGAATATTCTACATATATACACATATATACATATACATACCACCTTTGAATAACATAGTCATTTTAAATCCACTTAGGCTGAAAACAAATATTTTGGTTTTTCAACTTGGTAAAGCACTTCATAATTTACAAAGCATTTTCACACTGGATTTCTCTAAACAATTTAAAATAGGAAAGGTATTAACATCTCTGTTTTACAGATGAGGACACTGAGGCTTATTGGTCAAATGCCTATTAGCATGTTGTGAACTAGAACAAGAGCTTCTGGCTTCCATTCCAGGGTTCTTTCTACTGAATGATACTAGCTCAAGGGATAGCACTCATGAAGACTGGATAGACTAGACTGGGCTCCTCTGCATGCAGTTTGTACGTGGAGCATAGACAATGAGGCACTTAAGAACCTGAAACTGAGGAAAATGAAAGATTGTCCTTTGGGAGTTAGGCCATAAAGCCAACAACTGATGTATGACAATATGGATATAAAAATTCACATTAAGTAGGGAAAGAGCTGCCAGGTCAGAAAGACTGGACTTCAACTTGAATGAAGGTGTAACTATACCTAAAGGAATTATAAGGGGTTAAGGTTTATTCAACAATAGAATTTACTAAATAATGGACTTATAACATATCTTGGTTAGTTAGATATATGAAGACATAGATGAAGTAAGGAATACGAAGTTGTGAAGATACTAATCTTGTGGCAACAAAAATGAAGTGAGCCAAGGATATAACTCAGTCAGATCAGGGAGGCAGAGGCTTTGGTTAAGAATGGACTATGCAGTCATTCCTGATTGCTTCAGTAATCAGACTTCTTCTTCAAGTTAATTAAATTATAGCAATTTAACCGTATGAAAATGAAATATTAATCAGGAACTGAACAATGCAAGATTATATTAACTGCCTTGTGGGAGGGGTTCGGATGGAGTTTAGCAGATTTTGAATAGAAGTTAAGGAGGGGTATCATATAGCCAAGGAACACAGGCAGTATATAAACAAGATACACTCATCCTGTGTACTGGAGCACATGTGGGACACTGTATTTACTTGTTGATTCCCTCACTGGCATAGTTGTGACCAGTGTAAATAATCTAAGTGCATATGAACCCATGTTGTCTCCTCTGGTCTGCCTGTTGCTATAACTGCTGGGAAAAAGCAGAATACTTCTCCATGCCTATTACTGTGCTGCTGAACACATAAGGGCTTTTGGGTTGATATTCTTAGATATTAAGTTTATAAATAAGCTCTTTCTCTTGTGATTCTATGTTCAGGAAACAACCTTGTGATTATAACCTGGCTTCCCATATAGCTTGAATATAGGAAGAAACTTGCTATCCAGAACACTTAAGTGTCTGGGTCACTTGCCAAGTGAGCTTTTCAGTGTGAATGAACAAAATGTTCTGGTTTGACCATCAGTTTCAGTGAGTTCAGCCAAATTGTATTTGCAAGGCTGATTTACTTGGAAATGCTAAGTCAGGTTTCTGAGTTGAGGGCCACGAACTGTGGCAGATCAACAAAGAAATGCCACACTGGTGATCTTTGGTGGTTAGCCAGCCTATCTTTACCAATACCTCATCATCACCATGCACTGTCTCTTTTCTTTTAAAACTTCTATAACTAGCTTCAGGCCCTTGTGCAACTCAGTATACTGTATTAGTTTGAAGCATGGGGTTTAGAGGTGAAGAGACATGCAGTCAATTCCTGGTCTGTCATATTCTAGTTATATGAATTTGAGCAAGTTTGTTAACTCTTTGAGCCATGGTTTTCTCATCTGAAAAATGAGGATAACATCATCTGTTTTACTGGCTTCTTATAAGATTTTAAAAAAAGTATGTATGTATGTAAAGAGCTTAGCACAGTGCTTATCACCTATTAAGTTGTTTTGTTTTGTTTTTGTCATTTATACTTCCCAAGTATCATATAGAAAATGGGTCTCATTAAATAATCCCAGCATTTGTTTGTACTTGGATATTCACCCTGTCCCTCATTCCCTCCTGACCCTGATTTTGTGTTCATCACTGGTCTCACTCATCCTCTTGGTCTCACACACTAGAAATGTAAAAGTCTTATCTCTTTCCTTCCCTCCTTCACCTATCACATATAATTGGTTATTAAATCCTGTGGAGTCAACAATGAATGTTCTATATTCTATCTTTTCTTCACTTCTATAGTTATCTACTGGCTAGACCACTGCCAAGACTTCCTTTCTGGTGTGCCAACTTTCAGCGTATCTTCTATACTGCTGCCAAAGTAATTTTGACCCCAAACAAATCTTGGCACATTGCCCTCATTTAAACAGTTGCTTGCTGACTACACGGTTACACCTATACTACTTGGCTTGGCCCACAAGATCCTTCTCAACCTGGTCCTTAACTACTTCTCTAGCCTTATTTCCGACCATCTCCCCTCTGAGAACCTATTCTCTAGCAACACTGACTTTTCTGCAGTTCTCCAACGTACAAGCCCACACATGACCTGAGGCCTCTGCTGACGCTGCTCTCTGATGCTTTTCTTCGTAAACGCCTGCTAATCCTCCAAAGCCCAATCAAAAATTACCTCTGTGAAACATTTTGTAACTTCTCAGAGTTACAGACATTTTTACTCCACCGTGTTCCCACAATGTTTTGTTCATGCCACTGGCAGATCACTAATGCGGTTGTTGGTTGCCATTGAGTTGGCTGTGACTCATGAGGACCCTATGTACAACAGAATGAAACACTGCCTGGTTCTGCGCCATCTTCACAATCATTGGTATGTACAGCAAACTGACAGACTGGTTGTGGAGTGCACTAATATGCAGGCTAAATGAAAATCTTCCTTTCTAATAAGAAATATTCAGTTTTGATACAATTTCAAGGTATAATCAGGAACACCAAAATAATGCTTTTCAAGTATGGTACACATTTGTATCAGATAGTGCTAAGTGCTTTGACTATTAATTTCATGTTAATAGATAGATACCTACTATCCCTTGGCGATATCATTTATTCCCATAGCTTTAATTACCATCTATATGTAGATAATGTAAAGATCTATATGATCTTTATTATTTCCTAAGATTAAGGTAGTTGTCTAGACATCTCCACTGGGATGTCCTATGGGTATCCAAACCTTAACATAGCTAAAACTGAACTTGTTATTTTACCCCAAAATCTTCTTCCCTGCACATGATCCCCATTTTAGGTAACTACATCACCATCAGTTGCTCAGAACAGGAATCTGGGAGTAAAGCTGACTTCTTCTTCTTCTCCAACCATTCTTCCATCCCCATCCAATCAATCATGTTTCTGCCTCCTTTCTACCTCCTGAATATTTTTTGAATCCATTTTCTTCTGTCCCTACTGTCATACTATAGTTCAAGCCCCCCTTATCTCTCAATTACAAGTACTCCTGCCCTTTTTCCAACCTACATGGTAGCTAGAATGATCTTTCGAAAAACACAATTTCATCAAGCCAGTGTCCTGTTTAAAACTCTACAGCAGCATTCAATCACCCTTATGGTTTATAGGGCCCTCCCTGATCTGGTCTCTGCCTCACCCTGTTCCTCTGTCCTCCAGTGTCTGTGCCTCAGCCTGCTGGGTTTTCTTTGGTTCTTTGATCTCATATGATTTTTTGTCTGCCTTATTCCCTCTGCCTAGAATATTCCTATCTTTCTTACCTGGCTAAATCATACTTATTCTTCAAATCTCAGTTCAAAAGTCCATTCTCCAGGGAGACTTTCTTAATCTCCCAGCCTATGCTGTATTTAAACCAGTTGCCACTGAGTTGATTCTAAGTCATAGTGACTCTCCTGCTCTATGTTTCCATAGCACCATGCACTCTCCCCATAACACTCACCACTTAATGTTTCTTATTCAACGTCTGTGGTCAACCTAAACTATAATAAGCTCCAGTACTAGGGCAGGGGCTGAGACTATCGTGTTCATCTCAAAGCCAAGCCTTTACAGCACAGGACTTTGCATGGAGTAGGTGCTCAATTAATATTATTATATTAATTTTTCATTGTTTGAATTTCTAAACCCATAACTCATCCATTCTTTTAAATATTCTCTAACTTACGAAAGACTTGATTACCTTGTTTTTATATTATCTATGTTACTTAAACTAGTCTATCTAATCCTTCATTTTAGTTCGCTTCACATCTAAACCAAATAAAAATGATGTAATGCTTCCTTACTAAGCAGAGTTCTGTGGTAATAAGGATTAGTGGGTAGTGTAACGTTTGTCATTAAAGTAACAAATATATTTTAAAACATTAAAATTTTCAGAGGAATGGTCTCTAGTGTGAAATCTATACCCCTGTTCCAAACTACTATATTTTGGCTAAATAGACTACTAAAGGTTTTATGTTGCAGAAAATCTATCCATTATCTTTATAACAACAGAATGTCAAGCTATTAATTTATAGACATAATTGAATTAGTTTACATTAATCTACCAACAAAGCTAATAAGATTCTGAGGAGATGTGAAAGAAAACAAAGAACACCAAAAGAGAGATTTAAAAAAGAAAGAAAGGACCTTGATTTGGTGCAGGGCCATGCCAAAAACCAAAAGGAAAAGGAGAAGATATTTACAGATTAAAAATAATTTAAATACAAAGAAAAACAAAGGAATGGGGAAAAAACCTAACTTTACCATTCGCAGCCAAGATGGTAAAAAGCCTTTATATAGACTCATGAATCCTTCACCTTGAACCGCCTGAATCAAGCAATCAGTAGACGATTTATACAAAAGTCCCCTAAAAAGAAAGTAAGAAAATTTCGTTAAATTTCTTCTTTGTAAATAGAGATATAAATAAAATAAGTGTTATTAATCGCATTGTATAAAAGGATATATTAATTTAAAATGAATGTATAGTCTAAGGAATTAGTTAAATATTTTATAAATTTAAATATGTTATATATTTTCTGCAAATTTAGAACAAATAATATTTGTGGTTCATAGATCTAGATCACTTATTTTGAGGTTAAGGATATTTTCAAGGCTGACTCTTGTCATTCATCCCATCCTTGGTCTTTTCTTCGGGTTTCGCTCCACCTTATCTCTTCCAGAGAGAACATATACTATTTAATATCAAATCAAATTCTCCATGTTACCTATAAATCAAAAGACTTCTGAAGAAAGTGCTCTGTAAATTCTCAGCAGAGTACTCGTTTGAAAGCTTTTTGAAAATAACAAAGCCATAATGAATACCTACGTGTACCTAATATGATTGTAAATTAGCTCATTTCCCCAAATGCATAGTACATTTCCAAAAGACAAAGAGCAGGTAATTGCATAAAAACAATTTCCTGGTTGAACACATAAACACACAAACATATTTCTATCAAGAATACATGCATAAAAAAGTAACAATATTATTACAGACATTCAAAGACACAGATACTGAAATCTTTCTATCTACCTTCCTTGTTTATCTCTTGGTTGATTCATTATTCGGCTTTTGATGACATCAGCTGGTGTTCCCAGAATAGAAGCTACCAGTCCAGAGCATAAACTAGACACAAATAAGTGAAACTGAAGGATAATATATAATAGTTTCTAAATTATAAGAGAATTTGATATTTAGAAAGAATGA
>NW_004444001.1:12658375-12670738 GCF_000243295.1 Trichechus manatus latirostris | reverse complement strand
CTATATATTATTTCTGTAGTCTCCATAATAATGCTTTTACCTTAAAATTAATGCTAAATTAATTAGAGAGGCATAAAAAAATAAAAACAAAAAGAACGTCAGTCAGTTAACAAATATGCCTTGAGCATCTGCTGGTGCCAGGCACTCTTCTAGGCAGTGAACAAGACACATAAGACCCTGCCCTCAAGGAGGTTACACTCTAGCTGGAATGAAGCAAAGAAATGATAATTTTAGGTGTTACTAAGTGCTATGAATAAAATAAAATGGGGTGATGTGATAGAGATTAACTAAGTAGCAGGCAGTTGGGAAAAGACTCTCAGGGTGACAGCAGAACTGAAACCTGAGTAGTGAAAGGAAGCATCTATGTGAAGACTGGGAGGAAGAGAGGTGTAATTAGAAGGAATAGGACATGCAAAGTCCTCAAGCCAAGAAAACTCTTGGTGTGTCTAAGAGACCAAAAGCAGCCAACATGGGTGCAACATCATAAAAGAGGGTGAAAGTCCAGACAGAGGAAAGACAAAAAGCAGGCAGGAATCAGAACATGAAGCCAACTTAAGGAGTTTGATCTTATTCTAGATGTGAGGGAAGTTATTGAGAGGATTTTAAACAGGGGAATTACATCATTTGGTTAGTATTTAAAAAACAAATTCACTTTGGCCACTGTTTAAGTCTCAGTTCACTAAGCTATTCATTTGAATATAATAACCTTGCCTGTTTCTCTCCACCCTAAACAATGATACTTAAAGGATCTTTCTAAAATATAATTATGTCATTTTTCCTACATAAAACCATCAAGGGCTCATTCCCTATTATCAGATTTTGTTCATGCTTCTGACCGTGTCATACACAGCCCTCCAAGTTCTCATCTCTCTTTGCCCATTATGCTCTAACAATGTAACTGAGCTCTCAGTCCATACCACATTGTGTAACGACACCTCTGTGCTTTTAATTCTTTCTTCTGGAATGCCGTGCACTCCCATCTAATTGGAAAATTCCTGATCTCCTTCAGTCTATGCTCAGGCATAAGGCTTGAAGAATTTCTGTTTCTCTCTTCTCTCCTTACCCAACAAGGTTAATCACTCCTTCCTCAGAAAGACTTCCTGTTAATTTTTCAAAAACATACACAATGGATGTGGTCAACCCACTGCACAGTAAAACAAGGGAGAGTCTGTAAATGAGGGTTAAGAAACAACTGGTGGCTCATTATGTATGTGGACATGGTGTCAGAGTGGCAATAGAGGAATGAGAAATAATTGAGTAAACTGAAAACCCATCAAGTGTTTTAAACTTTTCCAGGAGAAAAACATCTGATGAGAAGAATGGTCAACCTGAATCACAGAAAATGGAAGGCCCACATCCCAGAAATTGCTATCACTGAGTCCTTAGATAGGATCATAAGTAGCTAAATCTGGCTAATGGAAGGCTAGATAGGAAAATCATGGAAAACCTTTATGTCCTTCTGGCACATCAAATACCTCACAAAAAACAGAACCACTGAACTCTGTGTCTAGGCTCTTGAAGTCTCTGAGGCTGTGTGGTAGAGAAGCTGAAGCTGCATTAGGAATCTTCACAGCTCTCCCTTACTCTAAACAGCTGTAACAGGAAGTAACCACACTCTTTCTGCCTCTTTCACATCAAGGTTTAAAACTCAAAACAGAAAATTACTTTAGAGCTACTTCAATACAAGAGACGGAACCCATATAACCTGTCTACGTATCCCAACAAATGACCCACCCTCATGCTTTATTGATATGAGCATATAAATTTTCTTGGGTCTCTGTCCACATACCAGATATTGCCTATGTGGAAAGAACATATTGTTTTGCCATATGTATTCCAGTAGGTACAGACTACTGATCTTTTGCATTCTTTTCTGTTTAGACTCTCTGAAAATTAAAGTTTTGTATCACTGATTTTAATACAACTTCTTATTTTCACACAGAAACATTTCAAACAACTAAAAAATTCACCTAAATTCTAAAACTACCATAAACAGCATACAAAACTAACCAAGAGGTAAGGAAGAGCAAAGAAATAGGGTAGAGATAGATATTCTCTATTCTCCTCTGCCCAGAAGAAAACATTTAATTTTAGGTGCCAGCTCAGCTTCTCATCTAAGTCCCAAGAATGGAAACTACTACCATAGGGCTAAATTTTAATAACTTGATTAAAACAATGTGGATATCCCCTGTAATTGATTATGAGATGATTCTTTTATCTGTATACTGACCATATCAAGGACCCTTCAGCAACTGTGGGTCCCTATTTGGCACACAGTAATTTAAGAATGCAAGTAACAATGGCCCCATCTGCTTCTTATAAATTGTTTGAGGACATAATGTGATCTGGCTACACCTCTTTAAAAAGGAAACATTAAAAGAGAGCAGATAATGTATTAAAGAAGTCTTAAGTAAGATGGCTACCACGCATCTGTCAGTGTCATACTGTGGTGGCTTGCATGTTGCAATACTGATGGTATTGAGCTTTTCCATCATCTCTTTTCACAGATCTGGTCGATTTGATTCCTGTGTTTTCCATCAGGTGAGGTCTACGTGTATAGTCGCCATTTATGTTGTTGAAAAAAAAAGGTATTTGCAAGGAAGAAGTCATTTGTCTTGCAAATTCTATCATGCGATCTCTGGCCTTGTTTCTACACCAAGGCCGTATTTTCCAACTACCAAACCTTTGTTTCCAGATTTCACATTCTAATCACCAGTAATTATCAATGCATCTTGATTGCATGTTTGATCAATTTTAGATTGCAGAAGTTGGTAAAAATCTTCAATTTCTTCATCTTTGGCATTAGTGGTTGGTGCATAAATTTGAATAACAGTTGTATTAACCGTTCTTCCTTGTAGGTGTATGGATATTATCCTACCACTGATAGCACCGTATTCAGGATGTATCTTGCAATGTTCTTTTTGCTGATGAATGTGAAGCCATTCCTCTTCAGTTTGTCATTCCCGGCATAAAAGACCATATGATTGTCATATTCAGAATGTCCAGTATCAGTCCATTTCAGCGCACTAATGCCTAGGATATCAGTCTTTATGCATTCCATTTCATTTTTAACAACTTCCAATTTTCCTAGATTCATAGTTCATACATTCCACGTTCCAATTATTAATGGATGTTTGCAGCTGTTTCTTCTCATTTTGAGTCATGCTACATCAGCAAATGAAGGTCCCGAAAGCCTGACTCCATCCATGTCATTAAGGTTGACTCTACTTTGAGGAGGCAGCTCCTCCCCAGTTGTATTTTGAGTGCCTTCCAACCTGAGGGACTCATCTTCCGGCACTATATCAGACAACGTTCCGCTGCTATTCATAAGGTTTTCACTGGCTAATGTTTTCAGAAGTAGACCACCAGGTCCTTCTTCCTAGTCTATCTTAGTCTGGAAGCTCAGCTGTAACCTGTCCACCATGGGTGACCCTGCTGGTATTAGACCCAGTGGAATAGCTTCCAGCATCACAGCAACATGCAAACCACCACAGTATGAGAAACTGACCAATGTGTGGTGGTAGAGAGCGATAAGACTCAGTTATTTCAGATTTAGGGCTAGATTATATTAATAGGAAATCTTGTATCTTTCCAAAACAGAGAGATCTAGTAGGCAGAGCAGTATATGTTAGGCAGATTTACATCTGCAGAGAAATCCATGAATCTTAGGTTACAAGTGTGGTATTTTAGAGAACACTTGGGTAGAAATGACAATGAAAAAGAAACAGAGGTAATACCACTGTGGGACTACAGGAAAGACCTGAATATCCTACTGCCAGCATAGATCATAACATGGGAACAAAGAATAGTCTTGAAAGATGAAAAGTCAACAAAGATGACTTAACTGAGTAGAAATTGGGGAAGAAAGTATCACAGTTTGAGGAGCAGCATGAGCAAAGACAGTGGAGGAAGGAAGGTAAGCGTGGGTAAAGATATAATAAATAGGCTTACAGGGATGGGTAGAAGGGGAAGGAGGCCTAAAATCCTCAGTTTTCTCTGTGAATTAGGAAACAGGACTATTGACTAGAGGAAGTATGCTGCAGTTTGAGAACATACCTGGTGAGAGTTTAGAATGGGAAAGAATGGTGAGCAAAGACATATAAAAAGATTGCCCAAGTGGCAGTAAAGAGAACACTTACTTGACACTATTAATATACTTTTTTGCTTGTATAATTATAATAGGGAGTTCCAGAATTTAGAAATAAGATCAGAAGCTAAATGAAATCATCATAATGTTAAGGACACTAGCCATCTATAAAGTAACTATAATAATTTGAAATTGTGTTGCAAATTATATCAAGGTATTAATGTCCCTTCCTAGAATGCCCTCCTTCCTGGCTCTGCCTATCAAAACCCAAATCCCTTCAAAACCATTTTCATAGTCTGCCTCCTTTGTGAAACCTTTCCTAGTGTTCATCTTCTCTCTCTTCTCTGAACCCTGTAGTAATTAGTCATTTTCTTTGGCATTTACTGTACAGTGTTTTTATAATTGTCTTATTATCCCTGTTGGTAAGCTCCCTAGGCAGGAGCTGGTTTTACTCCTTTTGTACCCACTTCAGGGCCTTACGCAGTGCATTTAATATAAGAGTGCTCAAATATATCTGCTGAATTGAGTTGGAGAGTCCATCATTAGACCCTAATCCTGAGATAACCCCATCAAGATGCAAATATCTTGCTGGGTTAAGTCTGAAATATCTTGCAGCTCTGTCTCTTCCCCATTTTAACTGCAACAAACTCTAAGAAAAGTACTCTCTATAAATGTACCATCACCTTTCTCTAAGGGTGATATCACTAGATTCCAGATCAAAAGAGCCCAAAAGTTAGCATTTATGCCAAGAATGGAAGAAAGGGTAATAGAGGGAAAAAAAGTCAACTAAAACAATCACCTACCTTGATAAACCGTGAGTCATGATATTGTCCTCAAGTGGTGTATTCAATACCAAGTAGTGTTTCACTGTGTCATAAGTAGTTAAATCTGGGGATAGGGGAAAAAAGATTTAAATATTCACTCATTTAATAACGAGTATCTTTTGGGCCAAGAACTATGTAAGGCGCTTGGGACAGGAATGTGTATAAAAATGAAAGACAGCATTCTTGTTTTCAAGCACAGAATAGAGCTAAAGATGAAGGGAGAGGAAAAAAAAAGAGACAGACAACTACATCATTTGAACACTTGAATCCAGCTATGCTTAAAGTCAGTGCAATCTCTGGAATTTTCAGTATTTAAGCTAATAAATACCCTTTTTAGTCTAAGCTAGGTTGAGTTGAGATTCTGTTGCTTATAAACGAAAAGTCCTGACCGTTCTTCCATATTAAACTTCTTATACTTTTTTCCAAACGACAATAAAAAGCTGTTGAAGAGTTTTAAACAGGGGTGATGTCATAATACTGGAGTTTTATAAAGATTACCTGAACTGAAGTATAGGGAATGACTTGTAGTGAGGTAAGAATAGATGAGTACATTTGGTCATTCACCAATATCTGACTGCCTACCATGTGCCAGGCACTATTCTAGACACTGGGGAAAGAGCCATAGACAAAATGAACAAAATTCTCTGCTCTCTGTTGGGGGATGAGAAAATAAACAAATAAATAAGTATGTGGTATTTCAGATGGTAGTAAGTTTTCTGAAGACAAAGAACGTAAGGAAAGGGAACAGAGAGTGCCAGAGGGTAAGGAAGAATGGTGTATCTGAATTTTAAATGGGATGGTCAGAGAAGGCCTCTCTGATAAGGTGACATTTGAGCAGAGACCTAAAGGAAAAACTTCGCAGATAACTGACAGAAAGTGTCCCAGGCAAAAGAATGGTATGTATTGTGGCCCTGAGGCAAGAGTCAGCTTGGTATGTTAGAGGAACAGCAAGAAAACTGGGGTAGCAGAGGAGTAGAGTATGCACCGTGGAGAACATCAGAAGCCAGTGGAGGGTTTTGAGCAGAGGGGTGATTGATCCAGGTTACTATTGAGAAGGACCACTTCTGCTGTTCTGAGGGCAGACTATAGGAAGACAAGGTAGATTAGATATGAGACTATTGCAGTAATGCTGGTAAGAGATGAGGGTGGCTTGGATCAGGGAGTTGTGGAGCCCTGGTAAGACTCTATCTAATAATTCTGAAGGTAGAATCAACAGGATTAGCTAGCAGATTGACTGAGAGAGAGAAATCAAGGATGACTGTAAGATTTTTGGCTTGAGCAATCTGAAGGATAGAGCTTCCATTTTTGGAAATGGTATTTTTAAAACAAGATGATAGGCATTGGTGACCTCAACAAGATCAGTTTCAGAGGAAAAGTGGGAGCAAAATGGTTATGGGGTAGATACAGAGACCAGTCAGGAGGCTTTTGTAATAGTCCAGAAGGAGGAGATAGATAATACTTGGACAAAGCAGTGGCTCCAGGGATGGAGAGAATTGGATGGATTTGAGGTACATCTGGGAGATAGAAATGACTGGACTTGGTGACTAGATATGAGTAGTAAGCGAAAGGTAAGAGTCAAGAATCATGCCTAGGTTTTTGGCTTGTTCAACGGAAAGGATGGTGATACCATATTTTAAGCTTATGTAAAACAGAGAGGGGAATTGTTTGGTTGAATGAGTTTGGTTTGGATACGTTAAAAGTGCTATATTTGAGATATCCGTATGGAGATGCTGGGTAGGTAGCTGGAACTTAGAAGAGAGATCTGGGATGCAACATTTTAAAGAAACACACTGAAAAACCATAATCTGGAAAGTTTCCTGAAAACAAAAATATCTATCAATATGATACAATAAACAGATGGACTGAAATAGTGATATGTTTAAGTGGTATGTTATTGGAACCCTCAAAAATGCTATTTGCCCATTTCTTAGAGCTATATAATTTTGGTCTTAGAAAGGATTTATTCACGCCTTAATTCATTCATCAAATGTTTACTAACTGCATATGAGAAACTAGGAAAATAAAGATAAATATGAGGGTAAGTCAAAAAGTATTGCTACAAAATCACAGAAACCTTTATTAAACAAAAATATCAAAATGTGAAGCTTGTTTCTCAACATATCCTCCACCTAGGTCTATACACTTCTGAAGGTAGTGTTTCCATCTCTCTAACCCTTTCCCAAAGAATTCTGCGCTCTTTGATTTACACCATGTCAAAACAGCAATTTTGGCATCCTCAAGGGACACAGACTGTGTTCCTTTTAAATATTCTTTGAGTTTTGGAACAAAAACAAGTCTGAAGGGGCAAGATCAGGGCTATAGGGTAGAGGGGTTAAGGTTTCCCAATGAAATTCTCATAGGACAGCCCTTGCTACCCTTGAAGAATGAGTAGGTGCATTGTTGTGATGGAAAAAAAATTTCCTCGGCACAACTCTCCTGGCCTTTTTCTCACCAATGCAGTTTTCAATTTTCTTAAAACTTCTTTATAATAAGCCCCCGTGATCATCCTGTGTCCAAGAAAATCTATCAAGATTATCCACTTTGGAATCTCAAAAAACAGTCACTATAACCTTTTGAGCGGTCTTCCCTCTGTTGGCTCATCTTTGAGGTCTTCCTGACCAAAACAAAAAATAACATGTGAGAAACGTGCTTCTTAGTTCAATCAAACATATGAGACTAAATGGGCAACTCCTGTCCAAAAGCAAGACGAGAAGGCAGGAAGGGACAGGAACTGGATGAAAGGGAGAGCATGCTGTTGTTACATTGTGGGGATTGCAACCAATGTCACAAAACAATATGTGTACAAATTTTTGAATGAGAAATTAACTTGAGCTGTAAACTTTCACCTAAAGCACAATAAATTAAAACAAAAAACGCCTGATCCATCTAAAAACTGTTGTTTTATGTGGGGCAGTATTCCCGTAAACTTGTTGCAAAGCTTCAATGGGAAGTTTTGTTAAAAATTTGGTATTAGCCCTGACCTCAAAATCATTTTTTTCTATGGCACAAAAAGTATCCTTTTTTTTTTGAAGGCACCCTAACAAGACTAAGACAGGTGTATTACTGAGAGAATTTGTCTGCAGCCATCCGCTGATCACAGAGACATGTTTAAACTTGTTTTGTTTGTAATAAACCTGTGCATGTATGAACTGGAACCCTGGTAGCAATACTTTTTGACTTGCCCTCGGTAAAACACAGGCCTTGCGAGCGGCTTATAATCTAGTTGAGGAGACAGACACATAGTAGAAAGCAATGAAATGAGGGATGCAGTAATGAAGATAAGCACAGGGAGCTACAGAAACACATAAAAGTGGATCTAACACAACAGGAGAGGTTGTGGGAGGTTCGAGAAACGTATCTTGGAGGAGAGGACACCTGAGCTGAATATTAAAGGATCTGCAGAAGGAAACTAAGTAGAAGAAGAGGAAAGAGGCCAGAAAGTACAGAGGTGAAGAACAGCCTGGTATGTGCAGGCAGTGGAACCTTTTAGCGGATAACTTCCTGCTTTACTCTTTGTTCCAGAATCAATAAATTGCTCAGTTCCTTGCAGACACAGGTCAGGTTATGCAGGTCTTCTATGCCACGTTAAGCAATTTCAATTTTACCCTATAGGTGATGAGGCACCAGTGAAGGGTTTTAAAGATACCAGTAACGTGTTCAGACCTGTATTTTAGATAAGCCTGTGTTTTGGATATTGGATACATCTTTGAAAGATAGACGAGGAGACCCATTACATAGCGTGGCAGCAGTCTAGTTGACAGGTTATGATGGCTGTTGTTGTTAGCTGCTGTTAAGTCAGCCCTCAACTTACGGCAACCTCATGCACATCTGAACAAAATGCTGCCCGGTCCTGCACCATCCCCATGATCAGCTGGGAATCAGACTCTTGTGATCCATAGGGTTTTCACTGGTTGATTTTCAGAAGTAAATCACTAGGCCTTTCTTCCTAGTACATCTTAGTCTAGAAGCTCTGCTGAAACTTGTTCAGCGTCATAGCGACATGCCAGTCTCCACTGAGTGATGGTGGTGGCTGTGCATAAGGTGCATTGGCCTAAATCAAACCACTGAACCACCACTGCCCCTCCCCCCGTGATGGTTGGTAATGTAGAAATGGTGGTTTTAAGGATACTAACGCAGTAAGTATTGGAGGGAGAGAAAACTTTTAAGAGAGATTTAGAAGATACAATAAATTAGTAATTGAATATAGGCGAAGAATAAAGATGAGTTAAGGAAACATTCAGGTTTCCAGCCTGGGGTACCTGGCTGTAAAAGATGGATTATATAGGAATAGGAGCAGGATTACGGGGGGGAACAGATCTGGATAGTCCAGATATAATGTCCACCAAATAGCTGCATATACCAGTTGGAATCTTAGAGGAAGCTATGGGCTGGAGAGGGGACCTTAGAAATGTTTGGTATCATCTCCTTATTGCCATAATTTGCTTGTTTTAGGAAATCCTTTTCACATATTATTGTAGAAAAAAATGAAAATGTTCTAAGGAAAATATTCAGTTATAGCCATTACAATATATAAGAAGCCTGTCACCAATGTGTCATTAAAAATAATAAAAATAAAAATTTAGAATTTTCAGTTTCCCTGATGTAAATCCTTATAACTACTAAGGCAATTACGACTTAGTAGAATTCAGAAAAGTTTCCTTTACCTCCCATATTCACCAACGCTGCTCTTTGTATATTGGGCACCCAGCCTGCCCAAAGCCCACGTACTCCTCCTTCTGCTAAGATTTTTGCAAATGCATGATGCACACCACGGAATCTAAGGAAAAGAATAATTAAAATGTGAAAACTCTATGTATTTCTGTATATGGAATGCAACTGGATAAGCTTTGTCTATAGCTGGTTCTATTTGGAATAAAATAACATCTTATTTATCCAGAATTGTTAGGAGTTAAAACAATCGATGAAGTTAAATTTTCAAGTTTTCTTTAGAAAAAGGCCAACATTTGATTTAAACATTTTCAAATGTAGATCTTAACGGCATCATCCTCTTCTTATCTTCTCATATTATTAAACAGATTACAAACCCTTTTTGATATTTCATATCGTAAGTACACATATTAATTATAGGAGGGAACAGAGGCTGTCAGACTTCTGGATTCATTTTACTGGTAATGTGAGGATTTGCAAACTTTGATTTTGCCAAATAAGGACATTAAAAAAAATCTGACTCTCACATAATCTCATTTAAAAAATATTTTTGGTCAAAAATAAGGAAAAGCAATGTCATAATAAGTGTTCTCAAAACTGAATAATTTTAGCTTTATGAAAATTTACTGCCTTATCCTCATTTTGCTGTAGATAGATGAAAAATAGTGCTGAGCCATGAATCAAAACTGGAAACCTCTGGTATAAAAGAAAAGCCTGGGCTTTATATAAGCAGAAATACCTAGAGTCAAATGCCGTTTTACCAATTACTAGCTATGTGGCTTTTAGTCAGGTATTACTGTCTCTGAGGCTCACCAGAAAGATAATCTGCCATGTTTATTGGGTATGCATAATTGTTACCTGAGAAGGTATGTTCACGTATGATGGTGATTACAGCTAACACTTATTGAGCACTTACTAAGTGTCAGGCATTTTATAGACGTAAGTGCATTTTAACCCTGAAAACTCTATAAGGTATACATTATTATTCTAATTTACATCTGAGGAACAAGAGGCTTAGAGGGGTTAAGAAAATTTACTCAGGTACAGAGCTAAAACGTGGTAAAGCTTGGATTTGAATCCCAGGCTATCTGACTCCAACGTTCATGTTCTTTACTACTACATTAAATATATAACTGTAAACCAACCCCGTTGCCATCAAGTGGATTCCGACTCATACTGACCCTATAGGACAGAGCAGAACTGCCCCAAAAGGTTTCCAAGGAACAGCTGGTAGATTCGAACTGCCGACCTTTTGGTTAGCGGCCAAATGCTTAACCACTGTGCTACCAGGGCTCCACAGTAAATACAGTCAAACTAAACATTTTCGGCATTAGGGACAAGGAGAGGAAAAAAAACTGAGAGGATCAGTTAGGAACTCAAACATTTCTAGAACTCAGTGTCCCAATGGCCAGTTCTTCCCATGTGTCCAACTCAGGCATAACTTCTCCCTGCTACCTAAAAACTACAGATTGTTACAAGATGACAAAACGGGCCCTGGGATTCTGGAAACCACTTAGTTAAGGCAGAGTGGTACCCTCTCCTCCTCTGCTATGTGCATTCTCTCCCTTCTTTGATGGCTGAACGGAAGCCTGGACTGCAGTGGCCCAACCTCACTATCCACTGAGTCAGCTAGAAAAGGAGTGGAGCAGAGAGTAGTGGTGAGCTCCCAAAGGGGCCCCAAACCCTGCTTCACCTCTGGCTCAGCTGTTGACCTGGGGTGTTCAGAGGAGCAGAGCCCTTTTGTACCCAGCTTAAGTCGTCCTGCACTTTCTCTTTCCTAGGAGACTCCTCCTAGGAAAAGGGAGAAAACTTTGCCTTTTCCCAGGGGAAACCATGTGGATGAACTTGAAGCCCTTTGAAGAAAGACAGACTTTGATAATATAGAGTATTTCAACTGGAGAATTTTATATCACCAAAGACATAATGAAAAAGAACTTCCATAACCTTGAGAAAAACAGGGCCTGAAGAGGTAGGAGGAGTGGGGCTAAAGAAGGCGGTGGGAACAATTTTCATGTCAACCTTGCTATTCCTTTCTTTTAGGGAGAAAGGGAAGGGAAACCAAGATTTTTGGCACCTTATAAACCAGACACTTTAATTTCCATGAAAACCATTCGAGACTGCCCCTTTTAAAGCAGAAGAAACAGAAACCTAGAAAAGTTAAGTGACTTCCACAATGCTAAGCCACAATGGCAGAACTGGGGATTCACACTCAGGGCAGATTTAATGATCAAACTCTTTATGTCAAGCTGCAATAGGGCATGAGTCCACCTGTGATATAAAAGAGCTATGCACATGTATGATTTGTCTGGTGGAGAACATGGACATCTTATCACACAAAGAAAAGATCCAGCTCAGCTCTCCTCTTAATGAATATAAATTCTAAATTAGAAGAATCAGAAATATTTTCTTACCGAATATTGGATCAAAAAAACTTGTGAGTCCGTTAGATAAATATTCAAAATATGATGGTAGTAAAGGGGAAAGGAAAGGTATCAATTAATTGGAGAACTTACCGCAATGGTTTTCCTTCAAGTTTCCTCTTTCCTTCCATTTGCATCTGAACCTTCACTAGGTCAGTTGGGTTGGCTAAAAATTGGCCAATAACACCAGCCATGATCCCTCCAATGACTGATTTCCTAATTGTAAAAGCATATACATTAAAAAAAAATAAGTTACCATTAATTTCATATATTTTGTAGTGAACCAATACCAATCTGGGTAAGAAATATACCAATACAGACCCTAGGTCTGTGGCATCACTAGGTTGGTGTCGCCCAGTTTGGT
>NW_004444001.1:12644519-12658173 GCF_000243295.1 Trichechus manatus latirostris | reverse complement strand
GCCAGTGAACATCCCCTGGTGGGAGGAGCCGCCCTGTGCGCCCCCATCCCCGACACAGGGCCAAATATTCTGCCCTCCCTGCTCCACCCCTCATGGCTTTCCGCAGCGCCTCCCCTTTGCCATTGGCCAAGGCAGAGACCCTCCTCTCCACCCAATGGCGGGCACTGTGGCCAATCACCTGCACCCTGACTGGCAGGTGACGGGGGTGGGGGTGCTGACGAGTTACCACACTGGGTGACACCAACCCTAGTGACTGGCGGGTAGTGGGAGGATGACAAGTTATCGCACTGGGTGATAGGTGACACCAACCCCAGTGACACCACTACCTTGGTGGCCCCTACCCCGCGGCACTGGCCCATCTGCCGCGGCTGCCTCGGACCCTGGGGTCATTTTAGTGTCATCTCTGACAGTGTCGGGGGTACGGGCCACCTGGGACCCCTCTATGGATGTTACTGCCCTAGGTAAAAGATTTAAAGACAAAGTGAAAAATCCAAACAAATCCCAGAATGGTTCTAACCCTCCAAAAAAAAACCCATTGCCATGGAGTCGATTCCTACTCATAGCGACCCTACAGGACAGAGTAGAACTGCCTCACTGGGTTTCCAAGGAGCAGCTGGTGGATTCAAACTACAGACCTTTTGGTTAACAGTAGAATTCTTAACCACTGAGCCACCAGGGCACCAAACAACCACAAGGAATTAAAATAAAACATCTGAACTGATAATCTAATTACAATTTAATTGTGACCATAGGAGAGTAAAAATAGCACAGATGGAATTAGCCTAATAGACCAAGGCTGGTAAGTGAAGTTTTAAAAACCACTACTTTAGTAGTTTTCTAAAGTGAAGAATTTGGGAACTTTCCTCTCTCTGAAGAAACTCTTTCTGTTCCTAGACTACTCCTCCTCCTCATCTCCCAGAGTCAAAAGTGACCAAGTCTAGACTATTATACTTAAACATGTTTTGAATCCATCTTCTATCCATTCCTGCTGCTGTTGTCTCAGGCCAGGATCCAATCATCTTTTACCTAGATTACTGCAATAGTCTCTTGGAAGATTAGGTATTATCTTTCCTTTTACTGTAAAACAATATTTGAAGAGGCACACGTGTATAATTTCTCTCTGACCCCCATCTCCAGTTCTCTCCCCCACCACAAAGCAATCACAATGACTAGTTTCTTACATGCCCTCCCAGAGACACTAACACATTCACTTAATGTTTACATGTCAGGCGTTGTGAGCATTTTTTAAATATCATTTAGTCCTCATACCAACCCTCTGATGTAAGTACAACTGTCACATCCTCTTTATAGATGAGGAAATTGAGGCATAGAGCAGTAAAACGACAGCCCAAATCACACAACTAGTAAGTAGTACAGCCAAGATATAAATCCACGCAGTCTGAGTCCAGAACTCACACTTTTCACCAAGTTACACTTGATAGTCTGTGCATACATAAGCATATATATATATAAATATACCCTTTTAAAAGCACAAAGAACTGTTCTGCATTTTGATTTTTTTCCTAACAGTATATCTTAAAGGTTATCCCCATCACTTCATAAAGAGCTACCTAATTCATTTAATAGTTTTATAGGCCATAGTTTATTGAACCAGCATAAATTTAAACTAATAAATTTGAACATTTACATAACATTTGATATCTCCTGCCAAATTGCTTTCCATAGACCTTGTACCAATAGGAGAGTGCCTGTCTCTCCACACAAGGATGAGCACAGTACATTATCATTTTTTTCCTCTTTGTGAATCTCATAACCACTTCCTCCTCTGTAATTTTCACACCATTCTAATTGTTTATATGTCTGTGTCTTTTACTTTTTTTTTTTACTTTTCAATGGCTGTGATTTTTTGGAAGTAGATTGCCAGGCTTTTCTTCTGAGGTGCCTCTGGATGGATCTGAACCTCCAACCTTTCAGTTAACAGCCAAGCATGTTAACCGTTTGCACCACCGAGGGACTCCTTTATGAACAATAGTTCTTTTGTGGATTGCCAGTTGATATCCTTTCCCTATTTTCCGATTGTGTTCTCTGTATTTTACTTATTGATTTCTAGGAGTTCTCTGCATATTATTTACAGTAACCTATTCTTTTTTCTGTTTCTGTTATAAACTTTATGTACTTCATATAAACTATACATATAAACTATATGTACTTCAATTCATCATCTCATCTAATCCTACAAAAACAAATGCTTGATGTAGTTGAAGTAGTCTGCCCAGGCTGCACAGTAGTAGAGCAGGAATTTGAGCCCACTTCAGTCTGACTCCAAAGCTCACAGTTTCTTAACAGTTTCTCAATAGAAAAAGAAATAAGGAAGGTGGTCTGTAAGACTTCTTTTAATACAGAATATTAAATAATATATACATATATATGGATACCTGTATACAATATGTAGTAAATGCTCAATTATAATTATTTTTAAGCCTATAACCTGAGGCAATGTTGGTACAAATGCACAATTTCACATATATATAATGGATAGACATTAAAGTCTTTGGGGCAATAGCATATTATCTTCAAAACAAAACTTACCAAAGCGGATAATGCTTATCTTCACTTTTGCCAAATACAACCTCACGGAGATGTTCATATGTGACCATTCGACCTCCAGAATACACTATGTAAAACATTAATAAGGTGAATTCAGTGATATGTTTAATAAAATAAAAAGGACATTCTAATCTGGCCCAGTCTGTCTCTCAAGCTCTGTCTCTCTCTCATGCCCTCTATGCTTCTGCCACATGGGCTTCCTGACATTTACTCAAAATGTGCCATGCCTTTGTAAGCCTTGGCCTTTCCTGCTCACTGTCTCATCTCTCTATAATGGATTCTCCCTCCTCTGCTTGGCTAGCTCCTCCTAGTCTTTCAAAACTCAAACATATTTTCTTGGAAGTGCTCTTTGACCTTGGCCGCAATGTTGTAGGTTTTTTGTTTGTTTACATCTCTCATACATCTCTGTTGCCCCAGAGCTACCCAGGTATACGCCTATTATGAAATTTATCATTTGTTTTAAGATTAACTTGACTTTCTTGCTTATCTTTCCATTAGACTGTGAGCTCCTTGAGGCAGTTTCCATGTCTTTTCTTTATTCTATACACCGTAATACAAAGCTGGGTACATAGCAGGCATTTCGTTGAATAAATAACTTCATTGGAGACATTACGAATACAATTCTTCAGTCAAGTGCCAAGCATATGATTAACCGTAAAGCAACATGTGATGGTCAACAAAATACGAATCAAAAGACATGAAACTTAAAACAATAACGGGAAGCAAAGGAGAAAATGTAAAAAAACAACATGAATGGAAAATTTAAAAAAAAAATTAAAATCAACACATGGTATTCACACAGGGAGCATTCTTTGAAATTTCAGGACATCTGATGAAATATTTTAAGATACTAAAAAATATACAAAAGTGCCAAAAATAATAACAATCTCTATGCATACTTCTGTATCGTTCTTGAAGAATATACCCTAACTCACTCATCTGAATAACTGAAGCTTTAAAAATATTACCCTGGAGAATATTAGTACTGTGTACTTTTCTGATCAAGGGTTCCTTTATACTTAAGGAAACATTTTGAGTATAGAGAAGAAAAATGCCATATTTATTCTACCTTCTTTTGAAACAAAGTTTACATTCTTCTATCCATAACCTAAAAAATCCTATCCTTATGAATGCCACTTTGGAAGCAGAACAGAAGTGTTCTCATTGGCTGTAGCATAGTTACCACTATTTTAAGAGTGATTAATAGCCCACTTAATTAGTCAGGTAGCCTGGAGAACTGAGGCACAAACACGTATTGCCAGAGTTGGATTAGACAGTTATCCATGTTCTCTTTCATAGTAGATGGGTCTCTGACTTATAAGATAGTTTCATGCTAATGAGTCAAATATATTTTAATTTTCAAAGAAGAGAAAAAACTGAAATCTGATGTTTAAAATCTCTAAAGTGGAAAAAATGATATCAATTATTCATCTTTTTCTTTCTTAATGTCAACTTTAAAAATTTTCCAACATACAGAAAAGTAGAATAATATATAACTCCCTCCATCATTGGAGCTGGTGGCATAATGGTTAAGAGCTTGGCTGCTAACCAAAAGGTCGGCAGTTCAAATCCACCAGTCATCCCTTGGAAACCCTATGGGGCAGTTCTACTCTGTCCTATAGGGTCGCTATGAGTTGGAATTGACTTAATGGCAACAGGTTAGGTTTTTGGTTTTATATCTATTACTGGCTGGTGCAAATGGTTTGCACTTGACTACTAGCCTAAAGGGTGGTGGCTTGAAACTCACCAAGTTGTGCCACACTAAAAAGGCCTGGTGATCTGCTTCCATAAAGATTACAGCCAAGAAAGCCCTATGAAGCAGTTCTACTTGGTAACACCTGGCATAACCCTGAGTCGGAATCGATTTGACAGCAATGAGTTTATATATATCATTGAAATTTATCAATAGCTAACATTTCTGCCATATTTGCTGCTTTTATTTTTCTTAATTATTTTAAAGTAATTTGCAGACATCATGACCGTTCATCCCTAAATACTTCAGTGTGCATTTCTAAAAATTTAAGCTAGTACTTCCTTAATAACAAAACATTTTCTTTTGGTATTAGTTTTCTTCTCCTTAAGAGACTACATATTCATGATTGGAGAAACCCCGAGAGTATGGCACCCGGACACCCTTTCAGCTCAGTGGTGAAGTCACTCTTGAGGTTCACCGTTCAGCCAGGGATTGGACAGCCCCATAAAACAAAATGGGACTAATGAGGCACAGGGACAAGGACTAGAAGGCAGGAGGAGACAGGAAAGCTGGTATAGGGAACCCAAGGTTGAGAGGGGACAGTGCTGACATGTCCTGGGGTTGTTAACCGCTGACACAGGGCAATATATTTACTGTTTAATGAGAAACTGTTCTGTAAACATTCATCTAACGTACAAAAAAAAAATTATCTCTGTGAGATCAAATTGACAACAGGAACTCAAAAGGTTTGATGGGAAGTCTAGGGGGCAATGAGCTGAAGATAATGGTGATGGTATAATTTGGAAAAGGATAGTGAGAATAGCAGCACAACTGGAAGAATGTAATCGATGTCACTGAATTGTACATGTAAAAACTTTTGAAATGGTGTAACTTTGGCTATGTATATCTTCACCAAAATAAAAAAAAAAAGTCCTCCAAAGTTGAGAAGGGAGAGTGTTGACATGTTGTGGGGGTTGTTAACCAATGTCATAAAACAGTATGTGTACTGTTTAATGAGAAACTATTTGTTCTGTAAATCTTCATCTAAAGTACAATTAAAAAAAATTTATATATAAAAAAAAAACCTGGTAATCTGTTCCCAAAAAGATTACAACCTAGGAAACCCTCTGGAGTAGTTCTACTCTGTCCTATAGGGTTGCTAGGAGTCAGAATTGACTTGGGAAAAAAAAAAGGACTACATACTCATTTATCATAGTAGTAAAAAAACTAGCTGGTTTTTTGGACACAGCTAAATGGAAAAGCACAGGAGATAAACACAGAACTCATAACAAACTTACCAGCTAGAATTAAGATAAATACCTATGTGTCTGTAAATGGCGGGTGTCACTCCTTGCCAAAGCTTTAGAAAGCCTTCCTCTTGGATGATCCCTAGGGCTGTACGTACCATGCCCCTATAGGGGACAGGTTCTCTTGCACTGTCTCCCAACCGAGCAAGAGCAGCTTCTCCTTGCATTTGGAGTCGAGTTTTTGTAAGATCGAGAGGAAAGGTTGCTAATAAAAAACAAAACAAGGGGAAAAACCCACAACATTCTGAGAAACAAACAAAAATTCAAAAATCATAGGACTATTATTTTCCCCTGCAAGATTAGTGGTTCTCAAACTTTAGAATACATTAAAATCATCTAGGGAGACTGTTAAAAATTATAGATTTCCTGGCCCCATGCATATGGATTCTAATTCACCAGAAGAAAAAAAAAGTAACAAGCCTTGGGTTCTTTTTATATAGAAATTTTAGTCCCCTGTCTACTTCAGTCCTTAATTTTTGCTTTCCAGCGGGGAATAGTTTAAAGTATCTCTATTATCTGTGATGTCCCATTTATTGCAGCAATGGTTTTTTAAAGATCCTATGTAACTTTTAAAATACTGTCCTACTTACTGAGGTTCTCAATAAATGTTGAATGAAGCTGAATTCAAGAATTTCATGGGTGATGCTCACATGCAGATGAATCACCAACCTGATGTTTTAGATACAGAAAATGCAATATGAAGTTTATAATATTGTCTTTTATGTAGAAGTGGCATAGTCAATAGTCTTTCCATTATGGCATATATTGTTCTTCCGGCACTAATGAGTTTTATGCATGGCCTCCTCATGGTCTTCTTACAAGTATCAAATGTACTTGTAATTTTTTTTTTCTAAAATGTACATTCAGAATTAGAGAGAGACCTTTTACCTTGAAACAGAATGAAGCTAACTGGCCCACATAAGGTAGATCGAGCTCCTAACTTTATACACACAGTGTCCAAAACAGCTAAAATAACAAGGTTCTGACAAGTCTGTCAACAATACTGACACTACGTAAGCTTTTTCAATGACCACTACCTACTACAAAATCCCATCTATGCCTTTTCCAAGACAAAGGACTGGGATGAGGGGTTAAGAGTATTAAATCTTCTCACTGGTCTTTGGAAAAGTTAGTATCTTGCCGATAGTTTCCCTACAACAGAAGTAGATTGCATATAGATAATTTAAGTAATTGATTTATTGACATTTGAAACCTGAAAAGTCTTAGAATTAGGAGCTTCTGTGTTAGCCTAGGGTCTCTATGAGTGGGAATTGACTCAATGGCAATGGATTTATATTAGCATTGGTCACATCTTTCAAAATAATTTCAGTTTTCTTGCTGGTTACTTAAATAATGCTACAGGCTCTGATCCTAAATTGATCTGTACTTGAAACCATTCCATATTTTGATTCACCCTACAAAGTGGCGTCACTAGGGTTGGTGTCACCCAGTGCAGTAACTCATGGTGTCACTGCCTCTCCCTCCATACCAGACCATACAGAATCCTTAGTAACGTTATTTGTACTAATGTTACTTGTAAATTGAAATTCCCATATATCACTGAATGTAATGGCAATAGTAATGACATAAACAACTAGCAAAATTAAAATTAACCTTTAAATTACAATATCATACGCACAGCCTAAATGTATTTATGTTTATACAATTTCATGCGGTTAAAGTAAAAGTTTGGTAAGAAAACAAAAGAATTCAAAACATTTAACAACTACATCAAAATTATGTTCATTTTAACATTAAACTTTACCATTACAAGAGATACATTAATGGATTAGGTTTGGATAATCAATAATAATGTAGAAGTTATAGAACAAATGCATATGGAAACATACTAATAAATGAAATACCATAAACAGGAACAAATACAAAAGCGTTTTAGCACTTAGTGAACATCTCAACTAAATCAGAATTTTCCTTTCCTGGCCTTCAATGCCTTTTGACAACTCACTTTTTAATGTGTGACTATTTTTTTAAACCCTAATTCAAACTTTAACCCTGAAAATTTCATTAAAGTGAGATATATAATTGCAAGAGTGATGTTTTTAAGGAAAATTTTTAAAAGACTAAAATTGAAAAAAACCCGAATTTAAGATTTAAGTTGTATTTCTAAACACACGTCAAGAAACAGCATTTTCCCCATTTCATGTTTTAAACTGTCAATTTCTCTATTTTGTTATCAGAGTTATATAATCAATAACTGTTATACATGTAAGTTTATTATCAATTTAATCATAGAATAATGTGATACAGTTGTAAATTGCTTAAATGTAGTATTTCTTAGACTATATAAATACTAACAAAATCGTTTTCTAAAATTTTTCTACATTGAATTACATTATTAATTACATTATTGGTAATTAGGCAGAAGGCTTTTTCATTTTTCTTCTTTTCGTTTAATTGCTACTTCATTCTCAAAAAAGTTATTGCTATAGGTTCAGAAATACTAATTACCACAATATTGTAGCTAAACACCAGAAAATCTGACAAAATTAGAGACTATAAAAACACTGGCAGCAATGAAAACAACAGTGCGTTGTTTGTAGCCGTACAGACCAAACCAGGTGATCTGAAGTGTCCCTGTAATTGGATAATAATGATAGCTCTTACCAGAGCATATTTAAAAAAAAGAAAAAAAAAAAAACAGCGACACTACAGGACAGAGTAGAACTGCCTCATAGGGTTTTCAAGGCTGTGATTTCTACAGAAATAGACTGTCACATCTTTCTCCCATGGAGCAGCTGGTTGGCTCGATCCCCTGACCTTTTGGTTAGCAGCTCAGCATATAACCACTGTGCCACCAGGGCTCCTGAAGTGCATTAACCAAAAAAAACCAAACTCATTGCCATCGAGTCAATTCCAACTCGTAGCAACCCTATAGAACAGACTAGAACTGCCCCACAGGGTTTCCAGGGAGCAGCTGGTAGATTCAAACTGACAACCTTTTGGTTAGCAGCCTAGCTCTTAACCACTGTGCAACCAGGGCTCCTATTCCTGGAGTGCATTAGAGGTTCAAAAAGTAAATTAGCATAGAGTTTTAGCCTTGAAGGAATACGGATACGTGTAAACTGGGCTTACGAAATTTGTTGTTGTTGTTACAACTAATTATAGGGATATTTTTATAAAAATTTAAAAAATTCTGCTGAAACACTGTACAAAAATTTTATAGACAGTCATTTTGGTGTCACCCCCTGACTGTGACCCAATGCAGTCCGCACCCTCCTAGTGACACCACTGCCCTCCCCCTACCTCCAGATAATTCTCTCCAGGCATTTTTAACAGGAGGAATCTAATCTTTCCTTTACAAATGCCATTGAGTCACAGGGGGAAAATCAGTTAAAAAAAAAAAAATGAAGCTACATCTAATCATCTAGCAATCTTTTATTTTTTTTTTAAAGTTGATGTATTTTTATTCAGTAAAAACAATACATAGTAAAAATTCTCCAATCAGCTTTGGGAGGAGAGAGAGAGAAAAACAGAGGGACCAGAGGACAGGAGTGGAAGGAGAACAAAGGGCAAAGCAACATAACGTGCTAGGATTACTGGAGAGGTAAATGCGTTTTACAACAGGACACACTTAAACATTTACCAATGATAACGCATCAGAGCTATTTTTTTTAATGGGAAAGAAAATAAAAGGTTAATATTAAAATACACAGTAAAGAATTCAAAGGTAATACAAAGGCACTTTACTCACAAAACCTTTGGAAGAAACACCACCTGCAAGGTCATCATAATTCCATTCTAGGTGGCTGAGGTGAAGAGTCAAAGGGCCTCTTAGGCTTTCTCTTAACTCCTCCAGGCAGATGTAACTGGCTTTCCTCTAAGCTTTTAGCATACCTAATAATACCTTCATTAGAGTAAAGAGCACATTGTAACTGTCTTTGCATGTCCCCCCACCAGCCTGTAAGATCCTTGAAGATCAGAAACTGGCTCTTTTCAGCTATGCATCCACAGTTCCTAGTATTATAGTAATTATAATAATGTTGCAATTAATGTGTGCCCTTCCTTGATGTAGCATTTATATACTACAGACTTCTCAAGAGTCCCACAAGGTATAAATTACATTACAGATGAGTTAAGCTCAAGAGGTCAAATGTCTGGCCCATGTTGAGTAGGTGTTCAATAAGTAATCGGTTAATAATTGAAGTCCCAAAAGGTGTGTCCACAACTTAGACCCAAAAGACGATGATACAGTAAGGCTGTGTAACAATATAAATTACAAACAGATTATCTCAAGAAGGACAAGGTGGTCTGTGTTTCTAAAAAGGTCATCCTCAGGAATGGGAAAATGATTCCTACAGAGGCATAGTTCGAAAAGTACACATTCGGGCACAATAACACACCGCTGGAAGAACTATGGGACGAAACTGGAAGGAGAAGACCTCCCTTAACCCGTTGCCTCTGGGTCGATTCCGACTCACAGCCACCCTACAGAACAGAGTAGAACTGCCCCATAGGGTTTCCCAGGAGCGGCTGGTGGATTCGAACTACCGACCTTTGGTTAGCAGCATTGGCTCTTAACCACTGCGCCACCAAGCCTCCAAGGGAAAAGACCTCAGTGCCCTCCAATCCCTCCACCTCACCAAGCTCGCCTTACGCCCACCCTGCCACATTTGCCAGACAGGCGTGAAACACAAGGGCGCAGTTCGCGGGCAGCACACACACTACACAAAGCCGCCCGCCCCTCCCAGGCCGCGGCGACTTGCTGGGGAGGCCCTGACGTGGGCGGCCAGGTACCTAGCTCGGCCACGGTAGCTGCGCATCCGGATAGTAGGAACTTGCTCGCCCGCGGCCATCTCTGGACGAGCGGCAGAAGCTTCTCTTCATCCTCCGGGATGGACATTCAGCAGCAGGACAGGACGACAATGCACCCCTTCTCGCCGGCGCCCCGGCTGGCCTGGGCGGCCCCTCCTCAACCGGCGAACTGCCAGGCGAGGACCATTTCCCTCGCTCGGCTCAACCAGGACCCGCCCAGCGAACCTGCAGACTTTCCTCTCAGCATCAGGCTGGAGTGGTCCAGCCGCCCCCGCACCCGGCAGAAGGAAAACACAGTGGGACCCACGAGGTTCTGGGAAATGTAGTCCGCCGGGCTTCGCGCCTACCGGGCCGCACTCTTTGATTGGCCTGGAGCAAGGAGACCGCTGCACCACAACCCCCGGTCTCCATGGCAACAGAGCATCTCCCTCTCCCGCCCCCACCCCCTCCGGGACTCGGAACAGTCCCCACCCACTCCAGCCTCGGTACCGCCCTAGTCATTCTGTTTCCAGCGTCCAGACGTGAAAAGAAGTGGAGTTGGGCAGAAGCGATGATGCAAAATCACCTGAAAATTGAGGCGGGGAAAAGCAGGTAGAGTTACAAAGGAAAACAAGCTGCGGAAGTTGCAGCAGAAAGCTTTGGAGGTCCAGTGGGTGCTCTAACTTGGAGGGAACAAGTGCAAGGGCAGTAGGACTTTTTCCTTTTCTGATTCTGAAAGATGCTGGACAAAAACATGGAATTAGTTTCCCCAACAGTGATTGTACTCCTTGGTTGCGTTGCTCTTTTATTACTTTTTCAGTGGAAGAACTTGTGTCGACCCCCGTGCATCGGGGGCTGGATTCCTTGGATTGGAGCTGGATATGAGTTTGGAAAAGCCCCTTTAGAATATATAGAGAAAGCAAGAATCAAGGTATGTGACCGTGGCGTGTGCAGTTTCCGGAGAAGATAATGTTTTCTTTTTTATTTTCTTTCATTGGATTTCAAGTGAATGGGTAGAACAGGGAGGACATACCTGCAGCCCTCAATTTAATGATCTAGTCGTTTACGAATTTCTCGATAAGTAATCAACAGCTATGCCCTCCGCAAAGTTTTGTGTGAAAGAAATTGATTTTTATCTTGCAACTGCCTTTTTGGAAGTAGAAATTAATTTTTAACTTCTAGTTACTTCATTGTAGTGAAAAAAAATTTGAGTGTATAGGTATTAATGCTTCAGTAAATGGAAAAGACAAAAGTGTCATACAACTGGATAATTAGTATCCAAATCAGAGTTAATACCAGACTTCTGTGAAAATTGCTTCCAAAGTGGTTCTTTACAAATTTAGTGGGCACTGTATTTTCAGCAGAGCCCTCATGGCCCAGTGGTCAAGAGCTATGGCTAGCTACAGCTGCTAACCAAAACCCTATGGGACAGTTCTGCTCTGCCTTGTAGGGTCACTGTAAGTCAGAATCAACTGGATGGCAACAGGTTTCGCTATTTTCAGCTGGTGTGATTATTTGATAATGATGAACTCCATTTTCACTGCATGATTAGTAGATAAGTACTTGTTATAGTAGACGTTGGTTTTGTCCTTAAACTATCTTTGAAACATCTGAGCACTTTAGGGAACTGATTTTTGTTAGCCTATTCATTAAAGCAGGGGTTAAGTGTTTGACTGCTAACCAAAAGGTTAGCAGTTCAAATCCGTCAGTCGCTCCTTAGAAACCCTATGGGGCAGTGCTACTCTGTCCTATAGGGTTGTTATGAGTCAGAATCGACCCGATGGCAACAGGTTTTTTTTTTTTTTAATTCATTTTTATTTAATTTCCAGTCACTAACATTTTATGGTACTTAATTCTCTATTAAATTTGTATAATGTTAATCATCATCATTATTCTGTGTTATATTGTAGTACATTCTATGGTGACCTGTTCTCGACATGGACTTCTACCTGGTAAACCCAATTTACAGAAGTAGCGTTTTCCTTCCAAATATCTCAGATTTCAAGTTTCTAATTAACTTGGAGAATATTGAAGAAAACTAAGATGAAAATAAAAATAATCCAGAATATTTCTTTGTAGGAAGATTTTTTATATTATCGAGGCCTATTTTATGAACAATAAGCTGCATCCATTTAAAGTGTACAATTTGTTGAGTTTTGAACATTTTTTTACACCCACAACCACCATCACAATCAAGATACAAAACACTTTTATCACCCACAAAAAGATTCTTTATGCTTCTTTGCAATTCGTCTGTAAAGCACCACCGATGTGCTTTTTGTCAGAATTAACTAGTTTTCCATTTTCTAAAATTTCATATAAATGGAATCATAGTTTATGTTACTTTTTTGTGTCTTGTTTCTTTCATAAGTATAATGATTTTGAGATTCATCCATGTTGTTATATGCATCAGTCATTCATTCCTTTTTATTACTGTGTGGTATTCTGGTATATGGGTGTACCACATTTTGTTAATCACATTTTGTTCACCTATTGAACATTTCGATTGTTTCTAGTTTGGGGCTATTGTGAATAAAGCTGCTGTGAACATTCATGTGTAAATATTTGAGTGGACATGAATTTTCCTTTCTCTTGGGAAATACCTAGGAGTGCAATGACTGAGTTGTATGGTAACTATAAAGGATAATAAGGGAATATTACAAAAAACTCAATACATGTAAATTTAACAATTCAGATGAAATAGACCAATTCCTAAAAAAAAAATTATAAACTACCACAACTCATTCAATATGAAATACATAATTTAAATAAACCTGTAACTATTAAGGAAGTTGAATTAATAATTTCAAAAATTCCAAAAAAGAAATTTCCAGGCCTAGGGGGCTTTACTGGAGAATTATACCAAATGTTTAAAGAATAATTAACATGAGTTCTACACAATCTCTTCCAGAAAGTAGAAGAGAACACTTTCCAATCCATTTTACAAAGTTTGTATTACCTTGATACCATACTAAAAAAGATAGTACAAAAGAAGAAAACTAGAGACCAATATTCCCCATGAATACAGATGCAAAAGTCCTTAACAGACTTCCAGCAAGATGGTGCTCTAGGCAGAAGCACCATGCCGTCCCTCCACAGCAAAGATCCAAAAAACTAAGCCAGCAGAGAAAACAACAATCCTGAAACCTTAAAACATCAAATGAAGAGATAAAAAACTCAGCCAAGCACCAAATGGAGTGAGAAAACTGACAGAGAACGGAGAGCGAGGAGAGATTCATGCAAAGGGCCCCTACCAGCTAACACAGTGTGGACCCACCATCCTGGTCTCCGATAGCAAACGGGGTACGAGAAAGCAGCCTCACAGAGCTTCCAG
>NW_004444001.1:12626381-12629933 GCF_000243295.1 Trichechus manatus latirostris | reverse complement strand
GAGAAGTTAGAGGGTTGACATGTTGTGGGGTTGTTAACCAATGTCATGAAACAATATGTGTACTACTGTTTCATGAGAAACTATTTGTTCAGTAAGCCTTCACCTGAAGTACAATAAAAAAAAAAAAAAGGAAAAAAAAGTCCTTAACAAAATATCAGCAAATAGAATTCAGCAACATATAAAAAGAATTATATACAACATAACCAAGTGGGCCTATTCCAGGGATACAAGGTTCATTCAATATTTCAAAATCAATCGGAGTAATCCTGCATATTATCCGGATAAAGAAGAAAAGGCATATGGTCATATCAGTTGATGCAAAAAAAAAAAAAATTGAAAAAATTCAGTACCCATTCATGATAAAAACTCTCAGGAAAGAAATAGAGGAACTTCCTCAACTTGATAAAGAACATCCACAAAAAGCTTATAACTAACATCATACTTAATGGTAAAAGATTAAATGCTTCCTCCCTAAGACTGGCATCAAGGGAAGTATGTCACTGTCACCATTGATATTCAGCATAGTGCTGGAAGTTCTAACCATTGCAATAAAGCAAGAAAAGGAAATAAATGACATACAGATCAGAAAGGAAGAAATAAAACTACCTATTTGCACAGGACATATTGTCTATGTAAAATATCTGAGGGAATATTAAAAAAAAAAAACCTCTTAGAACTAGTTGTGAGTTCAGCAAGTTCCTGGGATACACTGCCAACATAAAAAATCAATTGCATTGCTGCATACTAGAAATGAACATGTGGAAACTAAAAGATACAGTACCATTTACAGTCATTCAAAAAAATAAAAAATACTTCAGCATAAATCTAACAGACATCCTGAAAACTACAAAATGTTGATGAAAGAAATCAAAGATCTTAATAAATAGGGAGACATACAGTGTTCACGGATTAGAAAACTCAACATAGTAAAGATGTCAACTTTACTCAAGTTGATATATAGGTTTAATGCAAATCCTATAAAATTCTCATCAAGATTTTTTGTAGATATATGCAATATTATTTTTAAATGACATGGAAAAGCAAAGAAACTAGAATAGCTAAAACAGTTCTGGAAAAGAAATAAGAGGAATCATTTTACACAATTTCAAAACATTACATAGGTACATTAATCAAGACTATATGGTCTCAGTGGAGGGATAGACACAAAGGTCAATGGAACAGAATGTAAAACCCAGATAGGGACCCACACACATATGCCCAAGTAATTTTTGACAAAAGAGCAAAAACATTCACTGAAAGGAAGATTGCCTTTTTAACATATAGTGATGGGACAGCTGGACATCTATAGGAAAAAAAAAAAAAAGACCCTCAACCTACATTTCACATCTTTTTAAAAAAAATTAACTCAAAATAGATCACAGACCTAAGTGTAAGACAAAAAACTGAAACTTCAGAAAAAGTTGTTGGAGAATATTTCCATGATCTAGGGCTAAGAAATAGTTCTTACACTTGACATGAAAAGCATGATCCATAAAAGAAAAAAATTGATAAATTTGACCTCATTAAAATTAAAAACATTTTCTCCATGAAAGACCCTCTTAAAAGATCAAAAGGCAAACTACAGACTGGGAGAAATATTTTCAAACCACATATCTGAGGAAGGACTACTATCTAGGAAATATAAGGAACTCCCAAAACGCAAAAGTGCAAAAGAAAACATCCAATTAGAAAATGGGCAAATAACATGAACAGACATTTTGTCAAAGAGACTATATAGATGGCAAATGAACACATGAAAAGGTGTTCAACATCATTAACCATTGTTGTTGTTAGGTGCCACCGAGTCACTTCCAACTCATAGCGACCCTATGTACAACAGAACAAATTAACCATAAACCATTAGGGAAATGGAAATTAAAACCACAATGATATATCACTCATACCTATCAGAAAAGCTAAAATAAAAAAGTAGTGACTACAGCAAATGCTGGTGAGGATGCAGAGAAGATGGATCACTCATAACATTTCTGTGGTAATGTAAAGTGATGCAGCCCCTTGAGAAAACAGTTTGGCAGTTTCCTAAACAAGTAAACATGCTACTACCATATGACCCAACAATTGTACCCCTGGGCATTTTTCCCAAACAAGTGAAAACTTATGTTCATGAAAAAACCTGCATATGGATTTTTATAGAGGTTTCATTTATAATCTCTCAAGCTTGAAGAGAAACCAAATGCCCCTCAACAATTTTTAAACAAACTGTTGCATCCATACCATGGAAATATTACTCAGCAATAAAAAAGGAATGAATTATTGATACACAACTACCTAGATAGATCTCCAGATAATTATGCTGAGTGAAAAAAGCCAATCTCAAAAGTTTACATATTGTTTGATTCCATTTATATAACATCCTTGACATGAGAAAACTATAGAAATGGACAACAGATTAGTGGTTGATAGAGGTTAAGGAAGGGTAAGAGCAGGAGGGAAGTGAGTATGGCCATAGAAGGCCAATTTGAGGGATCTTTGTGATGATGGAAGTATTCTCTAGCTTGACTGTATCAGTTTCAATATCCTGGTTGTGGCATTGAAATATAGTTTTTCAAGATGTTAACATGGTAGGAAAATTAAAAAAAAAAAACCAACACAGTGCAGGGAGCGAGAGGGTAACATGTACGAGTGGTCTCTCTGTATTGTTTCTAGAACTGCATATTAATTTAGAATTATCTCAAAATAAAAAGTGTAATAAAAAATTCATGAACACCACTTCTTCAACATTCTGTATATGCTTTCTTTTATTCCATAACACTAACAGAGTAACATTGCACACACAGGAAAAAAAGTGACAAATAAAGGAAAGTAAAGCAAACAAGCTACTGTTACAGAATTTATAACACCATATATGACCATTTTCATTGTACAGTCATTTTTTTGTTGTGGTTATATATATACACACACATATATATACATACATACATATATATACATATGTGTGTGTATATATGTATATATGGAGCCCCAGTGGCACAGTGGTTAAGTGCTCGATTGCTGAACAAATGGTGAACGGCTCAAACCCACCAGCTGCTCTGCAGGAGAAAGATGTGGCAATATGCTTCCATAAAGATGGGGCAGTTCTACTTGTCCTGTAACATCATTGTGAGTCGGAATCGACAGCAGTGTTTTTTTTGGTTTTTTTTTTTTTTTTGAGGTTTTATATATATGTATATATGGAGCCCTAGTGGCTCAGAGATTAAGAGCTTGGCTGCTAACCAAAAGGTTGGCAGTTTGAATCCCCAGCCACTTCTTGAAAATGCTATGGGGCAGCTCCACTGTGTCCTATAGGGGTGCTATGAGTCAGAATTGACTCGACGGCAACGGGTTTGGTTTGGTTTTTGCTTTGTGTGTGTGTGTGTGTGTATGGAGTCCTGGTGGTGCAGTGGTTAAGAACTTAGGCTGCTGACCACCCCCCCCAAAAAAAGGTTGGCAGTTCGAATCTACTGCTCCTTGGAAACACTATGGGGCAGTTCTCTGTCCTATAGGGTTACTACGAGTCAGAATCGACTGGATGGCAATCGGTTTGGTTTTGGC
>NW_004444001.1:12616018-12618720 GCF_000243295.1 Trichechus manatus latirostris | reverse complement strand
GTCAACTTGGCTGGGTCATGATTCCCAGTACTGTATGATTGTGTACCATTTTGTAATCTGATGTGATTTCCTTATGTGTTGTAAACTCTATCACTATATGTAATAAGATGGATCAGGCAGTTATACTGATGCAGTATTCAAGACTGGATAGTGTCTTAAGCCAATCTCTTTTGAGATATAAAAGAGAGAAGCGAGCAGAGACACATGGGAACCTCCCACCACCAAGAAAGCAGTGCCGGGAGCAGAGTGCATCCTTTGGACCTGAGGTTTCTGTGCTGAGATGTGCCAGACGAAGGGAAGACTGATGCATCACAAGGACCTTCCTCCAGAGCCAACAGAGAGAGAAAGCCTTCTCCTGGAGCTGATGCCCTGAGTTGGACTTGTAGCTTATTTGACTGAGAAAATAAATGTCTCTTTGTTAAAACCATCCACTTGTGGTATTTCTGTTAGAGCAACACTAGACGACTAAGACAGTTGCCATTTTAACCATTTTTAATGTGAAATTCATAATGTGATTAATTATCTTCACAATGTTGTACAATCATCACCATTATTTATTTCCAACACTTCCGTCACCCCAAACAGAAACTCTGCACCTATTAACAATAATTTTCTACTACCTACTCCCCATAGCCTCTAGTAACCACTAATCTATTTTTTGTTTCTATTCATTTGCCTATTCTAGAAATTTCGTGTAAGTGGGGTCATACAATATTTGTCCTTTTGTGTCTGGATTTTTTCACTTAGCATATTGTTCTCAAGTTTCATCCATGTGGTAGCATGTATCAGAATTTCATTTCTCTTTATGGCAGAATAATATTCCATTGTATGTATATACCACATTTTGTTTATACATTCTTCTGTTGATGGACATTAGGGTTGTTCCCTCATTTTGACTATTGTGTATAATGCTGCAATGAACATTGGCGTACGTGTATTTGTTTGAGAACTGACATACTGTTTTCCACAGTGGCTGCGCCATTTTACAATCTCGCCAGCAATGGATGAGGGTCCCAATTTCTCCACATCCTCTTCAACATTTGATATTTTCCATCTTTCTGATAATAGCTATGTAATTGTGGTTTTGATTTGCATTTCCCTAATGACTAATGATGTTGAGCATCTTTTTATGTGCTTGTTGCCCATTTGTATATCTTCTTTGTTGAAATGTCTATTCAAGTCCTTTGCCTATTTTTTAGTTGGGTAGTTTGTCATTTTGTTGTTGTATTGTAGGAGTTCTTTATATACTCTGGGTATTAAAACCTTATCCAATAGAAAAAAGCCAAACCTGTTGCTATTGAGTCATTTCCAACTCATGGCAACCCTATAGGATAGAGCAGAACTGCCCCATAGGGTTTCCAAGGAGCGGCTGGTGGATTCAAACTGCTGACCTTTCGGTTAGCAGCCGAACTCTTAACCACTGCACCACCAGGACTCCTTTATATGACTCCCCAAAATGTTCTCCCTATCTGTCGTTTGTCTCTTCACTTTGTTAATAAAATCCTTTAATGCACAAACATTTTTAATTTTGATGAAGTCCACTTATCTAGTCTTTCATTGCTTGTGCTTTTGGTGTCATATCTAAGAAACCACTGTTGAAAAGTAGGTCCCGAAGTATTACTCCTATGTTTTGTTCTAAAAGTTTTATGATTTTAATTCTTACATTTAGGTCCCTAATCCATTTTGCATTAATTTTCATATATGATGTGAAGTATGGGTTCAACTTCATTCTTTTGCACATGGAGATCCAGTTGCCCCTGCACCATTTATTGAAGAGACTGTTCTTTTCCCATTGGATGGGGACTTAGCACCCTTGTTGAAAATCAATTGGCAATAGGTGTATGGGTTTATTTCTATTCCATTGACTCATGTGTCTGTTATTGTACTCGTACCAGACTGATTTGATAACTGTAACTTTATAGTATGTTTTGAGACTGGTAAATGTGAGTCTTCTTATTTTGTTCTACTTTTTCAAGATTGCTTTGGCTATTTGAGGCCCCTTGCAATTCAATACGAATTTGAGGATTGGCTTTTCCATTTGTACAAAGAAGGCATTTTGATAAGGAGCACATTGAACTGATAAATCACTTTGGGTATCCATGAACATGGAATGTCTTTCCATTTATTTAGGCCTTCTTTAATTTCTTTCAAGAATATTTTATAGTTTTCAGTGTATAAGTCTTTCATCTCCCTGGTTAAATTTATTAATGTTATTCCTAGGTAGTTTGTTCATTTAGATTGCTCATTGTTGGTGTGTAGAGACACAACTGATTTTTGTGTGTTGACTTTTTTAATTATTTTAATTTTTTAATTACTTATAATAGCTTTCTTGTGGCTTCACTGAGATTTTCTATATATAGGATCATGTCTTTCTTTTTAATTTTTTTTATTGTACTTCAGGTGAAGGCTTACAGAACAAATAGTTTCTCTTGAAACAGTAGTACGCATGTTGTTTTATGACATTGGTTAACAAACCCACAACATATTAACCCTCTAAATTCTCAACCTTTTTCTTTTTTTGGGTGAAAATACACATAGCCAAAGATACACCATTTCAAAAATTCCTACATACACATTTCAGTGACATTGACTACGCTCTTCCAATTGGGCTGTTATTCTCACTTAAGATGAAGGCTTACAGAACGAAATAGTTTCTCATTTAACAGTTAGTACAAATGTTGCCCTATGACAATGGTTAACAA
>NW_004444001.1:12583713-12613949 GCF_000243295.1 Trichechus manatus latirostris | reverse complement strand
TCTTCAGTAGTGCTTTACTTATTCAGGGCTTCTTCCCTTTCCATATAAAGTTAATGATTAGTTTTTCCATCTCTTTGAAGAATGTTGTTGGTGTTTGGATCGGGATTGCATTGTATTTGTAAATTGCTTTGGGTAGGATTGACATTTTCACAATGTTGAGTCTGCCTATCCATGGATCAAGTCATTTGATAATAGAGAAACTTTTATTTCCTAATTTAGATAACTTTCATATCTTTTTCTTGCCTAATTGCTCTTGCTAGGATTTCCAGGACAATACTGAATAACAGTAGTAAGAGTGTGCATCCTTCTATTGTTCCTAATCTTAAGGTGAAAACTCATTAACATTCTTTATTGAGTATGATATTATATGTGGGTTTTTCATTCCCGTTTATTCCTAGTTTGTTGAGTGTTTTTATCATGAATTCATTTTGGATTTTGTCAAATGCTTTCTCTGTGTCGTTGAGGTAACCATGTGATCTTTTCTATTGTTTTATTATTGTAGTGTATTACACTGGCTGATTTTCTAATGTAATATTGAACCACCCTTGCATTTCTGAAGTAAATTCCACTTACTCATGGTATATAATCAATTTAATATGGTGATGAATTCAGTTTGCTAGCGTTTTGCTGAGTATTTTTGCATCTATATTCATAAAGGATGTTAGTCTGTAGAGGAGTGTTTATGACTGCAAGACATTGGTGAGTAGCCCTGAATTTAAGGTGAAAAGATTTTGTATCTTTTTCTTAGCAAAGTTGACCTATTGGTAACTTATAAACCTACTGATGCCTTAGAAACGATGTTCAAATATAATAATTTCTAATAATGAGTCACGCTACAAAAAAGGAAGGTGAAGATAAATCATTACATGATTAAAAGGAAGATTAAGTTTCACCACACTAAAAAAAATAAAATAAAATAATGTTTTTAAGAAAAACCAAACCTGTTGCCATCGAGTCAATTCTGACTCATAGTGACCCTATAGGACAGAGTAGAACTGCCCCATAGGGTTTCAAAAGAGTGGGTGGTGGATTAGAACTGCCAACCTTTTGGTTAGCAGCTAAGCTCTTAACCACTATGCCACCTGGGCTCCTTTTTAAGAAAAGGAAGGTTAAATACTGGAACAGAATAAATTAGGATTTATATAATTTGGATTTAGATGATCTAGCAATAGGTAGTGCCTCTCATAGTAATATTGAGGTATCTGAAAATTACAAAAGGGTTGTCTCAGAAGATTGAGTATCTCAATATGCATTTTTTGTGGCATTTGGCTGAATCAGTCAAAATTATAATTAATTTTTCGATATGATCATAATAATTTTTATGTTGACTATAGCTTCATCATTGGTATTCTTTTTAAAGATACTTTATTGTGTTTTTGGAGAAAATTTACATAGCAAATTAGGTTCTCATTTAACAGTTTCTATACATATTATTCAGTGACATTGGTTACACTTTTACAATGTGTCAGCATTTTCATTATTTCCATTCTGGTTGTTCTGTTTTCATTAATCTAACATCCTTGTATCCCCTTGCCTTCTCATCTTTGGTCTAGGGTAAATGTTGACCTTTAGGTCTCATTTAGATGATTGTTGAGAGGAGCACAGTACTCACAGGTGATATTATTTATTTCATGAGCCACTCTGTCTTTTGGCTGATAGGTGACTGCTGGGAGTGGTTTGAGTTCCAAACTTGAAGACAGTCTCGGGGGTTTCTCTAGTCTCGACCAGTCCAGTAAGTCTGGCCTTTTTGGGAATTTGAGTTATGTTCTACATTTTTCTCCCATTCTATCTGGGACCATCTATTGTGTCCCTGGTCAGAAAGGTCAGTAGTGGTAGCCAGGCACCATCTAATTGTTCTGTTCTCAAGGTAGATAAGGCCATGGTTCATGTAGACTATCAGTCCGGTAGACTAGTTTCTTTTTTGAGTCTTTGGTTTTCTTCTTTCTCTTTTGCTCCAAATGCATAGAGAGCAATAGTTGTATCTTAGGTGGCCACTTGCAAGCTTTTAAGATCCCAGACGCTACTCGCCAAACTAGGATGTAGAACATTATCTTTGTGAGCTATGTTATGCCGGCTGACTGAGTTGCCCCCTGAGACTACGATCCTAAGCCCTCAAACTCAGTAACTCAATCCCACAAGGCATTTGGTTATGTCTAGGAAGTGTCTGTAAATGTGTCCCCTATGTGCTTTATTTTACGTATGAATATACATCCACTCTTCACTTATCAACATGGTTAGGTTCTAAAGACCAGGTCATTATGTGAAAATTGGCATTATGCAAAAATGGATGACCACATCAGATTGCAAAATGGAGGATGACTACGTCATTATGTACTTGCCAAATTATATCATTATATAACTGCCAAGTTACATCATTACATAACAGCCAAACCACTGAGAATCATGGCCCAGCCAAACTGAAAAATAAACTTAACCATCACAGCCAGCGTTACTCTTGCTTCCCATCTTGACTTTTGCTACTGCTAGACATGTCATTAATGCACAATAGTCAGATACTAGATTTTATACTATTGTTGTAAATGTGAAATGTCACATAACAATATAGTCAATAAATGAAAAGTAGCAGTGTATGCAGCATGCACAAACCTGTATATACATTTGCCTACAGAAACACCTATACATGTGCACCAGTATATTCATATGTGCTTACTTATACATATATAAGCATAGATATCTACCTGTGTAACCACTCACATATTTTTTGGTTGTTATTACTATTGTTGCAAAATTGTGTATGTTGTGAATTTTACCAAAATCAACACTTACTGTTGTATACTACTTAATGTCATCATTCACCATGGTCAGCTTGTGCTGACTTCACCATTATTTGGCATTGCCTTACCCATCATCCAAACTAACAAGTGTTTACTATCTAGATGGTGATCCTCCTTCCCTCTCCCTCCCATCCATGCTAATCACCAAAGAATGTTGCTTTCTCTATGTATACCTATTCTTGACTTTTTATAATAGTGAGATCATACAGTATTTGTCCTTTTGTGATTGACTTATTTCAGTCAGAAAATGTCCTCCAGATTCATCCATGTTATAATGTATTTTGAGAACTCATCATTATTCTTTATGACTGCATAGTATTCCATTGTGTGTATATACCACAGTTTGTTTATCCATTCATCTCTTGATGGACACATAGGTTGTTTCCATCTTTTTGCTATTGTGAATAATGCTACAATGTACATAGGTGTGCATATGTCTGTCTGTGTCAGTAGTTTTAGTTCTTTAGGTTATATACCTAGGGGTGGGATTATTGACGTTTGTATCTTTTTACTCAGTTTTATCAGCTCTTTGCTGCCGAGGGACAGCATGATGCTTCTGTCTATAGTGCCATGTTGGCTTCACCTCCTCTTTCATGTTTCTTACGCATAGAAAGTTACACTATATACTTTATACTAAGACTGGATCATAGGGTATTTCTATTTCTAGCTTTTTGAGGAAGCACCATACCATTTTTCATAGTCATTGAACAATTTACAATCCCACCAGCAGTGGAGCAGGGTTCCAGTCTCCCTGCAACCTCGCCAGCATTTGTTGTTTTCTGTTTTTTTGATCATTGCCGTTTTTTGCAGGGGTGAGATGTTATCTCATTGTAGTTTTGATTTGCATCTTTCTGATGGCTAGTGATTGCAAGCATCTTTTCATGTATCTGTTGGCCATTTGAATGTCCTCTTTGGTGAAGTGTTAGTTCATGTCCTTTGCTCATTTTAATTGGGTTGTTAGTCTTTTTTGACCCCACACATCTGTCAATTTGTTGAACTGTTGTGGCTTGCATGTTGCTGTGATGCTGGACGCTATGCCACCAGTATTTCAGATACCGGCAGAATCACCCATGGTGGACAGGTTTCAGCTGAGATTCCAGAATAAGACAGACTAGGAAGAAAGACCTGGCTGTCTACTTCTGAAAAAATTAGCCAGTGAAAACCTTATAAATATCAGCAGAAGATTATCTGATAAAGTGCTGGAAGATGCACACCTCAGGTTGGAAGGCACTCAAAATATGACTTGGGAAGAGCTTCCTCCTCAAAATAGACTCGACCTTAATGACATAAATGGAATCAACCTTTCGGTACCTTCACTTGCTAACATGGCACAACTCAAAATGAGAAGAAACAGCTGCAAACATCTATTAATAAAAGGAACGTGGAATGTACGAAGTATGAATCTAGGAAAATTGAAAGTCATCAAAAATGAAATGGAACACATAAACATTGATATCCTAGGCATTTTTGAGCTGAAATGGACTGATATTAGCCATTTTGAATTGAACAATCCTACGATCTACTATGCCGGGAATGATGAATTAAAGAGGAATGGCATTCTAGGAACTTTATAGTTTTGGCTTTAATATTTAGGTCTTTGATCCATTTTGAGTTAGTTTTTATGTATGGCATTAAGTATGGATCTTGTTTCATTTTTCTATAAATGGATGTCCAGTGTTGCCGGCACCATTTGTTAAAGGGACTGCTTTTACTCCATTGAATGGACTTTGACCAGTTGTCGAAAATCAGCTGCCCATAGATGGGCGGTTTTATTTCTGGCTTCTCAATTCTGTTCCATTGGTCTGTGTGTCTTTCATTAAACCAATCCAGGCTGGTTTGATTACTGTGACTGTATAGTATGTTTTGAGGTCGGGGAATGTGAAGCCTCCTACATTGTTCATTTTCAATATTGCTTTGGCTATCTAGGGTCTCTTTCCTTTCTATATAAAGTTGATGGTATGTTTTTCCATTTCAGTAAAGAATGTTAGAATTTGTATTGGGATTGCATCATAGCCATAGATTGCTTTGGGTGATACTGACATTTTTGCAATGTTATGTCTTCCAATCCACAAGCATGAAATGTTTTTCTATTTCTGAAGGTCACTTTTAGTTTCTTGCAGTAATGTTTTATAGTTTACATTGTATAAATCTTTTACATCCCTGGTCATTTATTCCTAGGTATTTTATCCTTTTGGGGGCTATGTAAATGATACTGTTTTCTTGATATTCTTTTTGGAGTTCTCCTTGTTAGTGTAAAGGAATCCAATTGATTTTTGTGTGTTGATTTTGTACCCTGCCACTTTGCTGAATCTGTCTGTTAGATCTAGTAGCTTTCTTGTGGAATCTTTGGGATTTTCTATGTAAAGAATCATGTCATCTGCAAATTGAGATATTTTTACTTCTTCTTTTCCAATTTATTTATTTGTCTCAGTTGGTTCTCTTGTAATGTCTCCAGCTTCCTTTATTATTTTGGATATTCGCATCCTCTCATTTTTTTCCTTTGTCAGTTTGGCCAGTGGTGTGTCTATTTTACTGATCCTTTCAAAGAACCAGCTTCTAGTCTTATTGAATATTTCTATTGTTTTTCTGTTATGTATTTCATTTATTTCTGCTCTAATCTTTATTATTTCATTTTTTCTCACAGCTTTGGTCTTCTTTTTCTCTTTGTGCAAGTTGTCAGGTTAAGTTATTTATTTTGGGCCTCCTTTTTTAATGTATGCATTCATTGCTATGAATTTACTTCTGAACACTGCTTTTGCTGTGTCCCAAGGGTTTTGATATACAGGCAGTCCTTGGACTATGAACAAGTTCTGTTCCTAAATCTGTCTTTAAGTTGAATTTGTGTGTAAGTTGGAACAGTTACATATGGTTCATATCTAACTTTAGTTAGTCAAATGTTTGTCTTAGTATAAAGTATATAGTGTAACTTTCTATGCGTAAGAAACATGAAAGAGGAGGTGAAGCCAACATGGCACTATAGACAGAAGCATCATGCTGTCCCTCGGCAGCAAAGAGCTGATAAAACTGAGTAAAAAGATACAAACGTCAATCATGGAACCCTAAGCATCAAATGAAGGAATTAAGAACTCGATCAAGCACAGAATGGAATAAGAAACTGATAGAGAACAGAGAATGAGAAGAGCTATGGAGTGGAGGCCACTGCCAGCTAATGCAGCACAGATTCACCATCTTGGACTACAGCCACCAAGGAATGCAGACAGGGAGTATGGGAAGGCAACTGCATGGAGCACACAACAGGAGACAGAGCACCCAGTGTCTTAGGCTGGGTTCTCTAGAGAAGCAAAACCAGTAAAGCGTATATGTATATATATATAGAGAGAGAGATTTATATCAAGGAAATGGCTCATGTGGTTTTTAGAGGCTGTAACGTCCCAAGTCCATGGGTCAGGAAAGAGGCTTCTGCTGATTCACATAACCACAGGGGCTGGCGAACCCCAGATCGGCAGGCAAGACCACAGGTAAGCTGCTAGCTCAAGTCCAGAGGTCAGACGAACGGGAGCCAGCTGCAGGATCCAGAACAAAACAAAAACCTCAGCAGGAGAGCAGGAGGGACTAGGTAGTGGAGGGTGAAGAGATGAAGGCTGAAAGGGTGATGAGCCACCATAGGCCCTGCCCCTGCTGGTACCACTCACAGCAGATCCCATCATGGGGGTGATCATGTATCAAATCTCAACAGGGAAGTGATCACAACATTATATGACTGCCAAAACACTGAGAATCATGGCCCAGCCAAATTGACACACAATCTTAACCATCACATTAGGTGACCAGGGATACACATTTTTCCACCCCATACTCTTCCTTCCTGTGCGAGGCCTCTGCCGCTTTCCAATGGGCCTCAATTGCTTGGATGGAGAGATGCCAGCTCACTGCCACCCAGATGCACCATCTTGGACCTCAGCCACCAAGGACTGAGGACAAGGAGTAAGGGAAGGCAATTTCACGGAGCTCCCGACAGGAGACAGAGCACCTGGTAACCAGGGCTACATGCTTCCCCACCCTCCACCCTTCTTCCCTGTACGTGGCCTCCACCACTTTCCAACGGGCCACAGTTGCTCGGCAGGAGAGACACCAGTTCACTGCCACCCAGGTCTGCCCCACCAGCATGCCCCTTCAGCGCCATTTTTTAGTTAGTTTTTTTGTTGTTGTTGTTGTTTGTTTTTTGATTTTTTTTTTTTTTTGGCATTTTTTGTTGCTTCTCTATCTCTCCCTTTCCTTTCCCCCACCCGTCTAGGATGGTGTGCCATCCCCTCCCCTTCTTGATGGGTGGTGATTTTTGGTTTGCTTACTTTGTTCTTTTTCTTTTTTTCCTGTTTCTTTTCTGTCTCTCCTTTACTTTCTCCCGCCCTCCCAGCCCTGTGCACCGCCCCCACTCCTTCTTGAGGGGCCATGCTGCACCACTCAGCTGGAGAGTCCCTGCACACGGCCTCCTCAGGTCTGTACTGCTGTCACTGACTGGCTCTCTCAGTGCCATTTTATTTATTTATTGTTTATTTGTTGGTTTGTTTTTTTCTTTTCTTTTTCCTTTGGTGGTATTGTTTCTTCTCTCTCTCTCTCCCTTCCTTCCTTTCCTTTCTCCCACCTACCTAGACCTGTGTGCCACCCCCTCCTTCTTGGCGGACTGTGCTGTACCACTCAGCTGGAGAGCCTCTGGCACACAGCCTCCCCCAGTATGCACCACCCCCACAGGCCAGCTCCCTCAGCACCATATTTTTTTATTTTTCTTTATCTTTTCCCTTCTCTCTTTTCCTTCTCCCTGCCACCTAGGCTCTGCACTGCCTCTGCCCCTTCTTGATGAGCTGTGCCATGCCACCTGGTGAGAGAGACATCAGCTCACCACCACCCCAATTCCACCCTACCCGCAATGGCTGGCTCCCCCACCACCATATTTTTTGTTGTTATTGTTGTTTCTATTTATTTTTTATTTACTGTGTTGATTTCTTCTCTCTTTACCCCCTTTCCTTTTTCCCATCCATCTAGCTTCTCATGCCCCTTTTCAACAGGCCCCGCCACATCACTTGGCTAGAGAGCCACTGGTACATGGCCTCACCTCATCCTCCCCACCCCCACTTGCCAAATCCTACCACATCACCATTTTATTTACTTTTTTCTTTTTTTTTGTTTCCGTCTCTTCTTTATCTTCTTTTACCCACCCTCTTAGCTCTGCACATCACATCTCCTTTCCCTCCTGCCTATCTGCATCATGTGCTGAGCCCCTAAGTGGCACCAATGCAGTACCCCTGACCCTGCTCTGCACTGCCACCCAGCCCCACCCCGTCGGCCCCAGTTCATGCCACAAAGTACCCATCCCCATACCTCCATGCCTGCTGAACCTGCCCTGCTGCACCATAGCTGAGTGACCAGCCCTGCCCACCTGGACAAGGTGGTGAGAAGTATAATGCCCACAGGTGAGGAAGCAACAAAACACGCCCAGCCCGCCTGCCCAGACATAACCAAATGAAATAAACAGGATGAAACAATCAAATCTACAATCAATAAATGAAGAAAATAATTCCTGAGTGTCCTGAAGACAGCAGACAATATCAAAACATTAAAAAAAAAAAAAAAAACAGGTGAGAATGGCTCCAGAAAACCACCAAAATAAAATATCAGACGACCTTCGGGTAGAAGAAAAGACACTGGAACTATCTGATAGGGAATTCAAAACTCTGATATTCAGGGTTCTCCAACCAACGAAGGAAAATGCAGATAAAAATCAGGAAACAATAGACAAAATAATGGAAAATACAGACAAAATCAGGGAAAACACAGACAAAGCAATGGAAGAATTCAGGATAATAATACAGGAACAAAATGTCCAAAGAGTGGCTAAATTACAATGCCAACTAAATTCTCAACCTCAAGTGGTGTCTGAAGTTAAAGTGAGAGCATTTGTTGGGAAGGCATGGGATCCTGAAACCTGAGATGGGGACATAGGGGTAGATAATCAGGAATCTGGGGACCATGAGTCCCTAAATTCCATTGAATCACTCCTGCCAACATCACCAGCCCTTTCACTCCCACCTGAAGAAATTACTCCATCTTTGTCTGCTAAGCCACTCTCCCCAGTAAAACCATTAGCCCTTTCACCCCCACCTGATGAGATTAACCCAGCTGTGTCTGAAGAGCCTTTGAATCATTGCCTGGGGCATTGCCTGAAGTAGATGCCTTACAGGACATTGCTGAATGTTCTCAAAACACATCCCCACCACCCATTTTTGCTTCTAGACCTATAATAGACTCAAGTTCCAGCAAGCCCCAAAAGGTGAAGTACAAAGTGTGACCCAGGAGGAGATACGCTACACTCCAAAAAGACAGCTTGACTTTTCTAATATGTACGAACAGCAACCTGGGGAATCAGTGTGGGAATGGCTATTAAGAGTGTGGGATAATGGTGCAAGGAACATAAAGTTGTATCAGTCTGAGTTTACTGAAATGGGCCCACTAAGCACAGATTCTTCATTCAGTGCTTCAACTCAAAAGGTGAGGAAAAAATCTAATAGTTTATTTGGTTGGATCACTGAAGGATAACTTATGCAGTGGTCTACAATAAATCAAATTGAAGTACCAGACCTCCCTTGGTATATTGTAGAAGAAGGTATCCAAAGGCTTAGGGAAACTGGCAAGTTATATTATTGTATTATTAGGTGCTGTCAAGTTGGTTCTGACTCATAGTGACCCTATGTACAACAGAATGAAACACTGCCCAGTCCTGCAGCATCCTTACAATCATTGTTATGCTTGAGCCCGTTGTTACAGCAATTGTGTCAGTCCATCTCATTGAGGGTCTTCCTCTTTTTTTTCACCCTCTACTTTACCAAGCATCATGTCTTTCTCCAGGGACTGGTCCCACCTGATAACATGTCCAAAGTATGTGAGACAAAGTCTTGCCATCCTTATTTCTAAGGAGCATTCTGGCTGTACTTCTTCCAAGACAGATTTGTTGGTTCTTCTGGCAGTCGATGGTATATTCAATATTCTTCACCAATACCATAATTCAAATGCATCAATTCTTCTCAGGTCTTCCTTATTCACTATCCAGGTTTCACATGCATATGAAGCGATTGAAAAACCATAGCTTAGTTCAGGCACACCGTAGTCCCTAAAGTGACATCTTTGCTTTTTAACACTTGAAAGAGGTCTTTTGCAGCAGATTTGCCCAATGCAATGTGTCATTTGCTTTCTTGACCACTGCTTCCATCGATGTTGATTGTGGGTCCAGGTAAAATGAAATCCTTGACAACTTCGATCTTTTCTCCATTTATGTTACTTATTGGTCCACTTGTGAGGATTTTTGTTTTCTTTATGTTGAGATGTAATCCATACTAAAGGCTGTAGTCTTTGATCTTCATCAGTAAGTGCTTCAAGTCCTCTTCACTTTTAGCAAGCAAGGTTATGTCATATGCATATCACAGGTTGTTAACGAGTCTTCCTCCAATCCTGATGCCAAACTCTTCTTCATATAGTCCAGCTTCTTGGATTATTTGCTCAGCATACAGATTGAATAAGTATGCTGAAAGGAAACAGCACTGACACACACCATTCTTGACTTCAAACCACAAAGTATCCCCTTGTTCTGCTCAAATGACTGTCTCTTGATCTAAGTATAGGTTCCTCATGGGCACAATTAAGTGTTCTGGAATTCCCATTCTTCACAATGTTATCCATAATGTGTTATGATCCAAACAGTCAGATGCCTTTGCATAGTCAATAAAACACAAGTAAACATCTTTCAGGTATCCTTTGCTTTCAGCCATGAGCTATCTGATATCAGCAATGATATCCGTTGTTCCATGTCTTCTGAATCTGACTTAAATTTCTGGTAGATCCCTGTCAAGTACTCCTGCAACCCCTTTTGAAAGATCTTCAACACAATTTTATTTGTATGTGATATTAATGATATTTGATATTTTCCGCATTCTTTTGGATCACCTTTCTTCAGAAGAGTACAAATATGGATCTCTTCCAGTTGGTTGACCAGGTAGCTGGCTTCCAAATTCCGTGCATAGAGACATGAGTGCTTCCAGCACTGCATCTGTTTGTTGAAACACCTCTGTTGGTATTACGTCAATTCCTGGGGCATTGTTTTTTGCCAATGCCTTCAGTGCAACTTGGACTTCTTCCTTTAGTACCATTGGTTGTTGATCATATGCTACCTCCTGATATGGTTGAAAGTCGACCAATTCTTTTGGTACAGTAACTGTGTATTCCTTCAACTTCTTTTGATGTTTCCTGCATCTTTTAATATTTCCCAATAGAATCCTCCAGTATTGCAACTTGAGGCTTGAATTTTTTCCTCAGTTCTTTCAGCTTGAGAAATGCCAATTGTGTTCTTCCCTTTTAGTTTTCTATCTCCAGATGTTTGCACATTTCATTGTAATACTCTTCTTTGTCTTCTCAAACTGCCCTTTGAAATCTTCTGTTCAGCTCTTTTACTTTATCATTTCTTCCTTTCACTGTAGCTACTCTACATTCAAGAACAACTTTCAGAGTCTCTTCTGGCATCCATTTTGGTCTTTTCTTTCTTTCCTGTCTTTTTAATGACCTCTTGCTTTCTTCATGTATGATGTCCTTGATGTCATTCCACAGCTCATCTGGTCTTGCATCATTAGTGTTCAATGCATCAAATCTATTCTTGAGATAGTCTGTAAATTCAAATGGGATGTACTCAAGTTCGTACTTTGGCTCTCATAGACTTGTTCTAACTTTCTTCAACTTCACCTGGAGCTTGCATATGAGCAATTGATGGTCAGTTCCACAGTCGGCCTCTGGCCTAGTTCTGACTGATGATATTGAGTTTTTCCACCATCTCTTTCCATAGATGTAGACGATTCCTTAATTACAGCCACTGCTGAGTGCCTAATCTTCCAACAGCAGAGACCAACACTGAGTCCTCAATATAGTTCCATTCCTCAGGTTGACCAACCAGAAACCTGGTGACAGGTTGATTACATTGGACTGCTTCCATTGTGGAAAGGACAGCATTTTGTTCTTATTGGAATAGACACTTACTCTGGATATGGATTTGCCTTCCCTGCACACAATACTTCTGCCAAAACTGCCATCTGTGAATTTATAGACTGCCTTATCCACTGTCATGGTATCCCACACAGCATTGACTCAGATCAAGAGATTCACTTCATAGTAAATGAAACGCTGCCATAAGCCCATGCTCATAGAATTCACTGGTCTTACCATGTTCCCCATCATCCTGAAGCAGCTGGCTTGATAGAACAATGGAATGGCCTTCTAAAGACACAGTTATTGTGCCAGCAAGGTGACAGTACCTTACAGGATTGGGGCAGTGTTCTCCAGGAGGCTGTGTATGCTCTAAACCAGTGTCCAATATATGGTGATGTTTCTCCTATAGCAAGGATTCATGACTCCAAGAATCAAGGGTGGAAATGGGAGTGACTCCACTCACTATTACACCTAGTGAACCACTTGCAAATTTTTGCCTCATGTCCCTGCAGCCCTATGCTCTTCAGGTATAGAAGTCTTAGTTCCAGAGGGAGGAATGCACCCGCCTGGAGGCACATCACTGATTCTATTGAACTGGAAGTTAAAAATGCTACCTGGTCACTTTGGGCTGCTTATGCCTCTGGATCAACAGGCAAAGAAGGGAGTTAACATCTTCTCTGGTGTGATTGATCCTGATTACCAAGCAGAAATTGGATTGATATTATCTAATAGAGATAAAGAAGAGTATGTCTGGAATGCAGGAGATCCCTTAGGTGTCTCTTAGTATTACCATGCCCTGTGATTAAAGCCAATGGAAAATTATAGCAATCCAATTCCAGCATGACTACTAATGGCCCAGACTCTTCAGGAATGAAGGTTTGGGTCACCCCACCAGGCAAAGAACCATGACCAGCTGGGGTGCTTGCTGAGGGTAAAGGGAATATGGAATAGGTGGTGGAAGAAAGTAGTTCTAAATACCAGCTATGACCACATGACCATTTGCAGAAAGGAGGACTGTAATTGTTAGGACTATTTCTTCCTCATATGTGTACATCAATGTTTTCTTCACTTATAAAATATAAGATGTAAACAGGACTAGTGTGTTTTTGGTTGTATGTGTGTTAGTTGTATCATGTTAGGTGCAAGTATGACTTTATAATTGTCTTTATTTAGAGATTGTATGTGGTTTAAGGAGATGTGTATAGGTGCCAAGTTGACAAGGGTTGGACAGTGATGGTTAAGGTTGTGTATCAACATCAACTTGGCTGAGCCAGTATTCTCAGTGGCTTGGCAGTTAGGATGTAATTTGTCAGTTATGTAATGATGCAATCACCTCCATGATGAGATCTGATATAATGTAATCATCTCCATGAATTCTGCTGTGAGCAGCCAGTCAGTTGAAAGAGAGTTTCCTTGGGGGTTTGGTCTGCATCCAGTATATATGGACTTCCTGGCAAAGCTTGCTCACTTTTACTCTGCTCTGAATCCTGCTTTGGCTCATTATCATGTTACCTCCAGTTCATGGGACTTGAGCCAGCAGCTAGCTATCTTACCTGCTGATCTTGGGTTTGTCAGCCCCTGCAGCTATGTGAGTCAGGAGAAGCCTCCAGCCTGACACCTGACCCATGGACTTAGGACTTTCCAGCCTCTACAATCGTGTGAGCCCATTCCTTGATATAAATCTCTCTCTCTCTCCTAACATATATATATGCTTCACTGGTTTGCTTCTCTAGATAACCCAGTCTAAGACAGTTTCTGGTGAGAAATCAATGCTTAGTCTTATTGGTGACTGTTTGTAAGTGATATTTCATTTTTTACAAGCTGCTCTCAGAATTCTTTCTTTGTCTTTGGGTTTGAAAAGTTTGGTTATTATATGCCTTGGTGGATTTCTTTTTGAGTTTATCCTATATGGAGTTCGTTGATCTTCTTGGATGGAAACCTTGTCTTTCATGATATTTGGGAAGTTTTCTGCCAATTTATCTTCTAAAATTCTCTCTGTACTTTCTTCTTCTTCTCCTCTTCTGGAATTCCTATTATGCATAAATTGTTCCTCTTATTGGTGTACAACATAACTCTTAGGCTTTCTTCATTTTTTTTTTGATTGTTCCCCAAAAAAAATTAGTATCAAGGGATTTTTCTCTGTTTTGATGATTCTTTCTTCCATTGATTCAAGTGTATTGTGTCCAATGAGTTATCTATTTCTAATATTTATTGTTAATTTTCTGGATTTCTAGTTGTTGTTTTCATATGGTTTCTATTTCTCTGTTGAGTTTGTCATTTTGTTCTTGAATTATTTTCCTGAATTCTTCTGGAGTTTTTTTTCTGTGTTTTCCTTGATATCTTTGAGGAACTTAAATATTAATTCCTTGTCAGGTAGTTCTATCAGTTCTTCCTCAGTAACGGTTTCCATCCTTTTGTTTCGCACATTTGCCTACACCATTGTATCTTGTTTCTTCATATGATTTGCAATTAACTTCTGTCTTCAAGGCCATGTTCTGCTATATTTGTTTGTTTATTTCTTTATTTAATTTATGTTTATTTGCCTTTCTTTGTAATGCCTTGCTTTTTGTTTTGGTATATTTGTAGCTTAGCTTCTTCCCTTTCTTTTTATAATGATTATTTTCCTTTATATTGTTATAATTGATGTTGTTTTATAGTATTGGTCTGTGTATGACTATAAAATAGCTGCCTGTTATCTAGTCTCTGTAGAGATTTGGAGCTGTCAGTTGCTAGGTGTACTTTCTTCTCACTGGCAGGTGTGTTGAGTTGCACACACTCTGTACTCCTGTGTCATTAGGCATGTATGATTTCTCTTAGAGGACTGCTTTTTGGTTTACAATCAAGTCCTTTCCCCGATGTGTGGTACTAGGTGTCAGTTGGTCAAGGTCCTTTCACAGCTCTTGATGAATAATGCATTCCCTTTGCATTGCTAAGAGCAGTTAATGTGACCCCTGAAGCACAGGATGGGGCACAGGGAGGGGCAGGCAGGATAGGGTGCAAAGGCTCGTATGATCAGGGAGGGGTCAGCAGGGGAGGGCACGGAGTCCATTCAGCTGAGGGACAGGAAGCTGGTAAGGGCACATAATTTTGCTTAGCTGGTGTGAAGTGGGTGGTGTTCAGCACAGCAGGAAACAGAGTCCCACTCAGCTGGGTGGGGGTTAGTAGGACAGGGTGTGGAGTCCCACTCTACCAGGGGCTGTGTAGCTGGGGAGGGCATGGAGTCATGCTCATCTGGGTGGGGTCTGTGGGTGGGACAGGTAAGGGGCAGGGGCCTGCACATTCAGGATGTTGTGCGACATGAAGTGGAGCCTGCTAGGGTTTGTACAGATGGTCTACTCCTCAGGGAGGGGTGGAGGGCATGGCTGGGTTTGTCGGGCTTCTGGGAGTGGTCATGGGCATGTGTCTTATTCAGGGTTCTCTAGAGAAGCAACACCAGTAAAGCATGCAAATATGTATATATATATAGAGATTTATATCAAGGAAATGGCTCACACCGTTGTAGAGGCTGTAAAGTCCCAAGCCTGTGAGTAAGGCCAGAGGCCTCTCCTGATTCATGTAGCCGCAGTGGGCTGGCGAACCCAAGATTGGCAGGTTGGAAAGCAGAGCTGCTGCTCACAGACTGCGAAGACAGACAAATCCAAAGATTGGAAGGCAAGACCGCAGGCAAGCTGCTAGCTCAAGTCCCAAGAATTGGAGATCGGATGAACAGGAGCCAGCTGCAGGATCCAGAATGAGCAAATGCCCCTGAACCCTGCTAGAACGTCCACCCACACTCAATGCAGGCCACATGCCCAAGGAAACTCCCCTTCGACCAATTGGCTGCTCACAGAAATCCCATCATGAGGGTGATCACATATCAAATCTCAACAGTGAAGTGACTACATCACAGGACTCCCAAAGCACTCAGAATCATGGCCCAGACAAGTTGACACACAATCTTAACCATCACAGCGTGGCTAGGCTTGTGTACACGAGAACTAGCCACCTGTGTCTCGGGTAGTAGGCATGGCTGGCTTGTATGTGTCTGTGCAGTACTCCTGCACCTCAGGGAGGGGTGGTGGGCATGGCTAGGCTTGCGCCCTTCAGAGCAGGCCTCCTGGGCCTCAGAGAGGATTGATGGGCTTGGCCAGGTTTTCATGCATCAGCTAGGGCCTCCTGTGTCTCGGGGAGGGGGTGGTGTGTGTGGCCAGACTTGTGCCATTCAGCACGGGCCACCTGCACCTCAGGGAGAGGTAGTGGGCATGGATGGGCTTGCCTGCATCAGCTAGGATCTCTTGCATCTCAGGGAGGGGGTGGTGGGTGGGGCTGGGCTTGCTGGAACAAGTACAAGCAGCCTACACTTCCAGGAGCAGGTGGTGGGAAGGACCAGGCTTGGGCATGCAAGTGAGAGCCACCAACACCTGAGGGCAGAGGTGCTGAGTATGGCCAGGCTTGCATAAGCAAGTATTAGCAGCCTCCACATTTCGGGAGGGGGCGGTGGGAGGGACCAGGCTTGGGCATGTAACTGAGAGCCACCTGCATCTCAGAGAGGAAGTGGTGGGTGTGGCCAGGTTTGCACATGTTCATGCTGGACTCCTGTGCCTCAGGGAGATGGTGGGGCGTGGCTGGGCTTGCACACCTTGGCTCTGTCCACCTGTGCCTCAGAGCACACTCTAATGCAGATGACAGGTGGGGTGACTGCTTCCACAGGGCCAGTTCTGGTGGGGTGGCTCTACTTGTTACTCTGTGGGTTGACTTTTCACTGGGTGTGGCTCCGGTATAAATGGCTAGGTGCTTCCACCAACAAGCAGTCCCTGGTGCCTGTACTAATTCCTAGCTCCCTCCCTTCTTGCACGCACCAGAAGGGCTGGAGCTCTGTTCCTCCCCTTTACTTCCCTGTAAATGCACACTCCCTGTCTACACTTTCTCCTTCTCTAAGGCTCCAATGACTCAATCTGTTTCGCTTGCTCCAGAGGCACTTCTCTGTGGTTCCCTAGTTTCAAAGCTACAGCACTCCTATGCTTCCCCCACAGGGTTGCCCCATCCCTGGCCATGTCCTGCCCACTTTGACTTTTCTTTCTGGGGTTTTTGCACAGAATCTCTACCACTAGCTGTGCTCTCTTTGTGATTGCTTTCCTGGGTTCCTCATTCTGGGGTGTTGTTCAACCCCATCCCAAAATGCCTATGCTGCTCTGTTCTGGCAGGCAGCAGGTGGTCGATCTGCGAATCTCTGTTTTCCCACTGGCCTCGTTCTTCTTCTCCTTCCAGTCTGTTTCTTCAACTCTCCATTTGACGCTCTGGGATCCAAGGTTGTTCTTTGTGTCTGTTTTACTTAGTTTCTCAAGTCTTTTTTGTCAAGGGTTTGTTACAGTGTGTGTATCTAAGGTGTCGTCTTGATCCTCTCCCATCATTGGGATTCTTGAAGAACGTTGTTTTAAATATAACCCGTATCACGATAATTTATTTATCAGAAATGCTTACTAATATGACCTGTGTTTATGTGTTTTATTTCAGTACGGACCAATATTTACAGTCTTTGTTATGGGAAATCGAATGACCTCTGTTACTGAAGAAGAGGGAATTGATGTGTTTCTAAATTCCAAAAAAGTAAATTTTGAACGAGCAGTTCAAAATCCCATCTATCGTACAGGTAAAGAATTTTTTCAGATAGTTCATTTGAAATACAACATTGTAATCCAAGAATTGTTTTATGTAAAAATTATATTCTTGCTCCTCAACTAAGAAAGACAAGGGCTCATTATTTTATTCTTGAGGGTAGCGATAGGAGGGGAAAGAGTATGTGATAAGTTTATGTGGACATTGAAAAATAAATTATTGATAACATAATAAATTTAGATTTCAACTAGCCATTTGTTAACGATGAGGTCACCTCTCTGATTTTTTTCATTAGAGAATATTTGGAACCTGGATCATGTTACAGCTCCCAAGATAATGCTAACTCTCTTCTGCCACTTGTATATACACTGTTCTACAGGCTATAGTCTTTGGCTTGGTTACATGTTGCTACTTTGCTCCCTGAAAGTATAATTCCGCTACTTAATATACCCTTTACTATGGCGTTTCCTGACATGTTCCATAGGGCCATTAAGGTAAGCAGGACTTGGCTTGCCCTTTCACAATTCTCCATCCTCAGAGATTGCTAGATTGTACTGGTCAGCATGCTTCCAGTATGGCCGTCTTTATTTCTTTCTAGACTGTAAACGTGTGCTGAGGCCATTTGTTCTCCCAGGAATGCAGAGCTGGTTCATTTTATGCCTTTTTTTTTTTTTTCTTCTTTTTTTTCTCCTTTTGCAATGGCTGTGCTGGCTTCTACTGTGTATGGCTTCTTCCTCTCTGCTTTCCTGTTTTTTTTTTTTTTTTCTCTTCTTTCCTCTTAGGTTTTTCACTTCATGTAGCCTCTTATGCATTTCTTGCCATTAAGACAAAGAAGTTCGCTTTAAAAGCTATTAGTGATCAAGAAGAGTGCTTATTTTTTCTCCTTGCTTGCATGGAAAAATAAAAAAACCAGTATGTTGGACTATTAGTTTGACAAATGCACAGTTGTTTAACCAGCACAACAAACAGAGCAGTTCCATTATCCTAAATAGTCCCTCATGCTGCCCCTTTGTAGACAAACCCTCATCTCACCCCTAACTCATGGCAAGCACTGATCTACTGTCCATCCCTATAGCTTGCCTTTTCTAGATGTCATATGAATGGAATCATACAGACTAAAACCTTTGAGTCTGACTTGATTCGCTTAACTTGACACATTTGAGATTTATCCATGCTGTTACGTGTATCAGTAGCTCTTTCCTTTTTAATACTGAGTAATATTCTATTGTATGGAAATGCTACATCTTGTTTATCTATTCACCTGTTGGACATTTGGGTTATTTCCATGTTCTGCAATTATGAATAATGTTGCTACAAATCTTTGCATAAAGGTATTTGTGTGCACACAAGTTTTCATTTTTTTAAATACCTAAGAGTGAGATTACTGGTTCATAGCATACATGTATGTTTGACATTATAAGAAACTGCCACACTGTTTCCCAAAGTGGCTGTACCATTTTGCACTTCCACCAACAATGTATGAAAGTTCCAGTTGCTCCCCATCCTTTCTAGTACTTGTTATTGTAAGTTTATCAATTTTTTAAAAAAATTTAGATATTTTAATAGGGTATAATGGTATCTCATTATGGTTTTAATTTGCATTTCCCTAGTGATTAATGATGTTGAGCCATATGCTTATTTGGCATCTGTATATATTCTTCATTAATGGGTCTGTTCAGATATTTTGCTCATTTTAAAAATTGAGTTGTTTTCCTCTTGTTGAGTTTTGAGAATTCTTAATATGTTCTGAAAACAAGTTCTTTGTCAGCTATATGATTTGCAGATATTTTCTGCCAGTCTCTAGCTTAACCTTTCATTTCCCTAACACTGTTTTTCACAGAAGAAAAATTTAAATTTTGATGAAGTCCAATTTATGATTTTTTAAAGAATCATGCTTAAGTGTCAAGTTTAAGAAGTCTATTCCTAAGCCAAGGTCACATAAATTTTTATTCTAGGTATCCTTCTAAAACTTTTATGGTTTTACGTTTTACAATTATGTTTATAATCAATTTTGAGTTAATTTTTGTATAATGTGTGAGGTATAAGTTGAGGCTCATGTTTTTGCATATGGACATCTAATTGTTCCAACACCATCTATTAAAAAAACCTATCTTTTCTCCCTTGACATTGTCCCACAGTTTCCTGAGGCTTTGTTCATTTTTTTTAATCTTTCTTTCTCTGAATTCTTCAGACTTTATGATATATGTTAGTCTATTTTTCTGTTTACTGACTTTTCTCTGTCATCTACATTTTGCTATTGAGCCCATTCAGTGAATTTTATATTTCCAACATTGTATTTTAGGTCTAAAATTTCCTTTTTTTTAATAGTTTCTATTTCTCTGCTGAGAACCATTTCTTTACATTTCTAAAGTGTCTATCTTTGCCGCATGGAAGATAGTTCTAATAGTTGCTTTGAAGTCTTCATCTGAATCATTTTATGATCAGCAGGTATTGATTGGCATTCTCTTGACAAATATAAATTTTTTTGTTCTTTATATGTATCTTAGTTTCCTAGGGCTGCCAAAACAAAATACCACAAGGTGGGTGGCTTTAAAGAACAAAAATCTATCTTGTAACAGTTCTAGAAGCTAAAAGTCCTAATTCAGGATGTCAGCAGGGCTATGTTCTCTCTCTCTCTGTTCTGGAGGAGATCCTTCTTTGTCAGTAACCCCAGGAACTTATTGGCATTTCTTGGGTTGTAGATGGATCCTTACATGGCATATTCCCCAGAAGCCTCCCCATTTGTAAGACACCGTTCAGAAGGGATGGAGTTTAGAGCCTACCCTACTCCTGTATGACCTTGTTTAACTTCACTGATAACAAAAGAAAAACGCTATTTCCAAACAACGTCAAATTCACAGGTGCTGGGGTTAGAACTTCAACATATCTTTTGGGAGGATACAGTTCAAACTATAACACTCTGCCCTCTGGTCCCCCAAATTCATGTCTTGCCTATATGCAGTATATATTCACCCCATCCTAGCATTGCCAAAAGTCTTAACCTATTACAGCATCAACTCCAAAATCAAGTCCAAAATCTAATCTTTGGAATCATCTAAATCAGGAATGGGTGAGAATCTGGGTATGGTCCATCCTGGGACAAAATTCCTTACCATGTACGTGCCTGTGAAACTTAAAATGCAAGTTATGTGCTTCCAAAGTACATTGGTGGGACAGGCATGAGGTAGACATTCCCATTCCAAAAAGGAGAAACTGAAGGAAAAAAAGAGATCACAAGTATCAAGGAAGTCTGAACCCAGCAGGGCAAATTTCATATGAACTCAAGGCACAGCTGGATGATGGCCCCACCCTCTGAAACCTAGATGATGGCCCCACCCTCTGAAACCTGAATTGTGGCCCCACCCTCTGAAACTGAGGAAGTGGCAACACCACCTTTGTGCTTGTACCAGCAATCTTGCTGGTCTCTGGACTGTTCCCAGGATCATCCTTTCCTTTTCTTGAGGAACAGTAGGTGTTTGCAGTCCAGTAGCTCTATTAGCCTGTTTCCTGCCTGTAAAATTTGAGGAGGCAGACAGCTTTCTTTAGTTTTGTGCTGTGTCTCTCCCCTTTAGTCTAAACTGGGAGCATTTCTGGTGAGATGATTGATTGGATTCCAAGGCCACATACCTTACCTCTTTAGCAAACCGTTGTTCAGTCACACCCTTGGTGTCCTCTGTAGAGCATGCTTTCTTCATTTTTACAACAGAATTTTCCAAATCTTCAGGTTCTGGTTTCTTTTCACTTAACAGTTCACTCCTCGACTTATATCTTTCCTCCCACATTTTATACTATAAGCACGAAGGAAAAACTGTGCTACCCCGTCAGGATCTTAATTACAAATCTCCTCAGCCAAATATCCAGGTTCATCCCTTACAAGTTCTGCTTTCCACAAAGCATTCAAACATAGTTCATCCAAGTTCTTTGCCTCTTTATAACACAGACCACCTTTCCCCCAGTATCAAATAACATGTTCATTATTTCCTCTTAAGGCTTCACCAGAAGCACATTTACTGTCCACATTTCTAGCAATATTCTGTTCATGACAATAGAAGCTTCCCCTATAACTCCTGCCAGAATAATTTTCTGAGTCCTCGCCAGAATCATTTTTAATATCCTAATTCTACAATCAGTCACTTCAAGGCAATCTAGCCTTTTACTATCAAATGCCACAAACTCGTCGAGCCTCTACTCGTTACCCAATTCCAAAGCTGCTTCCACATTTTTTGGTATTTGTTAGAGCTGCACTACCACCTTCTGGTACCAGACTCTGTCTTAGTGTCTTAGGGCTACCATTACAAAATACAACACAGTAGGTGGCTTTAAAAAACAGAAATGTGTTTTCTAACAGTTCTGGAGGCTTGTTCTTAGGTGCTGTCAAGTCAATTTTCAACTCATGGTGACCCCGTTAGGCAGACTAGAACTTCCTCATAGGGTTTTTTAGGCTGTAGTCTTTACAGGAGTAGGTTTCCAGGTCTTTCTCCCATGGATCCACTGGGTGGGTTTGAACTGCCAGCTTTTCAGTTAGCAGCCAAGCATTTAACCATTGCACCACCAGAAGTCTGAATTCAGGGCATTGGCAGGGCTATGCTTTAGGGGAAGATCCTCCCTTGTTAATATCCCTGAGCATTTATTAGAGTTCCTTGACTTGTAGACACATCCTTACATGGTGCCTTCCACCTATGTGTGACTTTGTTTGTGTGCCTATTTTCCGCTTTTATAAGACAGCACTCTGAAGGAATTAGGTTTAGGAACCACCCTACTTTGGTATGACCTCCTTTAACTTAACTGATAACAAAAGAGAAGTCCCCTTTCCAAACAAGTTCACATTCACAGGTAGAGGGCTTAGGATTTCAGCATATCTTTTGGGGGACACAATTCAATCTATAACAATATGTTGAGTAATTTTTAATTACATCCCAGGCAGTTTAGATATTTTCTTAACAAGACTCTGTGTCTATGAGACTTTGGGTCCTATTAAAATCCTGTGGAGGATGTTGAATTTTTGTTTCAGCAGGAATTCAACTTGGTTGTGTTAAATCTGCAAGTTCTTGAGAGTTTCAGTGTCAATTCAACTTTCAAAGCCTCTGAAATGCTGTTGGGTCTGGTCCATGCACATGCCATTCATGGTTTAGCCTGATACTTGGGTGGTGATTTATATCACAGTTCATTTTTAAAAAGTCTTTGCTGGAGCCCTGGTGGTTAAGAGCTCGGCTGCTAACCGAAAGGTCGGCAGTACGAATTCACCAGGCGCTTCTTGGAAACCCTATGGGGGCAGTTCTCCTCTGTCCTCTGTCCTATAGGGTCGCTATGAGTCCGAATTGACTTGATGGCAATGGGTGTGTTTTCTGGTTTTGTTTATGCTGTTTTGGCTCTGTTCTGCATATGCATATCTCAGGGGATGAGCCTTGGATTTGTTTTAGTTCACATACAGAATTAGGGGACCCCTTTTCCAGCTTTCTTTTACTGGGATTTCCCCTACACTCTCCAGCTCTGGGGACCCCTTTTCCCAGTCTCCTGGCAAGAAAGCCAGTGCAGGAGAGGGGTTCTCTCAGAGTTTTTGTCCCTGTCCCTGTTGTATAGCTCTGTGTCACTGGGGCTGATTTCAGGTGAAGTAGCAATAAAGATAAAAAGAGAGAAAGAATAAAGGGTTCCTCCAACACTCATTGTACTACAAGAGCTCCTTTTCCCGAGTCCTCTGATCAGGAAGATGTTTTTTTCTCTCAGGATTTTAAGTGCCCATCTCGTTGCCTCTGCTGTCACCTCTGTGGAAGTGCAGCTTTGCACTGGGACCATCCTTGAGGCAGATCCAGGTGAGAAAAATATGAAGAAAAGAAAATGGAGATTCTTCCCACACTCTGTCTGCAAGGCAAGGCCCATTTTCCCTGTCCTTTGACTGCAGAGAGGGTTTCTTTCAGAGTTTTTGCTGTCCATGTCTGCAGAGCAGTTCTGGTATTCCATCTACCTTATAGTCAAAGCTGGAGATACAGGAGGTATTATGTATGGATTGAATTGTGACCCTCAAGATATGTATTGAAGTCCTATATCTGTAAATATGATCCTGTTGGGAAATAGGCATTTCTCTGTTATGTTAACTAGGTCCTACCTGAGTAGGATGGGTTCTAAATCTAGATACTTCTGAGTTATAAAAACAACAGAATGGACACACAGGGAGAAGAGGAAGGCAGACAACCGACACAGATTCACCTACAAAGATTGTTGGCGGCTCCTAGAAATTGAAATAGACAAGGCAGGACCTTTCTGCAGAGCCAAGCCCTGAATTCAGACTTCTAGGACCCCTGGTGGCACAGTGGTTAAAGTGCTTAGCTGCTAGCTGGAAGGTCAGCAGTTCAAACCTACCAGCAGTTCTGCGGGAGAAAGATGTGGCAGTCTGCTTCCATAAAGATTGGAAACCCTATGGAACAGTTCTACTCTGCCCTATAGGGGCCTATGAGTCAAAATTGACTTGATGGCAATGGGTTTTTGTTTTTGTTTTTTTTTGAAAATTGTGAGAAATTAAGTTTTTGTTCTTTAAAGCCACCCACTTGTGATATTTGTGCTATGATAGCACTAGGTAACTAAAACAAGAGGAAAAAAAAAATGCAGAGAACTCATTATTGTACTGGTCATTCTTCAAGGTTTGACTCCCCTCCTCAATCTGCCTGCTGTTGTTTACTTTTCGGAGTCCTCAAGTAGTTGCTTTACATATTCTGTTTAGGGCTTTTAGTTATAATCACTGCAAGAGATAGGGTGTAGCATGCTTACTCTATTTTGGCCATAACAGAATTTTCTTTCTCTAAAAAAACAAAGAAACAAACACTTTATGTAGACTCCGTTTAGTTAGCGTATTCTTTCTTCAGACAGGGACCATTACAACCGATTATGTTGCAATTTTCTTGGTTCAGTTAATCAAATTTCAGTCAAATGAGCCGGACACTACAACCGAGATCTTGTTTGTAAAGATTCTTAACCCTGGTGTGAAGACTATGATAGAAAAAGGGATTGACTATACACAACAACTTGGGCTATATTTCAGAGTCGGTATGTGAGAAAAAAAAGTGAGAGCCACTACCCTAGAGTTGGATGTGTGTGTGTTTTTTTTTAATGCACTCATTTAATGATTCTACCAGTATTCATAAAGCGATGACTGAGTAGTAAGCTTTATACTATGTACTTTAGACCAAGGAGCTCTGACCAGCTAGAAAGACAAAGACAAAATTACAGCTGTATGTGTTTTGAATGCCCAACGGTGGGGCAAAAACTATTTGTGGGGTTAGAAAAGACCTCCTGGAGAAAGTAATATTCAAGATGACACTTAAAGTATGAATAGAATTTAGCAGGGGAATTTGGGGCTTGCTGGTGTGTGTGTGGGGCGGGGGGAGATTGATAAAGTGGACAATATTTTGAGCAGATAGAACACCTTTTGAAAATTATGGAATACGTAAAAGAGGATATGCTTTTAGTATACTTGGAATATAGATTTGGTGGGAAGGGGCTGGAAATACCACTGGAGAGCTGGAAAGATGGTAGAAGACCTTCTAAGCTTTGTTAAGAATAGGAAGCCAGTTAAAGCTTTTAAACATGGAAATAAAATAATCAGATTTGTGTCCCCCAGAGGTACTCTTAATCACCCACGTATAGACCATCCTTGACATGAATTACAGACTTTACTACCTCGTATGATAGGTTGAATATTTCAGATTTTATTTGCAGGAGGTGATTTTATCCCATATACTATGTCACTTGGCTATAGCCCCTACTGACCAAGTAATAGTAGAGATATATTGACTGTTAGCTTAATAAAATTGTTGCTTATTTTGAAAATAATTTTCTCTCTTTATAGCATCAATTCCAAAAAATACATATTTTACACTGCATAAAAAACTCTATATTGTGATGAAAGGGAAAATGGGGACTCTTAATCTATATCAGTTCAATGAGCAATTGACTGAAGAAATGCACAGACAACTGGAGAATTTAGGCACTCACGGGACAATGGATCTGAACAACTTAGTAAGGTAAATAGATGCATTAATACGATTTAATCTTGCCTTTTTAGATTAAAAAATGTGAAGCTTGAAAGTTGCATTTTTGAAGTTATCTGGTGAATGAAGTCTACCTGACTAGGCTATTAAGAGGTTTGTTGATCTTTTAAATTCTAATTAATGGGTAGTTTTTAGTTTAGCATTTCTAAAACAAGCCAGTATGATCAAATAAGCCAATACAATCATTGCAATAGAGTTACCTGGATTTCTCCTTATCCATTCCATACAATTGTGTATTGTCTAGATGGATTTATCTCTTATGATTATCGTGTGTCCATCAGAATTCTGATAAACCATTCAGTGCAGTATGTGATTTTTAGATCAAGAGAACATTGAGAGGACAGAGAGAAAACAGAACCATGAAGTTAATGACAAAGGTCCAGGAGATGTTTGTGAGACATAGTAAGGCAGCTGATGCAAAGTCAATGTGGGCCTCCTTCTAGAGAGGAGGTGCCAGGAGACAGAATAGAGCAGTGGAGGGGGCCCTGGAGTACTCAGCCATATTCTGAAACTTTCTGCAAAATTAGGGGCTGACATGGGGCCTGTGAGGAAAATTCTCCAAATGTGTAAGGAGATTTGGTAAAATGAAGTTACCTGGGACACTTTTCCATCTCAGTGGACTCCTAAGATACTGAAGGCAGGATTCAACAGTTCTAGCTCATAAAACAGAATGACATTGAACATTTTATTAGTGGTCCAGAAAGAAGGAGAGAAAACAAACAAACAAAAATGATTAACCAAACTTTAAGAATGCCCAGTATCTACAACCAAACAAAGCAAATATTCAGGTGTCTTTGAAGCTTTAGGGGAAGGAGATCCTGAAATTTCTAGTGTTGTTGTTGCTGTTGTTAGGTGCAGTCTGGTCGGTTCTGACTCACAGTGATCCTATGCACAACCAAATGAAATACTGCCAAGTCCTGCACCATCCTCACAATTGTTGTTATGTTTGAGCTCATTGTTGCAGCCAATGTGTCAATCTGTCTCATTGAGGGTGTCCCTCTTTTTTGCTGACTCCCTACTTTACCAAGAATGATGTCCTTCTCCAGGGACTGATCCCTCCTGATAACATGTCCAAAGTGTGTGAGACATAGTCTCACCATTCTTGCTTCCAAGGAGCATTCTGGCTGTCCTTCCAAGACAGATTTGTTTATTCTTTTGGCAGTCCATGGTATATTCGTTATTCTTCGCCAACACCGTAATTCAAAGGTGTCAGTTCTTCTTCAGTCTTCCTTATTCATTGTCAAGCTTTCGCATGCGTATGAGGCGATTGAAAACACTATGGCTTCGGTCAGGCACACTTCAGTCTTCAAGGTGACATCTTTGCTTTTCAACACTCTAAAGAAGTCTCTTGTGGCAGATTTGCCCAGTGTAATATGTAGTTTAATTTCTTGACTGCTACTTCCATGGGTGTTGATTGTGCATCCAAGTAAAATGAAATCCTTGACAACTCCAGTATTTTCTCTGTTTATCATGTTGTTGCTGATTGGTCCAGTTGTGAGGATTTTTGTTTTTGTGTATGTTGAGGTGTAATCCGTACTGAAGTCTGTCATCTTTGATCTTCATCAGTAAGTGCTTCAAATCCTCTTCAATTTCAGAAAGGAAGCTTGTGTCATCTGCATATCCCGGGTTGTTAATTAGTCTTCCTCCAATCCTGATGCCCCGTTCTTCACATAGTCCAGCTTCTTGGATTATTTGCTGAACATACAGATTGAATAAGCATCACACACAAGTAAAATTTTGCTGAAGATCATTGAAAAGTGGTTGCAGCAGTACACTGACAGGGAACTGCCAGAAATTTAAGCTAGATTCAGAAGAGGACATGGAACGAGGGCTATAGCTGCTGATGTCAGATGGATCCTGACTGAAGGCAGAGAATACCAGAAAGATGTTTACCTGTGTTTTATTGACTGTGCAAGGGCATTCGGCTGTGTAGACCATAATAAATTATGGATGACATTGCGAAGAATGGGAATTCCAGAATATTTAACTGTGCTCATGAGGAAACTGTACATAGATCAAGAGGCAGTCCTTCGAACAAAACAAGGGGATACTGCATGGTTTAAAGTCAGGAAAGGGAAACTTCTGGTCAACATGGCACTATAGACAGAAGCACCACACTGTCCCTCCACAGCAAAGACCTGAAAAACTAAGTCAAACAGAGACAAATGTAATCCTGAAACCATGAGCAGCAAATGAAGAGATAAAGAACTCAGCAAAGCACTGAATGGAATACGAAACTGACAGAGAACGGAAAGCAAGGAGAGATATGCGCAGAGGTCTCCTCTCAGCTAATGCAGCACGGATTCACCATCTTGGACTCCTGTTTGAGAATGGCGAACAGGGAGTATGGGAAAGCAGCTTCACAGAGCTTCCAGCAGGAGACAGACAGAGCGATATACACTTTCCCACCCCCACCCTTCTTCACCCCCACTCAGCCTCTTCTGCTTCCTGTGGCCACAGTCTCTTGGCCAGGAGGCACCAGCTTCTGCCTTGCACCACTTGGATTCTACCCTACCACACTGGCCATCTCCCTGAGTGCCATTTGCTTGTTGCTAGTGTTGCTTTTTTCCACTTCTTTTGGTTTCTTCCATACCTCTCACCACCTCCGCCTCCTTTCTCCCAAATACCTGGCTCCGTCTGCAATCTTTGTTTCTTCCTGAAAGACTGTGAAATGCTGCTTGACTGTGGAACTGCTTCCCAGCCCGTGCTGCCAGGCTGGTGGGCTCCCTGGGTCTTTTTGTTTGTTTGTTTGTTTTGATTTCTTCTGTTTTGATTTCTTTCTTTGTTTGTTTTCTTTTTCTTTTCTCGGCTTGGGAGCCCCTTCTAGCCGGGCTGTACTGTGCAGCTTGGGAGCTACTTCCTCAGTCTGCATAGCTGCACAGTGGGATCCCTGGGAGCATTTCCTTTTTCTTTTTGTTTCTTTTTTCTCTTTTTAACTTTTTATCTTTCTTCATTTATCAGTTTCTCATTTCTCTGTACTTATCTTCTGTTCCTGTTTCCTGAATACCTGGCATTATGTGACACCTATGCCCCTTCTAGCCAGGCTGTAATTTGTGACCTCGGCGCCACTTCCCCGGTCTTCGCAGCCACACCAGTGGGATCCCTGGTGGCTTTTCTTTTCTAATTTTTATTTATTTATTTATTGTCTTTTACCCTTTTTCTTTTCATTTTTGTTTTTCTCCATTTCATGCTCTCTCTTCTCATCTCTTCAGTCCAACGGCAAGCTCCCTTAGGACTCTTTTTTGTTTGTTTGTTTTTGCCTCCTGTTTCTCCTCTCTCTTCTCTTCCCCGTACTGTCTTAGCTCCACACATCACAGTCCCCCCCCCTTCCTGCCCACCTGCACAATGTGCTGAACATCACACCAGCAAGCAGCACAAGCATGGCCTACTGGAACCTGCCCTGCATTGATTCCCAGCCTGCCCTGTCGGCCTTAGTACGTGCCACAAACAACCCAACCCAGCAACTCCCCTTCAGGTGGACCTGCCCTGCTGCACCATAGCTGAGTGATCGACCCTGCCCATTGTACAAGGAGGCAAAAACTATCGTACCCACAGATGCGAAACAACAAAGAACGCACGGCCTGCCTGCTCAGACATAACCAAATAAAACAAAAAAGCAGGATGAAACAAATAAATCTACAGTCAATAAACAAGGAAAATAACTACTGAATGTCCCGAAGACAGTAGACAGTATCAAAACATATACAAAAACAGGACATGATGGTTCCAGTAGGCATCCAAAATAAAACACCAGATGACTTTCCAGTAGAATAAAGGGCACTAGAACTACCTGATAAGGGAATTTAGATCTCTAATATTCAAATCTATCCAAGAGGGGAAGCAAAAAGCAGACAAAAATAAGGAAAAAATAGACAAATTAATGGAAATGGCAGACAAATTCATGGAAAATACAGACAAAAAAATAGAAGAATTCAGAAAAATAATACAGGAATAAAATACTAAAATAAATTCACAACTAGAAATCATACAAAAACAACAATTAGAAATCCAATGGATAAACAACAAGATTTCAGAAATGGACAGTACCATAGAATGGCTGAGGAGCAGGTTTGAAATGATGGAAGACAGGATCAGAGAAATTGAAGACAAACACTTGGATACAACTCTGAGGAAAAATCAGAAAAAAGAATGAAGAAGAATGAAGAAACCCTGAGAATTATGTGGGATATAATCAAAAGCAAAAACCTGCGGGTGATCGGAGTTCCAGAACAGGGGGAGAAAAGAAAAAACAGAGAGGATCATTGAAGAAATGCTAACAGAAAACTTCCTCAATATCATGAAAGATGAAAAGCTGACCATCCAAGAAGCTCAACGAACGCCGTATAGGATAGACCCCAAAAGAAAATCACCAAGGCATATCATAATCACACTCACTAAAACCAAAGAGAAAGAAAAAAATCCTCAGAGCAGCTCGAGAAAAATGAAAAGTCACATACAGAGGAGAAACAATAACACTGAGCTCAGATTATTTGGCAGAAGCCCTGCAGGCAGGAAGGCAATGGGATGACATATATAAAACCTTGAAAGAAAAAAATTGCCAGCCAAGAAGAATACATTCTGCAAAACTTTCATTCAAATATGATGGTGAAATTAGGAAATTTCCAGATAAACAGAAATTAAAGGACTATGTAAAAACCAAACCAAACTTACAAGAATTATTAAAGGGAGTCCTTCAGTTTGAGAACAGACAACGGGATGAATCTAGGACACAGGATCGTACCAGCCAGATACCAACCTAGGAAATGAACTCTCAAGGATGATACAAAACCAAAAGAATTACAACAGGGAACCAGAGAGGTTA